>NC_034605.1:27379511-27394971 GCF_900095145.1 Mus pahari | reverse complement strand
AGAAGAAGAAGAAGAAGAAGAAGAAGAAGAAGAAGAAGAAGAAGAAGAAGAAGAAGAAGAAGAAGAAGAAGAAGAAGAAGAAGAAGAAGAAAGAAGAAGAAAAGAAAAAGAAAGGAAACAAAAACGAAGAAAGAAAAAAGCAGTTTCTAGACTAGACTCGGCGATACAAGCCTGTGAATCCAGCGCTTCGGAAGCTGAGGCGGGCTTGGGCAACATAATGAAATTCTTAAATCTCAAAAACTAAAGCCAAGGGTAATGCTAGAGTCGGGTAGAACAATTTCTAAAGTCCACAAAGCCAGAGCGACTTGTCTGCGGTTCTTCAGCTGACTGAAACCAGAGCTCCAGTTTCTTTGACTTCCAGTGAGATTCTAGAGCGGCTGAGACTGTCAACAACAACAACAACAACAACACATTTATAATTTTTGTCAGTGGGTTACACTTTATTTTCATTTGGAAAACCCTTTGTTGTCGAGGATTGCTATAATGTGCGTTGGACGGGTTTAGGAGAAAAACAGTTTCTGGTTTTCAGTTTTGTTTTGTTTCCTGAGAAAAAGCTTTTGCCTTTGACCAGTGGGTGTGCTTGCGGGGATGTCGCCTTCCCGAGGGCCCTGGATGAGCAAAGTGACAAGTGGGTGAGCACTGGGGAGCTTTCGCCGCAGACCGGGAGCAGACCCGGTTGCAGTCCTGGCTGCGCTTCCCGCCTCTCAGAGGGCGAAGGGTTCCGAGCTTCATTAGTTGCCGCCGCCGGGAAAAGTTCACTTAGATGTAGAGAATGTAGTTTGTACGTGAAGAGTTCTCAAATCCTGAATAAAAGCAAGACAAAACAAAACCAAAGATTAATGCAGAGAGTATGATTTTAAGTTAGAAGTAAGAGCAGGAATAGGCACACCTTCCGTAGGTCAGGATGGCCGAGCGGTCTAAGGCGCTGCGTTCAGGTCGCAGTCTCCCCTGGAGGCGTGGGTTCGAATCCCACTCCTGACAGCTACTGCTTTTTAAAAACCTAATTGTTTCACAGTCTACTGAAACTTTTTTTTTCTTCTTTCTTCAGTAAACATTTAATTTATTTTCTTTCTTATTCTATCCGTACAGTGGAAGCACTGTGTACTTACAAGATAGCTTCAAAAGTAGAGATTTTAATGTTTTGTCTCCGCTTGTCTGTCCACATAAAAATGTAGATGAATGTTAACTCTTTAATTCGTGGCTCAGATACAAACACACAGAGGGGTTTATCATGAAGACATAGCACACAATTATAGAGGCTGAGAACTATTATGACGTTCTGTTTGTAAGCTGGAAAACAAGGAAGGCAAGAAGCATGGTTTGCTGAGTTCGAGGCCAGCCTGGTCTACAGAGTGAGTTCCAGGATAGCCAGGGCTACACAGAGAAACCCTGTCTCGGGGGGTGGGGTGGGGGTGGGGGGGAAGCATGGTTTGGTCCAGTTATGAAGAACTGAAGATCCAGAGCGCAGATGCTAATAAAATCGGTCCGATCATGAAAGTTCTCACCCCCGACCCACCACACCATCCGCACACTCAGGCCAAGACTGGACAAAGCCCCATCATATTAGGGATGGCAATCTCTTTAGTTCTGTTATGTGAGTTCTAGAAATCTGGAGAACCCGTGGCCACTCAACTTGACATTTTCAATTAATTAACCATTACACTGTTGATGGTCAGGCACAGGCTTGTCTCTAGAGACACAAGAAAACAGGGCAGGTTCAGCCCCAGCTGGAGGAGTGAACAGACTGTTACAAAGAGATGACCAGGTGGTGCTCTGTAAACTTTCCAGAGGTGAAGGCAGGAAGATCGGAGGTTCAAGGTCATCCTCTGCTAGGCCAAGCCAGACCTTGTACATCACTTGAGAAGCTGCGGTAAGCCAGTTTCTAATAGATACTACAGCCAGACAGAGCCTTACAAATATTGAAAAGGAACTATAAGAAAATAATTTAATTTGGGACCTTTAGAAATAAAGACAGTTCTAGTTAGCTTTCTGTTGCTCTGATAAAATGCTAACCAAAACCAACTTGATATGGAAAGGGTTTATTTCAGTTTACAGATTGCATTTCATCATCAGGGGAAATCAGGACCTGAACCTGAAGGCAGAAACTGAAGCAGAGGCCATGGATGAAAGATGCTTACTATCTTGTTCCCCAAAACATCTACCCAGGTGGCACTGCCTATAATGTGATGGGCATTCCCATAACAATCACTAATCAATCATGCCCACAATCCAGTCAGACAGAGGCAATTCTTTAGTTGAGGTTTCTAGTTTGTATCAAACTTGCAAAAACTAATCATCGCAAAGTCTAAAATGTAAAACAAGACACACAAGTACAGGTCAGGGTGGTTTTTGGTAAATTTGAAGAAAAATGACACGTTGGTAGTTTTATTATGACAAAGAAATACATATACATTGTTACAAAAGTTCATTGGCACTTCTACTGTACAAACTAAAGTTCCCTCAAAAAAAAAAAAGTCATGTATTTGTGTTTAAGATGATTAGTCCCCTATGGTTTGGGCAGTTGGCATGTTAAAGATCAAGTACCAAAATGATTTTGGGCTATCTTTAGTCCCCTTAGTAGCCATTTACCAACCAGTTTCTGTATTGAATACTGAATTTTTAACTTAGAAAAGCATTGTCTTTCATCAACCCCAAAGCTAAGATTGTCATCAGATAGTATTTGAAATCTATGGCAGAGATCCCTTGTCCCCTTTGATATAATCTGTTTACCCAATAGCGACACCAAGGGATCTGTGGTAAGCACTCTGGTTAATGACTTTTGTTGTTGCTTTTCTGTGGCTATAAAACATTCATCTCCACTTTCAAAATGGAACGTGTTATACAGAGAAACCTGAGTTCATGCTCCAAGTCCATGGCCACTTATAATCTGCTCACAATAGACAATCTTGTACTCATTTTGGAGCAAGAACTTTGCTTATATCAAGTGCTTGAGGGAACTCCCTTGTTGTGGTTGGCTGAAGTAATTAGGTAAAGATCAGAACTGGCAGGCAGTCCTATTGACAGATGCTTAGAAACAAACAAAAATAAGAAAAAAAAACAATGATACTCTTAAAGAGAAGGCAGGCTATTTGGATGGCTAAGTGGTCAAGTAGGGAAGCCCTTGGAAGAACCTTTTGTGATCTTAACACCCCATGGCTCTATCTTTTTATTAGACCCGCCATATAAAAACAGTACCTGGGTGCTTAGCTTCTGCATTTGGTGTGGAGCTGATGAGGCAAAAGAGAAAGGGGCAGTGATATGCCATCACTGGAGGGTATGGAGAAAGGGAATTTGTGAGCACAGAGGAAAAGTATAGTGAATCAGAGAGTCTGCCTTCTCACAGTTTTTGCTGCTTACAACACGGGGATCAGAAAGTGCAACTACCTCCTAAGCTGTTCCTCAGAGAATCAGGATGATCTGTTTCCACAAAAGCCATAAAACCAGGCTTGGCATTCATTCTGTGGGTCTTGGGAAGTGACTAAAGGGTTGGCAACTGGGTTTCTGTTTCCCTGATCTTGGTGAGAACACTCAGCTAAGAGTAAAAGTGACATTTTCCTTCAGACTTCTTAATTTTCTCATACTTCAGAATTTGGGGGAAGATTCCTCACTGCTAAGTTGTCTTCCAGTCTCTGTGTTCAGAGTGTCACTCACTCTGTGACAGGTGACTATATGGATGTTCTCCTGGACAGGTTTTCAGATGTTCCTTTCCCAAAACCTCTGAGCACCATAGAGCTTTGAAATAAATTGCGGCTTGTTTTATATGGTTGTCAGAGGTGCTGCAGGGTTTTCCACAACAGACTTATGAGTCATTTCAGAAATGGGTTTAAAAAATAAATAAGTGCAAGAAACAAATTAGTAGGGGCAGATTGTGAGAATACACCCATCCAAGAATTCCCGAGAGAAAATAAAATAACCAGAGGTGCTATATAGTTCCCGCAGAGTATTTTGTTGTCTGTTTTCCGTGATAACTTTGGTGTTCGCTAGAGGGAAAGGTACTATGTGGAGTCAAATTATAGGACCACTAAGAAATGTATATATTCGTTCTTAATGAAATAACCTTAGTTTTTATTACTTATTTCTTTTTGTAAATTAAAATCCACTTCTTAATCTGAGTAAATACTTCGGAGAAGGGTGGGCAGTGCGTGACAAGTTTGAAATTAATCTCGAACAGACTGTGGTCAATGAGCAGCGGAAAAGCCACAAAAAGGCCCCGCTGGGATTCGAACCCAGGATCTCCTGTTTACTAGACAGGCGCTTTAACCAGCTAAGCCACGGAGCCAGCACACTTCTTGGGCTTCAAATCAACAATGAAAAGGAATGAACATTACATTTGTTGTGTATATTTTCAGCCTCTTTATTGAAGATGACCAGACAGTTCCCTAAATCTTAAAAATACTCTCGGCTTTACTCCAAAGACTCAAGAAACCGTTCAGCTACAGGAAAACTGGGTCCTGGTCCGGATGGGCGGGAGAATTACTAATGCAGGCTGGATGCGTAAGAAGGAAGCTCCCTCGAAGAGCAAGACTTATTACACTGATAAAAGTACCAGTCAGGCGTCAAGGAAAAACGAGTAATCGGAGAGACAGTGTGTGTGTTAGTTACAATTATGTTGATCAGAACATTCCCAACCCCCAAACGGGTCCATACAGCAAGCAAGCTTTTGTATTTTATGACTTTTAAGTTAAATTGAAATTTAAGATTTTGATTATCCGTTAACCGTCCCCACCTTTTTTCCACTGTAAATTTAAATTCTGTTCAACAGCCCTTGATTTATTTAAAATGCATAATTGATTTATTTAGAGATGCCTTTTCAAAAATATAGAAAGACTGAAACACACATATGAAAATCATTTCTACCTAGAAATATGTACCAGAATTGACATATTTTCATAAAGGCATCATACAGAAACGAGAAGGGAGCCCTCCTGTTGCGATCTTGTTTGGGAAATATTTGGGGTCGGAGGTTAAACAACCTACAGGGAGACAAGAAAAAATATTAGAGGATGCCATGACCATGTTCCACTTTCTTTTCCTTTTTGTATTATTTTTCTTCTAAATCCATCAAAGTGTTATTTAGAGCTTTAGTGTTTGTATCAGAACTACCATATTATTTTCTAGAGGGCACGGGGAACTCTGTTTTCTTTACTATTTTATCCCTTGAGCATTCAGCAATATTGGTTGAATGAATGAGAGCGTGAATAGAAAGGTGACATAGGGGGCATCTCTTACCACTGGCTTTTTTTTTTTTTTTTTTTTGAGGGGGTGAGTAGGGGATAAAAAACCAACCTAAAAGGGAATAGAAATAAAAGAAAATCTATTATCCTAAACCGAACCTAAGTCAAGAAGGCAGTACAATTTTAAACCTTGAAATACTGTAAGTAGTTGCCCCACCCAGAAGCTTACGTGTGCAGGGCCAGTGGCGCAATGGATAACGCGTCTGACTACGGATCAGAAGATTCCAGGTTCGACTCCTGGCTGGCTCGGAGTGTACACTTTTTTTGTTTCTTGACTTCATGGAAATTCAATGAAGAAAATCCATCATGTCTGAGTTCGCCTGTAACAAAACAAGGAACAAAAAGATCACTCCGAGATCATCACTCTTACTGTCGTTGTGTTTTGAGACTTTTTCATTCTGTAACCAGTCTGTTCGAATTCATAGCAAGCCTCTTGCCACAATCTTGCGGCAGTTCATCACTTCTTTGTAGAGCAAATTCCACATCGGTCCATACAATGGCGTCACCAGCGTATATGCGGAGCTTATCCCTAGGCCAGGATGATTCACTAGTCCATATTGGCTGTAGGATGATTTTTAAGTAACCCCTTAAGCCATTAAAATCTAAATCTATTTAGAGCGATTAATTTTAGTAACAAGGGCAATTTGGAGAAACTACAGAATTTTGTCTAAGTCTTTCCTATTCAGACGTTTGTACAATAATAATGTAGTTTCAGGTCGTAATTATGAGTTCCTAGGTTTGTGTTTAGTCCTGCTTCTTAGATTTAAACACAGTTTAATCAAATCACCTTGCACAGAGAGCAACAGAAGCAAATCATATTGAGAGAATTGCTGCATACGAAAAGCTTGGACCAACAAGTTTCCGTAGTGTAGTGGTTATCACGTTCGCCTCACACGCGAAAGGTCCCCGGTTCGAAACCGGGCGGAAACACTTGTGGCTTTTTTTTTTATATCGTGAAATATAATTCTACGTTATTTTCATTCGTTATACTCCGTCTCGCTTCCAGAGTGCAGCACGGAGCGTGATTTCCCACAACTGATCCTATGCCTCTTTCAGGGAATTAAGAATCCTCAGCCCTCACCCAAGAGCGGCCGGAAGCGCATCCGTGGCTCCTTCCGGTCACCGCTCGGCTGGATGGTCCTCAGCCCGGAGTCGCTCTAGGTGGGAGCCTTACGGTCTCCGCGTGACAACCTCCGCCCGTCCGCAGCGGGGACCGGAAAAGAAGCCCGGGCTTTTCCACAACTGTTCTCGTGAAGGCGGAATCTGGAAAAGGCGGTCGTCCGCCCTACCCCCTGAGGACAGGGAAGAGCGAGCCGAGAGGCCCTTTGGCTGGGATACCCAGGGCTCGTCCGCGTTCATCCTTGCCGGTTTCGGGCCGAGGGGACTCTGGAGGAGGAGTGGCTCACACCAGTAACTGCTGGCATTGGGAGGCTGAGGCAGGAGGATTGCTGTGAGCGCAAGGCCACCCTAGACTATAGAGTGAAACTGTCTAAAACAAACCAAAAATGAGGGTAGATTCCCCAAGTAAAGGAATAGATAAATAGGACCCCGAGGAGGTGCGGAGTTCCCAGGGATGGAGAAAGATTAGAGCGACCTCCCATCAGGGGAGCAAAACTGGTAACACGGTGCCTTGCACACGTTTGGTGGAGATTGGGAGGGAGGGAGTGTCGGAGAAGATGGGATTTAGTCCATGGGCACCCGAGCCAGACAGACTTGCTGCGAAAAAAACAAAAAACAAAAAACAAAAACACGGACAAGATCTCAAAATTCGTCTAATCACAAATATCTTTGCCTGCTAATAACAGCTCTAACACAATTCTGATAATTGCTTTAACCCGAAATATGATCAAAATGGACCCAGGTTCGCTATAATCAGTAATAGGATACAATAATCAACAAAGAATACAAATTGACAGCCTGAATCTATACCTTTAAAACAGCTCCAGGAAATATAATGTTACCTTATGAATTGTTAGCTACTTGTCTTATCGCAGTGACTGTATACCTGTGAAGAAGCAACTTAAGGGAAAGAGAATTTATTTGACTCTTAGTTTGGGTCATAGGCCATTAGGCCTCCAAGGCCTAGGGGTAGGTGTAGCTCACAGTTTTGACAGTAGGAGCTTATTCATATCTGAGAGGATTAGGAAGGGGGGGGTAATTTCTTAATATTTTATTTAATATACACAGATTACTAACTTTCGTATAATTTTATTTCTAAAGGTCAAACGTGCCAGTTCCTTGGTGTCTTCTGTGTTTTGTGTCTTGTTAAAGAACTCTTCTCAGGAGAGACAGGCAGAAGCATCTATGACTGGCAAGCTAACTGCCAAATACTGTTCCCACCACACATACCAGGAGAGCAAATGGAGATAGCAAGAATGGTAAAGCAAAGAAGGCTAAGCCACAGAGGACATCTCAGTGGCTGTCTGCTAATCACCAAAAAGAAGGGTCACCAAAGAAAAAAGAAAAAAGAAAAGGGCCCCTGAAAAGAAGGGAGAAAGGCTATGCAGAGGAAGGGGGGGGGGAGGTAAAGAGCAACGCAAACGCCCAAATGCCAGAACAACCCTGTCAAACCCAGGACACTTCCACAGTTCGGTCCCGGGGAGAGAGCGACACTGCAGATGCCAAGTAAAATGGTGTGTGCTGTTAGTGACCCTGCTGTTAAAATAACTATTAAAAAAAAACCAACTTATTTTATGTATGTGAGTACACTGTTGCTGTCTTTAGACACACCAGAAGAAGCCACTGGGTCCCCTCACAGCGAGCCACGTGGTTGCTGGGAATCGAGCTCTGGTGTCTGGTAGGTCAGTCAGTGCTCTTTATGGCTGAGCCAGGTCTCCAGCCCCCTAAAATAACTATGTTTTAAAATCAATTTTTTCTTAAATTGTAAAATTTTATTTCTTTTTGAAGTTACATTATTCATACGTAAGGACACTTGATTTGGGAGGGAGGGCACCACTGAGTGTCTCTCAGAAGATGAATTGAAATGATGGAAATGGGGTCTTTCTGTCTGGATTTTTTTTTAATGATCTCTGGTTCCCAAGAAAGGTTCTCAGATATTCATTCACACTTTAGGAACTTTGGCGAAGAATCATTACAGAACAGGAACAAAACTTCATAGGCATGACTGCCTCAAGTAACAATAATTGGGTTTTCTATGATATCATAAAGCTGCCACTCAAAAGACAAAAGCTTCCTGCTTTCCTCGTGCCAATCATTCTGTGGAGAATCGTTGTCTTAGTTCATTTTCTTGTCTGGGTTGCTTCTTGAAAAGCTCTTATGTGGTTTGAGAGACATATTCACTTCTCTGACTTCCTTTTCACAGCAGCAACAAAACCCCTTGTTGACCTCTACAGTGAGGTTTTGGGGAAAGTTGCTTGGAGACTGTTACGAAGTCTTGCCCATCGCCCCCACAATCTACCATGAATATCTGTATTTGAAAAATAAAGCTAGATATAAGTGGGCTTGTTGGAGGTGGAGGGAATATTTTATACCCAGAATTTAAAGATAATCTTTACTGCCCTGTAAGTTTAGAGTTTTGCTTTTCACTTACATTTAGTCTGCCCTGAACTGAGTTTTATGAAAAAAAGGAGATAGACATTCAATTAAAACTGCTCGCTTTAAGAGTAAATAGTCATAGCACCATTTACTCAAGAGTCCATCTTTCTCCCTAGCCTGCGTCCTGGCTCTTTCTTAGTCCAGGTTCTGTGTGAGTGTGGGCCTCTGTTCCCATCTTCTTAGTGGTCCATTTGCCTAACCTTGTGGCACTGTTATCTAATGACCTCAGCAATAGAAATGGTTGTAACAATACAAAAACAAGATGCCTCTGCCTTGTGTCATAGTGCTAGCCAATCTCACTATGAGCTTTTTCTTCCTCATAAATGTCTTGGCAATTCCAGTCATTTGTTCTTCACTAACATTTCTAGAATAATACATGTTGGAATTTTTATTGGACTTGTATTGAATTTATAGATTATTTTGGTAAGTTATATAATTTTTTATAATGCTGAGTCTTTCAGTCCATAAACATTGAATAGTTCTTTATTTGAGTAAACATTTAGAATGTCTTTATATAAAATTTTATAATTTTTTCTGTGAATATCTGTGAATAATATTTCCAGAGACTTTTTATTATTTAATGTTGTTCTACTTGGTGCATTTCTAGTTACTGTGTCCTAGTGGGTGGGGCTGCTGGTCACTTTTGTCTTGAAGCAGAAAGAGTGTTTAGAGGTCATTAAGATCCAGTGAGGAAGCCCTTGGAGGATGGGGTGTTCTGAAAGGAGGGATGTAATTTACTGGGGTCACAATAACTGTCAGCAGAAGAAAAGGTGTGGCTGCCAACTACAAAGACAAAAACATAAAGTGTTTCCCTGACTCCAGTGCCAATACCTCAGGTCCAGGCAAAAACACTGGATACTCAGCAGGATTCACTTCAGACACCCCTACTCAAAGTAGAAATAAAGCAGGCTGTTACTTATGAATTCACAGACAGGACAAGTTTCTGAGATAATCAAAATCCTGAACAGACTAATTTAAAATTCCCACTCTGGGAATATTTCTTTTTTTTTTTTTAAGTTTTATTTTTAACTGACACATTACTATACATGTTTGTACAGTACAGGGTAAGATTTTAATATGTGTATACAATGCCTAATAATATGATTGGTATTGATTACTTCAGATGTCTATTGTTTATGTTAACATTTAAACTCTTTTCTACCAGCTTCTTTGAAATATTCAATTAATTGCCAACCACAGTTATCTCTGCTGTAGAACAGTGAAGACATTCCTCCCAGCTCCCGCTTCAGGAAGATGATCTTTGTATATTCATATATGCAAATATGGAGTCATACACTGTGGCAAACAATACTGTCTAATGTCTCCATCCTTCAGTGGTCCTGCTGGTATGCAAACCCTGACTTTCAAGACTGCCTTGCCCATCTCTTCATCATTACCCCCTGGAATCAAAGTCACTTCAGTTTTATGCTGGGAACTACAGTTGTTGAATTTGCAGAATACTGCGACCACTCAAACTTAATAGTTCCACAATGGTATCTTGCAAGAGTCTTAATTTATTCAGAGACAGCAAAAAGGGTTTCTGGAGCTGTGGTGGTACATCCCTTTGAACGCAGGACTCAGGATGGAATTGCTCCATGGTTGTCTCACGGGAAACCAGACCCTGTCTGGTAACCACGTTCGCTGTCCATCGTCTTACATACAAGAGGGTCATGTAATATGCATTCTCATTTTTCTGTACTCAAAATTGCCAATAAAAACTTCATGTAGAGTAACAATGTTTCATTAGCTTATATTAATTATGCACTATAATGTTTCACAATGACATTTTAAACATGTACATGATGTAGTTTGATAGTCACACCTTTCCCTTACCCCTCTCACCTGTCCCACTCCTGACAATTCCATTGCTTTTCTAGCTAGTGTAAGAGCTTTGTCAGGGTTGGTTACAGCCCGAGAATGAATGAGAGTTACTTCTAGGAATAGGGGCATCTTTAACCTACTGAAGACAATGTCCCTTCCTCTAGGTAGCTCAATGGTGCTCTTCAGGAGGGTCATTACTGCTTTTCTTCCACCTATTCAGATATTCTCTCTCTCTCTCTCTCTCTCTCTCTCTCTCTCTCTCTCTCTCTCTCCTCTCTCTCTCTCTTCTGGTGACTATGATGAAATTAATCACATGATTAGGTCCAACTGCAGTACTGGAATTTTCTCTGTACAATTCAGTCTACCCTGCCTTTCTTTAGGAAATTATAAGTACAGGACAGATGGTGAGAGAAATAGCCAAGTATCTCTGTAATGCTCTGTGCTCAGTCAGTCATCAAGACACCCATGGTGGCGATGGTGCTGGAAAGGTCCATGGGGACACAGAGATCAACTAGAGTTCAGCCCATTCCGGTAGACACTTAAGCATGGCCCCTAAAATGGCACAGAGCACATAGTTCAGTTCAAATCAGGGAGATGAGTCTGGAACTTGTGAAGAGACAGGCCTGGGGAAGCTTTCCAGAGAAAGGCATGCTCTTCAAGAGTAATTCTTGATGAACATCGGAGCTTAGATTTCATGCCAAAACTATACAGCAGGCCCAAGGGCTTTTCCTTCTCCAGAGATAGGAGTCAAGGGGTCGGTTCACAGTGCAAGGGAGAAGCCATTCCATTCCAGCAGAAGCTCTTACACAAGCAAAAGTGAAGAAATCCATGATGTACTCGGTGGTTTCTAGAACAACCCCACGTCAAAAGGAAACTTGCAGGCTTCTCTTTATATTACCTTTGCAACAATTAAGCTGAAGTTAGAAGAAACGTAAGAATCAGTGGGTGGCGGGCCTGGGGGTGTAGCTCTGTGAAAGAGCTTGTCTTATATGTACCGGGTGGAACATGCCTGGGACCCCAGGACTGGGAAGCTAAAGCAGAAGGGGCTCAAGTCCATAGCAAGTTTGAGGTCTGGTGGTACAATGATCAAATCAATTCCTTTGCTAATTGGAAATGTTCCCTCCCTGCCCCTCCCCCTTTTAAGAAGCAAAGGTCTGTGGGAAATCCATGGTCCTAGGCAAAGTCAGTTCTACACACACACACACACACACACACACACACACACACACCATCCTTCACATGGAATTTCAGATTTTATCCAGTTTGCTTTGAAGGTTTTAGGAAATATGATATTTGGATTTCACAGAATCTTTGTGTTGGCTCTTGAATGGTTGAATTCACAGGGAGGCACCAGAAGTGGAGACTTCCTAACAGTAAAATACATTGCTTTATTCTGGCCATCAAGTCAGGACTGTCTAGGATGATGTGGAGCAGCTGCCTACTTTAGATGAAGACCAAATGGTAAAATATAGTTTAAGAGCACTGGCTGCTCTTACAGTGGAGATGGATTCATTTCCCAGCACCCACATGGCGACTCACAACTGTCTGTAGCTCCAATACCAGGGAATTCATGCCCTCTTCTGATGGCCTAGGGTAGATGCCACAGGCCTGGAATCGCAGCGCTCAGGAAGGGGATTTAGCAAGACGATGATCTAGACCAGTGCCCATTGCATCGTGAGTTAGAGGCCGGCCTCCGTTACATGGGACCCTGTTACAGAGGCTGCAACCCAGGGCCAGTGAGCAAACGTGAGCAGCCAAGACCGGAGACCTACGTTTCACCCTCAGGTCCAATATGGCAGGAGGGAAGAACAAGAAACTGTTAATAGCGATAGCCAGAGTATCTGCATTTGTACTTTGGTTCCTGGGATCCAATTCATAAGAGAAAAACACTAACAGGGCTCTGAGACCCTGCAATGCAGTGAGATGTGTTTGGGGAGGGAAGTACAGAATTAGGAATTCCATTTCTTAGAGAGTAAGCAGTAAGTATGACTCTGCTCATTGTTCTGGAGACACCATTTTCTAAGGATGTTTGCTTTGCTCATTCTTGAAAATAATCTGAAATAATGGGAAGTCAATTTGTCAATAGCAAAGCATAAATGAAGACATGAACCCCACAGAGAACTGTCTCCCAACAATGAATTGTCTGCAGGAGTTGAGTTTTCTGCGTTTGAAAACAACCAAGCTAATACGCACACAGGCTCAGAAGTCAAGAGAATGGTGAAAACTGGTAATATGTCTATTTGTTTAATCCATTGTCACTAGTATCTAAACTATCTACCTCGGGGAGTTGAGGATGGTGAACATTATACTTTACTACAGATACGTGTATGTTCCTGTGTGTGTGTGTGTGTGTGTGTGTGTGTGTGTGTGTAGTGTAGTGTATACATTTATTGTATTTTAGCAACACCCACAGTCTATTCCTAGACTTCCCAGATCAGTATCAACATTTCACATTTGGGCCCAAGCAAAAGCACTTTCAAAAAAGTAAGTGGATCGGTTGCTGGAGCTTGTAAGGGAAAAAAATGAATTGCTTTCAGTTACAAAATGTGACCATGAAACGAGGGGCAGAAGCAACTGCTTATTTAATATTTCTTGGCTTTAGTTGCTTTTGAAAAAACGCAAAAGAAAGAAGCTTTAAACATGGCTTCCCAAAGCTTGCCTCTTTTTCCTTGTTGGATTTTTAGGTGTTTCTTTGGGACATGTAGTGAAGTGACTATCCAGTGGCTTTCTAGGTCTCTCTTATTTGAAAAGCCGGTGATTACTGTCTCTCTTACCATTTCAGGATTTTATTTTGTAAAGAAATAAAGCAGAACCAAGAACATCCTAAAAATCCCAGTTTTAGGAGGAAAAAAGCGATTTCCAAAACTGGGGAGAGTCTCAAAGCGTGTGCAGCAGCAGCTGGGGATGTAGCTCAGTGGTAGAGCGCATGCTTCGCATGTATGAGGCCCCGGGTTCGATCCCCGGCATCTCCAGTTCCTCTTTTGCGTCAAAAAATTGATTTTTATATTTAAAAATGTCATTATGTATTATGTCCTGCACTACATTTGTTTTATACAGTATTTTTGTTTTATTTGCGGCTAATAGAGTCACATATTCGTAGGGAGGGGCCTATGATTGCTTTAAGATATTTTAGTATCAGTTTGTTTGAAATAAATTTATCCAAGAGCGTAGAAAAACACACCCTATGAATGATGAGAGAATCGAAGCATTCTGGGAAAAGGTTCCTTTTCAAGAATGAATGTTTATTTGTGGTGTACCACCGGCCTTTTAGGGCAGAAGTAATATTGTCTTGAAAACGCAAAAACACGGACAAAATGTCTTTAAATCCGTGTGTCATAGAGTAAAAAAAATCAGTATACAGTTGAAAAACGGGGAAAAGTTTAGTTCGTTAAGGGCAAATTTCACTGCCCGGATATATAACCCAATTTCCAAGAGAACAAGGAATGATGAATAAAGCTGTTATGCTAACTTTGTGCCTTCTTCTTCATGTCTGGCCGGTTAGCTCAGTTGGTTAGAGCGTGGTGCTAATAACGCCAAGGTCGCGGGTTCGATCCCCGTACGGGCCAGTTGTAATTATTTTTTATTGTTGGCTTGTCCTCTCGCCAATTTGAGAAAATTGAATAAAATGTCAGATTGTCCAAGGCCTGAAAGGTGACAATTCACGAAACATCCATCCGATGGTTCGCAGCTAGTCCGTCTCTCTTCGCTAAATTGTAAGACTCATTTTCCCTAAGCTCAGTAGCTTCATATCAGACGATAAGACAATGCAGATATCTTGTGAATTTGGTCTAAATACATTAGAAGAAAAAAAAAATCTCATCGGTTTTTTGAGTGTCTAACCCCTGTCCTCGGAATGGTGTGTAAACAGAGTATCCCATTACTGTCATACAAGGTTAGAGTGAGCGAACACTACCCAGAGTGCCTCTGTTGGGGCGAGTTCGTGGCAGGAATTTCACGTCTCTAGAGACACGTTTCTTCTTTCTTTCCTTTACCTTTGATTGTTCAGGTAAGAAAAGGCTAAGCCCTTTTACAGAATCTGCTTTAGCCTGTCAGAATGGGCTCCTGTTCAGTGGAGCTAGGCGTCCCCTCCGCTTTGTTCTTTTCCTGACGTTTTTCCTGTCTGACAGATCCATCTTCCTTCTGTCTTCTTTCAGGATCCCAGTCTTCCTTACTATCCTCTGCATTCCACGGACAACTGATCTTTTTCTCTTTATTCATGATCTCCTGGTTGTATATCCAGGCGAGTGCATTTTCACCGCTCGTTTTATCGTCTGAGGGAAAGTTCCCAGACCAAGTCCTCAGGTCCAAGTGGATTTGGGGCCGGTGCAGGCGGGTTCTCCTTTAGCCTCCCAATGATATCTGTGGTTTCGTTTTGGAGTTGCTCAGAAATTGGGCCTTTTGGGTTGCGGTTCCAGGCACCGACTAAGTAAATCTGAGAAGAAATTTTGTTTTCTGTATTTTTAATAAACGGTACTTTTGTTTCTCTTACAAGGGTGGGTCAAGAGATTTATGGAAGAAACTTTAAGAGAGTCAAGTAACGTGGCTTAAAGGACCGAAAGACCAAACAAACTCGAAATTAGAAGTAATATAAATTGTATTTACGAAATATCTACCGAATAGCTATTAAAAAAGAATTTGTTAAATGGTTAAGAAAACCAAGAGATAAAGTTTACATCTGGCTCGTTGGTCTAGGGGTATGATTCTCGCTTAGGGTGCGAGAGGTCCCGGGTTCAAATCCCGGACGAGCCCGAGTTTTAATCGTGTTTCCCGTCACCACATTTTCGAAGGTTCAAACTTAACTAATGATGGACTATTTTGTTTGGTTGTTTGACTTTTTCTTTCTTTTTTTT
>NC_034605.1:27367201-27379455 GCF_900095145.1 Mus pahari | reverse complement strand
AACAATTTAAAGTGTTTTACTCTGTAGCCTTCTTTTTCTTTTTCTTTTTCTCTTTCTTTCTTTCTTTCTTTCTTTCTTTCTTTCTTTCTTTCTTTCTTTCTTTCTTTCTTTCTTTCTTTTTTTTTTTGCAACTAAGTGTTTTTTCTATACACTTGGTTTCGATTTGCAACTTGAACCAGTCGTTTTCAGATTTGACTTTCATTTTTCCCTCCAGTCTCTCTAGACCAGCGAGCTCTGCGCCAAGAGGGTACTAAATTCTGCAAAAGACGTATAAGTATATGATACAACATAGGTGCTCGCTGTAATGCCGTAATTAGAATTTATTTTTTAAAGAACTTACGCAAGGTCTAAAATCATTTTTGCTTGATAGTGATTAATTTAATAAGATCGAACGGTCACCAAAAAGTCTGCTTGCGCCCAACGTGGGGCTCGAACCCACGACCCTGAGATTAAGAGTCTCATGCTCTACCGACTGAGCTAGCCGGGCACATGTGTGACCTCCCTCTCCAGTACAATAGGAGAATAGGTATTACTCACCCCCAAACTCGTTATAAGGCATCATTTTTAGATTTTGTTTAGTTGTTCATATTAGTTTCTAGGTAAGAAAAGACCAAATTCTAATAATAAAAGTTTAACTGGGAATTATTACCCTGTGCTCTACATTTTCCTGCTTCTATTTTCATCCATATTTCTTTCCTTTTCCCCCATCTCTTCATTTCTCTTTCTGTTTTCGGCTCTCTTTCTTCTTTGTCCTCCCTTCTTTTACCTCCCCTCTCCTTCTTTCCTTTTCTCCTTTTCCTCTCTCTCTTTTTGATAAACTACAAAATATTTCCTGGTTCACTTATGGCTTTTCCAGATCTCCAGACAAGTGATGTTGCCATCACTAATCAATCATTCAGGGCTCTCCCTTTCTGTGACCCACTGAGGCTTTCTGCTGCTGTTCCCATAACCTGTCAGTTCTACCGGCTGTCTTGCTCTTTGTGTTAAGAGCAGACCTGAAGGGACAATAATAGCGCAGACAATCTCTGTGAGGAGGCTTCTGTCGACAGATGTTGATTCACTGCAGAGCAGAGGTATCCCATCTGATCGGCGTGTCCGTCAGGATTGCCAGGTAGATTTTAATTCGCATTAAGATGAGAATGTCGACTTCACAAATTTGTGGCAAGAACTATAACTGTGGGGTCTAGTTGCATTTTTTAATTGCTTTCAAAATTGGAAAGACCAAATTCATGCCCAAAGTATGTAATCAAAGCAAAGGGGATTAGGTGGTGACAGTTGCATCATTTTGAAAACCTGAGAGCCCTCAGCACCTTATTATAATCTGCCAGGAGGCAATGGAGATCGCATTTAAAATCTCTCCCTCCATCCCCCCCCCCCAGTGTAGTCACCCTCCCTGCCCTCTCCATCCACGCCTTCCTCTTTCCTTTACCTAAGAAACTGGATGTTACTGTCTCTCCATTTTATATGTCCTGTCATTCCATATTCCAGCTAACCCACAGAACAAAACCAGTTCATACGCTACTTATTCAAAAACGGCATATGGATTCCTCAAGTCAGGTAAACAAAATCATATATTGTAAAATATCAGGATGGACTTCCTAGAATTGATGATGTTGAAACTGGGAACCAAACATCAACAGTGGGTTTAAACTAAGTTTAAGGCTTTTAAGTTTAACCTAACCTAGGGCTTTCAACTAAGCCTTTTAACATGGACACCATTACATACTTAGTAAATGTTACTGAATTGACTTTTAAAAAAAGTTTACACGAGCTTCCCTAGGAACAGGTCATCTGCAGGCGGTTTGCACACTTTTTTGGTGAGAGATTGTTATGACCAAAAAATAAAATAAAAAAAAAATCAGTAAACCCTCATCTGAGTGTCGGCCCCCAGGATTATATAGGCATAGGAATACTTCGGAATTTATCAAGGTTCTGGGTGAAGGGCCCAGTCAAGACAATCAATGATCAATTTGGCCTGTTTAGGCGCAGTGTTTGATCTATCTGTGCAGGCAAGTGCATACTTTAGAAAGCCTTGGCAATTTAAGAGACACAAAAAGGATACAGAGGGACTGGGCCTTAGATGAAGGAAACAGGAAACCCTTTGCTCAAGAGTTATCTGAGCAGGCAGCAGAGGGGACCATAGAAAGGACCGGCAGCAGCGGAAGAAGGCCCTCGGCCATCTCGGATCACAGTTCAAGAGAACTTCCTTGCCGGATGTAAGTGGGTTGGGTGCGATCTCTTGGAAAGTCTTCCGGATTGAGGAGCACAAAACGCAAATATGCACAAAACAGAAAATGAATTTCCACTCAAGTCGCTCCACAGGAGTCTCATGGAGGACAGGGCTGTTGGTCAGATCTACAAGTGGTAAAATCTACAAGTGGTAACAGTGAGGTCATCCTTCAGTTTATGCTTTGGTGAATAATGCGAAGAAGAGGGAGAAGAGGGAGAGGAGGAGGAGGAGGAGGAGGAGGAGGAGGAGGAGAAGTTGTATTCTTTCAAGAACATATTTATTATTTTTGCACGTTCTCATTTTAGATTAAACAACAATCGTGGAATTGAGCCTGTGAAAGTGCATTTGGACAAAATGGACAATTTAAATACATCTGTAATAAGCTAAAATAAGATAACCCATTCAACCAGCTGGCCTTGGGAAGGGGATAGAATGTTATATTCAATTTACTCCGATGTTTCTTGAAGACATGAAGAGGTTTAGTGTTCAGCTAAGTGATTAATAGCCCACTTTTTATTCTTGTTCAGGGAAACAAACAGAACAACGAAATCCTACAAAACACTGAACAATAGCAGAGAACTTTTTCTTTGTGCTACAGGGGAGTGGACACTGCTAGTCCACCAGTGGTCTAGTTCTGGGTGGGGGATTGTTTGCCTATGTGTGTGACTCCAATATACAGCAACACAACGATCTTTAATAGACTCTGGAGAAGAATAAGACAGATTTCTGATGTCCGATGTGTCTGTCATGAGTTAAGGAAGAATAAGAGTCATTTGGAGCTCTTCATGAACTCAAGGAAGTCCGAAGGAATTCTAATAGCATCAAATTAATTAGCATTACTTGAACCCAGCACGGAGACTGATAATTTAAAACCATATTAATTTCATCTTGATAGTCATTTTTTAAATTAAAAGCTAATGTGGTCTCTTTGTTCATCGAAAAAGATCAATGTCAGTTAAAGGACGTTTTAGTATGTTTCTCCTCCCATAGTCTTATTTTTATTCATCTCTATCTTATCCTATCCTGCTCACCTTTGTTTGTTTGTTTGTTTACACAGGCTCTCACTTTGGCTGGCCCTGAACTCACTATGTGGACCAGGCTGCGGTTGGAATTCACTAAGATCTCACTGCTCCCGACTCCCTGGCGTTGGGAATAAAAGTGTACTCAACCACATCCGTACCAACCATATTGTTTTGCTGCAACTGCAGACTAACACGTCCCAAATCTTGCTGATAAACGGGGGCAAACGAGCTGTCTAAATTCACCGCAATAAAAGTTGGTTCTCTCAAAGCCCTTCATAATTTTGCTTCTGTTTCCTTGGTTTTCAAACTTCCGTTTCCTTCAGGGACCAAGTCGCAGAAATTTGGTTCTGAAGAGGTACTGAAATAAAATAAGAGAATGAATAAATGCAAACTAAGTGGCAGCGGTTACTTGCACAATGAGCGATACGACTCTAACCTCACGCAGAGATGGCATCCCAAGTAGGGGAGCAAGTACACGTGGGTCCTTCGATAGCTCAGTTGGTAGAGCGGAGGACTGTAGGTGGATACTCCGGGCATCCTTAGGTCGCTGGTTCGAATCCGGCTCGAAGGAACCTGTACTTTTTAGCGTCTGGGGCCTATTTCCGAGAGAATTGAGCGACATTTTTCGTATTTGAATGAGCGCAACACTACTCTCGATGTGCAAAGAAGTGAATGTAGGTTTTAAAATTTGTTCTCTGTAATAGTTTTTAATACTTCCAAGAAGGCTTTGACGTCATAGATCACATAACCCCACCCCTGGAGATCCTTGTGCCCTGGGATAAAGGGACCAGCGACGTCCTGATGACACGAGGTTTGGGGCCGGGTGTGCTCCCCCAACCCGCCGCGTGGCCGAGAGTGAATGCAGGGCCTGAGGTTAATCGGTGGGCCACGCGCGCCCTCCAGTGGTCAGAACGTTCTCAGCAGCTGGACCTCAGGCTCAAGTTTCTCAGCCGGCATCTTGCTTTCGCCTCTGGACAGGAGGAAAATCCTGTTCCTTCAAGCTTTGTTAAACTATGTTACGATCGTTTTATTTGTTTGTTTCAAGAGGCTGGGTGGGAAAATTGGTGTAAACCAGAATGACCTGGAGACATTTTACAACCTAGGCGATGCGAATTTCAAAAGCTGTACAGGCGATTTTAATGTGCTGCAAGGGCTTTATAACGCTGCTAGAGCGTTTCTCTCAAAAAACAAACAAACAAATGGCATTGCTGGAAACGAAATGGCAGTTTTAGGGGAGAAATGCAAGAGGAGATTTAGTTCAAAGAAAATCTCACCTATCAGTAGTGCATATTTGCTAATTTTGTACTAATTCCTTTAAACTACATTACCCCTACTTTCGAAATCAGTGACCCGTGGAAGCGTGTCAACGAGAGATTAAAATTAAGTAAGACAAAGTAATTGACAAAGATTTCAGTTCAATATATCGAAAGTTGTACTGCTTGCAGTTTCTTGTATCTTCCATCCCATGTGTCAGAACTTTTCTCTAAGCAAATTATTTTCAAGTTTTGGTGCAAATCATAACGATCTTTAATTAGCAGCATGAAAATCCACGAGGCCTGGCTAGTTGGTTGCAGGTCGGTCTGAGATGGCAACTCCGGATGACCCTGTGTTTAAAGTGGGTTCTCCGCTAAAGAAAAATAGTTCTTTTTTTTTTTTTTTTTTTTTTCTTTAAAGATAACGTTTGGGCCTCGGATACAAAATATATTAGATAGTCCTGGACTAGGCGTTTCTGCAAGGCACAGTAAGTTCCAACCCACACAGAGTCGTACATTTCTTTCCATATCTTGCGCTGTATTCCAGTGCGGGTAACTGAACTGAAACAAACAAACAAATAAGCCAATGACCTAGATCCAAACACCGCCATATACGCTTCCCCGTCTCAACAAAGGGACTGCGTTTGCGTATTAACAAAGGGAAAGCTGTGAGAGCTTGATAGGATAACAGGAAATACATAAAATAAAAGAGTATATTAAGACATAACTACTGGAAGTATAGGTGTGCAAATTCTCTCGACAGCAACAAAACTCCAGAGCTCCAAGCCACGAGAGGGATCTCAAAGAACTCGGCCATTTCCTGGAGAAAAGTGTGTGGTAGGAACTAGGCCCTTCCGGGTTGCTGAGAGAACTTTTGAAATTTAACTATGGAGGCTAAAAGTGACGGAGTTGGCTGTTCTTGCTCTAGCGGGGTATGATGGGAAAAGAAGCAGGCATAGATGCAAAACTGGAGAATGCGGGCATCGATCCCGCTACCTCTCGCATGCTAAGCGAGCGCTCTACCATTTGAGCTAATTCCCCTTCTGGCGGTGAGCGGCTGCTACCTTGCTCCCTTTTGATATCTGGATGGAATTCAATGCTAGCTGGTATTCTCAGTTCATCAAACAGAGGTTGTGGGAGTAGAAGGTGAGGTGGAGGGGGTGTTAGTGTGTTTGTTGATTTGATTGTTTTTTAAGTCTAATGAAATCCGGACAAGATGATAAAAACTGAAGTGGAGAAGGTAAAATAGAGTATTTAAGAAAAATTTTCCTGGGTTAGGGTTGGTGTTTTATAATCCCAGGAATGCAGGGGAGGGGAAGAAAGGGGTCCTAAGGCAGGAGAATTGCCCCCTCTTTGAGGCCATCTTGTTTTACATAGCAAAAAGTGTGAGGTTGTGGCTTGGTGGTCACCGAACAGTCCCGGGGTTACTTGCGCCCTCTATAGATGAAAGACAGTACCGCCAGTTCTGAGAGTCGCACGGGGGTGCGTACAAAGGGGCCAGGGCGCCGAGATCACGGAAACAACGGTGCTGGGACCCTGTGCACAGAAGCCAGATGCCAGACGGGAATTAAACATTCGGCCGAGAAAAGCAATCTAGTTCCCTAGGCTCGACTTTGGCTCACTCCTTGGTCCGCACCAATCCTCACATCCCTCACGTCCTCTAACTTTTACGGCTGTATCCCGAAATCGCGTCTTTGGTCTCAACGGCTCCAGAAGGCTCGCTCTTCAAGGTCAGTCCTTTTTCATTTTCTCTTTCTTTTTTTTTTACTTTCTTTCCCGTTCTTTTATTTTCTTTCCTTTCTTTTCCTTTCTCTTTCTTTTCCCTTCCTTCCTTCCTTCCTTCCTTCCTTCCTCCTCCTCCTCCTCCTCCTCCTCCTCCTCCTTCTTTAAATCACTGCCGGAGGCCACATGGCCAAAAGTGAAAGGGCCTGTCCTGGTTAATTTCTCTTCCCTACAGACACTATTTCAAAATTAATTTTCCAAAGAAAATATCAAGAAACTGGTAATTTTGAGATAGAGCCACGGCCTGAAATTCACGGTGTAGTCCAAGATGACCCCGAATCACGATGCTTCTGCCTTCTTTCAGAAATGTTCCACTACCTTCAGATAGATGTGGATACATACATGGTTTTGGCCTAAAGAAATCTTTGCAAAAAGGGAGAATACATACTTGTTCTTTTCCTTGGATTTACGGAGTGCCAGTATCAGGTGTGGTTCCGGGTTCCAGATAGGGCTGTGGTGAGGTCCCTAGTCGACAACCACAAGCCCAATTGCCTCTTCTTCTGAAAGTTCATCAAAAAGACTTCCGCTTGTGGGTTTAACGTTTATTTTATTTTTTTAAAACTCAATCAAATCGGAGCAAGATAATAAGAACTAAAAGAAAGAAAGTGAAACATTTAAATCAGTGATTCTAGAGCCGGTTGTGAGGTGGTGTATCTCAGTAGCGGGGGGTGGGGGGGTGGGGGTGAGTTGGAGGCCTGCCTGGATTGCTTCATGAATACCAGCTAGTCAGAGCTAGAAAACAAGTCCTGTAAAAATGAAGAAATAAATGAATAAACAAACAGGGAAAGGAAATAAAAGAAAAAGAAACACACATCCCCAAATCCGATCCCATGTCTCTGAGCTGTGCAAAAGCCCATACGAGGTCTTTCCAGGGACTTTAGACCACCCGCAACACTTGCTTTTCTCTTTTGCTTATTCATTACAGTCAGTGTTGACAAAAAGAGAATGACTTTCTGTGGGAAGAAGCTCCCTCCATTTTAAATCTCAGATGCTGAAATTGTATATAGAAACCCACGGTTACTCCTCTTCTAGTCAGACTCGAGCTGCCACTCACCACTGCCTAGAGTCTTCCTTCTTACCGGACAGAATCTGCCCAATCTGACCTCTATTAATCCTTCAAATGACTGAGAACTGTAGGCGTGGAACAGGATTGAAAGGCTAGCCGATTCCTTGGCACAGATCCATCTTCTGCGTGACTACACCCGCAGTATGAGGTTTTCAGCAGGAACAAATGTTTTGGGTTCCAGTAATACTGGATTGGTTGTTAACTTCCCAAATGCTCAGTTGTGGTTGAAGATGAGGAATATCTTAAAATTCACACTGAAGTTTTGGCAGTTGCTAAATGGTGCCACCTCCTGACTTTCAGGAAGAAATACCCAAAATACAAAATACCAAAATACACTGGCTATGGCTGTCTACAGCCCACAACTGGCTTCCCGGGTTGTCTTGGACTTGATGTAACCATTTCATTTATCTAGAAAAATTTAGATAAATCTAAGAGAAAGGAAGTAATCAGAAAGGACAGGGTGGCTACAGAACATCTAGAAAAGGGTCAAGGACAGGGAATCTTACTAGGTTTTTTTTGTCTTTCTTGTTTTTTATATATACTCAGAAAACCATGAGCATCACTATATAGAATATATCCAATGTTTGAGAACACCTAGTTATAACATCAACAAAGCAAAATCGTGACCATATATTACTAAGTATATACTAAATGTATCCTTTAATAGTTAGTAGAACAGAGTATATATACAGTATATACACTACTGTAGAGTATATGCCTATATATACAGGATATATGTAAATGCAACATGTATCCTTCGATAGCTCAGTTGGTAGAGCGGAGGACTGTAGAGTAGCAATGTGGTGATCCTTAGGTCGCTGGTTCGAATCCGGCTCGAAGGAGGAAGTATTTTGATGGTTATCTGGTTGTTTAGACCTGTAGCCTAGATACCTCGTCTGTCCTCTCTGTGTCCTACTTGGCTTCTTTCTTTTTTAAAGCAGGAATTAGATATATGCAACAGCCAGTGGGGTCCCCTTGGTCTTGACATTTAGCAAAAATTTTATGAGGCCAGGCCAAGCTTACCCCAAAGCAAAACGTAATTATCAGTTCAGTCCCTTTGCATAGTGTGTCCCCACCACACTCTGCCCCACCTGTGACGGTTCTACACATACCTAAAATGTGTGGTCGTTTCATCTGGGACGGTAGTATTGAGAAAAGGTCGGTGTAAAATTATAAAAGAGGGACCGGTCCCTGTTCCCCTCTTTTCTTCCCCACCACCAGCGGAGTCTATTGAGGAGGAGTCTCTGAAAATGACAGCTGATGGGTGTAGAGACCCACGCCCGGAATCTCAGCAACTGAAGTGGCTGAAGCAGGAGCATGTAGGCAGAGCTCGTAAGCATCTCCGGCTTCTGATTTTGTTGCTGGTTTTCTTTCTCATAGTTTTGGTTTTCTTTCTCAGAGGCTTTCTGGTGCACCTAGGCTGTGCCAGCTCCTTACAGCCCTCCTTCAGCGCTCCAGCTTTTTGCCTATGCAGTCTCTGCTCCTAGCCTTTCATAACTAATAAACTTTAAAATTTATAAATTCCGACAAATAAAAGTATTCCTGTATGGCTTCTGATGCTTTCCCATGGTGCTCATTTTCCTGTTTTAGGAACCAGGAATGAATGTATTAAGTTTGAAGAATATGTTATATTATGTTTATTTGCTTCAGTATAATTGTGCAATATAACATGGGCCAGGACATTCCTAAATACATGCCATGATTAGTTTTTCTCAACTTGACACAAGCTAGTCATCTGGAAGAGGGAACCACTGTTGTGAAAAATGCCTCTATCAGATTTGCCTGCAGGCAAGTCTGTGGGAGGATTTACATAAGTAATGACTGGCGTGGAATGGCTCAGCCCACTGTGGGTGATGCCACCCTTGGGCAAGTGGTTCTGGGTTGTATAAGCAGAGTGACCAGACCACAGTGAGCAGGCTTTTAAGCAGCACCCCTCCATGTTATCTGCTTTGTTTCCTGCCCTCAAGTGCTGGCCTTGCTTGGATTTCTGCCCAGGCTTCCCTTATGGATGGCCTGTGATCAAGACGTTTAAGTTAAATAAAACCTTTCCTCCCCAAGTTGCTTTTGGTCATAGTATTTTAACACAGCAACAGAAACCAACCTAAAACACATATCAAAAGCTTCTCAAGTTTCGTGGCTCATGCTTTTTGCATTCACTCTTGATTTTCTGCGTTTCTATGGTGAACTGGGCAGTAGCTCTGCTTCAGGGTGGTACTGTCTCTCTATGGTACTGCTGCCATTTCCTCTCACTTTTAATAAAGAGAAGAGGGCCTAAAGAGACAGGATAGCACTGTAGGACAGGGGCAGTGACGACCTTAAAAAACTTTCCTGATGATTGCCTGCACTTAAATCAGAAAATAGAACAAAATACTTATTTCATAAGTCATACAGACCTCCCTTCGATAGCTCAGTTGGTAGAGCGGAGGACTGTAGAATGGGCCTTGATATCCTTAGGTCGCTGGTTCGAATCCGGCTCGAAGGAGGTGTCTTTTAATTGACATTTATACCACCAAAAGATAGTATTAAAAAAAGGCAATAAGATTTAATTTCAATGAATTTCAGACCCTTGGAATTCCTTAATCACTTTTGGTTATTTATTCCAGGCTTTGTTTATTTTACCCTATTTCAAGTGACATTGGTTCACTGCATAGGATTTCTGCCCAGGCTACATAGGATTTCTGCCCATGGTGAGTCCTTTTCAAAAGATCATTCCTTCGAGCCGGATTTGAACCAGCGACCTAAGGATCACCACATTAGTACTCTACAGTCCTCCGCTCTACCAACTGAGCTATCGAAGGAAGATGCTATGAGTTCTCTAACATTTGCAAGAATATATAAACACGCCAGAAACATTTTTATACAGGTCATAATATTATGACTTTCATAACTCACATATTACACGAAAATATCCCTGGATGGCTTCTCGTTTTCCTAACAGATTCATTTTCTCTCTTAGGATCAGGAAACTGAATGGCACTATAGGTATTTTTTTTTTTTTTTTTTTTGCTGGCCGAGCATGACAGCACACTTAAAAATGAAATAGTTAAAAATTTTTGCTTGGTTGTGTGTGTGTGTGACATGTTTTATTTATTTGCCCCGCTACAATTGTAGAAAATAGTATGGACTACTTCTTTCCTACTTGTCAAAGGCCTCTTAAGTTTTATGTCTCATGCGTTTGTGTTTACCCCTGGGTTTTCCTTGTTCAAAAAGGAGAATCACGAGTTTCCTTGAAGCCCATGGGCAATAGCTCTGCTTCAGGATGGTAACTTGTCTATGTTACCACCTCACTTTAAATAAAGGAGGTGCTGAGACTGGACAGCCCAGCAGAGAAATGCAACAAAGGGAGTCAGCCCTGCCTGGAAGGGCTCGTGAACATTCTTAGGAGCAGTTTTTGGAAATCTATGTAAAACACTTATACATTAAAAGCACTCAACTCAAACCTGTTCTTAAGTTGAGGGATCACTAGCTAAATTAGTTTTAGAATATCCTAGTGCCAACTAAACATTTCCTTAGATTTCAAAACGAATCAGAACATGTCAGCCAACTATTTTATAAATGTTAAAGAATAGACAGATATCTTCCTTCGATAGCTCAGTTGGTAGAGCGGAGGACTGTAGGGAGTTATCACCGTGATCCTTAGGTCGCTGGTTCGAATCCGGCTCGAAGGAAAGACCTTTTGAAACTAAAACTAAATAAGACGATTAAGGTATTCCTCGAGTTCCCGGGAGCAGTTACTTCTTACGAAATCCAGCCTGTGTCATGGGAAGGGCTAACGATGAAAAGATGCCTGGCACGACTACTCCTGGCACGCATGCTCACTCATTGACGACTCCATGATTCTTCACGATCCTCTCTATGCATGCATATATATTTATAATTTTAATATATAAATTAAAAATAAAAGGGTCTCTCTGTAGCCCACGTTGGTCTGGAACTTCCTTTCTTCTCCATCTCCCAAGAGCTGAGGATTACAGGATTGCCACTACTTCCAGTTTACTTGGTATTTACTTGGCATTTAATGTGTACAAATATTTCATTAACAATAATTTCAAGCACGCGCAAAGTAGAGAAAGCATCAGGCGTTGCCACTCAGCCGCCACACTCCTGTGTCTTCTTTACATGTGCCCTTCCCCTAGCTCTCAATGTTTTGAAGTAACTCTGTAAGACGCTCTCAAGTGTCACCAGTGTTGGTGAAATAAGTCAGTTAAAAATTTAGAGCAGGGGTCTTCTCTCTCCATATTCACTTTTCATAAAAGGAGCAGAGGGGACCAACAGCAAGTTCTCTTCAATGCAAGTCCCCAGAGTCAGGTTTAGTTATTAGGTCCTCAGAGGCGCCTCTGCTTTACAAATAACGCCCACGGTCTGCGGGCACCGTTGCCCTGTCTTCTAAGTTTCGTGATGATGAAGGTTAAAATATTATGTAGGGCCTTGGCGAGGGAAAACTTGAGTCCTCAGGCTCATCCTGAGCATCGTTTCTAGCAGCAGCATCGCTCCAGCGTCCTAAGCTGCTGTGGCCCGCCACTGCGTTAGCCTGTAGGTCCCTCTTAGCCGCGCAGGCGGCCTGCTGGTGTGCGGACCGCGCCCCCTGGCGGCTGGTCCGGGGCTGCACGGGGCACTGTCCAGTGAGCTGAACTGGGAACTGCTACCCCGTACCCTACGCTCATCAACTTGCACGGATTCGAACACAACAGTAGTCAAACGAGCTTTTTAACTCATACATTTACAGATTTAAATACTCACAAGGTGAAATATAAAATGACTAGAGGGGCGTTTAAAATTTTAAGACCGCAACTCCAATTAAAACCCCAAAAGTATACGTGCAAATTTATAAGCTGCTTCAAAAACTTGAATTTTAAAATGTTAAAACTCAGCACATGCTCCACTATGTTCATAGCAGCCTT
>NC_034605.1:27336092-27365881 GCF_900095145.1 Mus pahari | reverse complement strand
CTGTAGACCGGGCTGGCCTCGAACTCAGAAATCCACCTGCCTCTGCCTCCCGAGTGCTGGGATTAAAGGCGTGCGCCACCACGCCCGGCCATACACATTTTTTAATAAAATTAAAAATCTTCCGTGAGAGCTTGCCTCAGATGAGGGCTGCGTGCGACGGAGGTATTCTACCGGGACTCACATCCTGCGGCTCCCACCCCTTCTCCTCTCTCCAGTCTGTTGGGCCCGCCCCAGCCCCGCCCCGCCCCGCCCTGCCGTAGAACGGCACCCAGGATTTACGTCACTTCTTGGCCCGGACCGCAGATTGGCTCGTAGGATGTGCGTCATCAGATGGAGACAGATTCACGGCTGTCGCGCTCCCCGGATCGTGCCATGGTGAAGGCAGGAGACTTGGTGGAGGAGCAGAAGACTGCGATGGAGGAAGAGGAAGAGGAAGAGGAAGAGGTGAATGCTGAGGCGGCAGAGGAGCAGGAGGAGCCCGAGGACGCGGCCTGCAGCGGCAGCAGCGGCAAGAAGAAGAAGGTGGTTCCGGGCATTGTGTACCTGGGCCACGTCCCGCCGCGCTTCCGGCCCCTGCACGTACGCAACCTGCTCAGCGCCTACGGCGAGGTGGGACGCGTTTTCTTCCAGGCCGAGGGTAAGCTCTGCGTCGGAAGGAGAGGGTGGCGAGACGGGCAGGCGGGCACGACTCATTCTCTTGGCTGTGCACGGATGAGGCGTGGGGTGCTGGCTCTCGGAAGGCTGTGGGTCCCTCCTTGCTGCTAAGTATGTAGCACTCAGGTTCTTTAGGTGGCAGGCAGGGGCAGGGAAGGGAAATGGAGGGGGTGAGTGGGTAGAGAGTGCTCTAATAAGCTCTGAAAGATACCCTCGATTTTCTTTTCTTTCTTTTTCTTAAAAATTTATTTACTATTTTTTCTTATGTGCACACACCAGAAGAGGGCATCAGATCCCATTACAGATGGTTGTGAGCCACCATGTGGTTGCTGGGAATTCAACTCAGGACCTCTGAAAGAGCAGTCAGTGCTCTTAACCACTGAGTCATCTCTCCAGCCCTCTCGATTTTCAAATAGTCCCCGAAACTGTACGATTAGCCTCCTTCAGCCTCTTGCACCTTTTTTTTTTTTTTTTTTTTTGGACAGGGTTTCTCTGTGTAGCCCTTGCTGTCCTGGAACTCACTCTGTAGACCAGACTGGCTTTGAACCCAGAAATCCACCTGCCTCAGCCTCCCAATTGCTGGGATTAAAGGCGTGCACTTACGCTGCCCGGCTCTCTTCCACCTCTTGACAATTTGGAAATGGAGGTGGGGACTGGTGTCGTTCTTGGTGCCGTTCTTATGTTCAAGAAGCTGTCATTTGGCCGGGCACTTTGGAGGCAGAGGCAGGCGGATTTCTGAGTTCGAGGCCAGCCTGGTCTACAGAGTGAGTTCCAGGACAGCCAGGGCTACACAGAGAAACCCTGTCTCAAAAAACAAAAACAAAAACAAAAAAAAACCCAAAAAAACAAAAAACAAAACAAAAAACAGAAAACAAAAAAGAAGTTGTCATTTGAAGGGAGGAATCAGTTAAAGAAAGGAGAAGCTGCACCTTACAGACAGCCGCTTTCCATCAGCAACTGTAAAGTAGCGTCTAAACAGTTTATGGCTAAACTGAGGTGTTTCTCAGTGGGTGCCTGACCAGGCTGTTCATTGTGTTTGGCCTACAGACCACTTTGTGAAACGCAAGAAGAAGGCAGCCGCAGCCGCAGGAGGGAAGAAGGGAGCTAAATACAGCAAGGACTATACCGAAGGCTGGGTGGAGTTCCGAGACAAGCGCATAGCCAAGCGAGTGGCAGCCAGTCTACATAACACGCCCATGGGCTCCCGCAAGCGTAGTCCCTTCCGTTACGACCTGTGGAACCTCAAGGTGAGGTTCTCAGTTTGTCTGCCACATCTTCATTGCCCCCTCCAGCTCTAGTCCAGGCACCCCATCCTTCCTGCTAGCTCTAAGCAGCTCCCAGTTTCTTCTCCCGTCCTTCCCTATCTTGACCTTTTCTTATTTCCCTGCCCACAGTATTTGCATCGTTTTACTTGGTCCCACCTCAGTGAACACCTTGCCTTTGAGCGCCAGGTACGAAGGCAACGCCTGAGAGCAGAGGTCGCCCAAGCCAAGCGAGAGACTGACTTCTATCTTCGAAATGTGGAACAGGGACAACGCTTCCTTGCAGCTGATGGGGATGCTACTCGGCCAAACAGCTCCTGGACATTTACTCAGCGTCCCACTGAGCAGGAGCTTAGGGCCCGGAAAGCAGCTCGGCCAGGAGGGCGAGAAAGAGCACGGCTGGCTAACGTCCAGGACCAGGCCCGCTCCAACAGAGGGCTCCTTGCCAAGATCTTTGGAGCCCCTCTCCCTGCAGAAAGCAAGGAAGAACCATAGCCAGTAAGGGACTCCTGATGGTGGAAGAAATACCTACCAGCCCTGCGCCATTCTGATCTGCTTCCTGCAGAGTATTGACCAGCTAGGCAGAAGTGTTCTCTATTCTACACACCAGGAATCTGGTAAAGGGCTTTCTCTTTGTTGGTATCTTTCACCTACTGTGGACAAGCCCTGTAAGTGCCAATCTGAGAACATGTCCTATCCAGGGAAGACCGCTGTAGGCGCCTGATGCATTTTGTTTGATTTCTGATTTATTGCCTGCCTCCTTCTCAGTGGACAGCTAACAGTTTCTGGCTGGAAGAGTGGACTTGCCTTCCACTAGGGTAGTGGTCTATGGTGTTTGTTCACTATGGTGGAAGGCTGAATTAACAGGAATTGGATTAGCAGTCCAATTTGAGGTTTATATTTGAAAATAAAAATAATTTATTTTTATATGCTTTTTAGTTTTTTCAATTCAGTAAGTTTCAACTTCTTTTGAAGCCACACATGCTGCTCAGTTACTTTAGCATAGGCATGATTCTCCTCCACCCATGAATCTCAGTTACTCTAGCAGACAGGATCCCAATCCTGTGTTAGTTGGGGTTCTCTAGAGTCACAGAACTTATGGGTAGTCTCTATATAGTAAGGGAATTTGTTGATGGTTTACAGTTTGTAGTCCAACTCTCCAACAGTGATCAGTAGCAGCTGTGAATGGAAGTCCGAAGATCTAGCAGTTGCTCAGTCCCACAAGGCAAGCAGGCAAAGGAGAGTCTTCCTTCTTCCAATGTCCTTACGTAGGTCTCCAACAGAAGGTGTAGCCCAGGTTAAAGATGTGTACCACCATTCCTAGATATGGGACTTTGTCCTAGATGACCTTGAACTCAGATCTAAGCCTTGCCTTAGTCTCCTGGGATTCATAGCCACTATGCCTCAGTATCTCCATGCCAAGATCCAAGTCAGAAACTTGTGTATCTCCCAACCTCAAGATCAGGATCACAGATGAGCCTTCCAATTCCTGATTGTAGTTCATTCCACATATAGTCAAGTTGACAACCAGGAATAGCCACTACAATCCACCCCTTGTCAACTTGACACAAATAATATCTCATGTTCACATGAAACAATAATAAGGTCATGAATATGCCTAGCATGATATAACTATCCCTTGTACAATCAGAAATGCATTTGTAAATTTACAATGGGGCAACGTCCCTTGGGAATATTCTTTTAGTATCTCAAATACCGATTGATGTCAAAGAAATTAGAAGGATGACAAATGTGTTCTTAACAAAAATAAAATGGAAGCATTCATATTACTTTATAATCCTTGTTTCTGCAACTGGTTATGTGACCTTAGCTGGTATTTATAACTACCTTCCTCTACTACTCATTCTGTATTTCCTCCACCCTCAGCAAGCACTTCAGCAGGTCTTGGCTCATTTCCATACCTTCATTCCTGATGGGTCTGTGTCCTTTGTCATCCTGCTTGGATTAGGCTGTTGTAGTTTCCCATTGACTTTAATCACAGGACAGGGTAGTACTAAGAGACACCTAAGGGATCTCCTCCACTCCAGACATAATCATTCATAACCTCCATTATGGAGAGGTAATCCAGTTTCCCCATGGCAATCTGGATCTGTCACTTCCTAACACTGTTATTTCTTCTTTTTGCCTGTTTCTTTTAAGGGCATTAGAAACCCAACATGACCAGGGGGAAGTCTGAGCTTCCAGCTCAATGGGATGTTTGTTGTGGCTCCTGGTAAGAGCACTCCCCCCTCTGGAACCAAAACTTTTGGGCCAGCAGAACCTAGACACAGTTACAGCACCAATTACATGGCAACATGGAGGGCTGGGGCAGAGTTCTTCAGAAGGCAGCATATGCTTTGAATCAGCATCTGATATATGGTACAGTTTCTCCCATAGCCAGGATCAGTGGGTCCAGGAATCAAGGGGTAGAAAAGGGAATAGTTCCATTCACTATCACTCCTAGTGACCTAGGAAAATGTGTATAAGCCACTCATAGATCCTGCCATTCCAGCCACTTTTCCTATCTCCATTCTCCCTCAGTCCAGCCCACACCATGGGTCTATCACATGGACTGCCTTCCTCAGCACCTTCTGAAACTTCTCTTCCAACAGCCTGAACCCCTGGCCCCTTGTTCCTTTCCTCACAAGTTCAAGTGCATTTCTCCTTCAAGATTAAGTCACATAGAATGCCAGGCTGACTTCCCCTCCTAAGGTGAGCATCCTGCTTGTGCGGGGCTGGAGCACTCTCTGGGGTAGTTCCTCTTGTTTTACAGTAATGTTGATGTTTTACCCAGGTGTTATAAGGATGAAGATCCAACGTTATCTTTGACTCTTTAGGGTTTCAGTTGGGTAAATGTTCACTAACTCTTTGAGTTGCTGTGAGGAGAGGTTTTATAAAAATCCTAAGTAATACACTTTCTGCACTCCACTCCCTGTGAAGTTTGCTTTGAAAACCAGCTTGGAAAGTGTCATCTACTTGTGACAGTGATAAGGAGTGTCAGGAAGTTCTTGATCTGAACAGTCACAAAGGTAATAAAAGGCAGAGTTACATCTTCTGGGACTCTGTAAGCCTACTCTGTCCACATCAAGCCTCTTCTACAGGAACAATGGTAAGAACAAAGTGAAAGTTAACTAATCTGTGGTGGTTATTCTGTGTGACTAGAGCCCAATAATGAAACATTGACAAAAGCAAGTGTTGACTGGACTTTGTGCAAGCTTTTAATCTTAGTACTTGGGAGGCAGGAGGTAGGCAGATCTCTGTGAGTTCAAGGCCAACCTGGTCTATATAGTTAGTTCCAGGACAGCCAGGGCTACATGGTGAAGAGAAAGTGGGGAGGAGGAGGAGGAGGAAGAGAAGACTGACTCAACAGTGTTTTTCAGGCCCAGAAAGTGCCTTGTGACTTCATTGCTAGCTGTAGGATCTGTGGTGTGCAGTTATAGTCAAAGCAAGCTGACTCCTACTTGTAATGCAGTGTGGAGTCGTGTGCAGTTAAGGAAGGTCTTTGTGCCCATACATGCTGAATCTCAGTTGGCAGTATGGGCTATGGACTAGTTGATGTGATGGCTATCCCTGGAAATTAATTACAGACTGATGAGGGTTAAATATAAGGAAGAGTGCTCTCATTTTAAACTAATTAATTAATTAATTAATTAAGGTTTTTCCTGACTAGGTTTCTTTGTATAACCAACCATCCTGGCTGTTCTGGACCTTGCTTTGTAGTCATGAACTCATGGAGATCCACCTGCCTCTGCCTCCTCCTCTGCCTCTTGAGTGCTGGGATTAAAGCCGTGCACCATTAGTGCCTAGCCTTGCTCTTTTTTAAAAATTGATTTTCTAAAAAAAAAAAAATGTTTTCTTATGTGTATGGGTGATTACCCTCATGTATGTCTGTGCACAGTGGGCATTACATCCTGATGCTGACAGTTGTGAACTGATGTGTGAGCGTTAGGAGCCCAGCTCATCAGGAGACCCTGCAGTAACCACTGTCATTTCTGTCTCCAGGTTTCTGGGAGTGATGATAAAACCACTTCATTTAAGCTGCTTGCTGCGGAAAGATTCCTAGGCTAGCTCTCTCATCACTCAGTATTGGAACCTTATGTCCCAATGCTCTGATCTACCTGGTGAAAAATTCAAGTTAGCGATGGCTGGCTGTGTGCCAAGGGTCACTGGGGTGCACTAGGCCAAATGGAAATGTGTTTTCTGTTGTTTATCTCCTTACTAAAGATAGGCCCTGCTGTGTAGCCTTGGCTGGCTCCGGCCTGCCTATGGGGACAGAATGAATTCTCAATCCGACCTCCCCCTCAAAGTAACAGGCAGGTTGTTCCAAATCAGACCTGGAGAATCTCCCAATAAGCGGCTTCCAAGTTCCTCCCACTGAGGTCAGGGATTTGAATTTGTCAGTGAAAGGACTCAGCAAGTAAAAGCACCAAACCTCATGAGCTGAGCTTGTTCTCTGGTAGAACGGGTGGTTGAAGGAGAGAACCAGCTGCTGCATTTGCCCTGATTTCCACAGTGGAGCCAGAGCTTGTAAAAGAATTAAAAACAAGAGTGCCCACAACAGCTAGGTGGGAAGCTGGAGGGTAGACAAATGTCAGAAAGGCCCATAGGTGTCATCGACATTAAGAAGGTCACTGACAGAGCATCTAATCATTGTGATCCGCCCATGTCAAGAAGCTCTTCAGAAAGCTGCTTTCTGAGAAGTTTATCAAAAAAAACTCGGTCACGACTTGCATTAGGTCATTGCACACTGGGAAGGTCGGGGGAGGTGCAAAAGGTTTCTGAAGGTAAAAATAAACCAGCACTGGTTTCATAGGCAGCACCCCGTTTTGCAAGGAGAGTGCCCAGGTGAGGATTCTTGGCTTTGTTTTAAACTTCCCCTCCGGAATGAACACGAAAACAAGCAGCTCACCCTGCTCAGTTTTCTTTGATAAACAACTGTTGCAGTCCACGTAGAAACAAGCTACCACGGCTCATAACCAACACAGAGAGAAGCTTTAGTGGGGAAGTGGGTGGTTAGGCATAAACACTACGCAAAAGCGCCAAGTAGACATGAGAAGTGGGACCTTCCTGCGGCTGGGAGGCGACGTGGATGAGTTTCTGCCCAATGATTGGGGCTGAGACCAGAGGAGTTGTACTTTTCCTTGGTCTCTCCACCAGGTTATGTGGTCCTGAATCCTGTACTACTCTGTGTGTGCGCCAAGCCTGCTTCCTGCGCTCTCCGTTGGGAGGACTCTCTGAATTTGTCCTTAAGGAGACATCCACACCTTGAGAGGATCACCAATGCGAGGGAGGTTGGCCACCTCGCAGTCAGTGCGCGACATACCGAGTCACCAAATTCTCAGCACAAAGACTATCCAAGAATGTCAAGCGGGGGTGGCTGGTGGTGTGTGTGTGTGTGTGTGTGTGTGTGTGTGTGTGTGTGTGTGTACGCGCGCGCAAACATGACGGCGGCGGCGGCGGCAGCAGCAACCAAGCAAGGGAGCAAAGCAAAATAGCAGGAGTGGGTTTTTAAGGAGTAAAGGAGGAAGTCCATGCTAGAGTCACAACTCTGATAATCTGGCATACATTATCGGGGTTCTCAAAAAGTAACAGGCCAGAAATCTGAAAATTCTGAGAAACTTCTTTTTATTTTCATGGTATGTTAGAATTCTACTTTGTATCATTGATGAATACACTGGATAGTTTTATGTCAACACAGGCTGAAGTCATCTGAGAGGATGGAATCTCAAGAAAATGCTTCCATAAGATGTGTTGTAGATAAGCCTGTAGGGCATCTTCTTAATTGATGGAGGAGGGCCTGGCCCTTTGTGGGTGGGGCCATCTCTGGGCAGGCGGTCCTGGGTTTTACAAGAAAGCAAGCTGATAAAGCCGGGAAGCAACCACCCTCCATGGCTTCTGCATCAGCTGCTGTCTCCAAGTCCCTACCCTGTTTGGGTTTCAGACCTGACTCCCTTTGATGATGAACTATAATGTGGAAGCGTAAGGCAAGTAAACCCTTCCTCCCCAGGTTTCTTTGGTCATGGTGTTTTATCACAACTCTAGAAACCCTAAGACAGTGTATAACTAAAAGCAAGGTTGGAAGAGGATATGTGTTCCTGGGTACAAATCCCAAGGACAGTGCCATTGTTTGGGTTGCCCACTTCCACCTTTCTAATAGACCCTGTGTGGCTGGTGCAGGGGCAAAGCATTTATAAGTTCACACCCGTGGACTCTTCTGCTTTCAAACACATTGGTACTGAGCATCCTGTTACCGTTATTCCTCAAGCTATCTTAAAATCTCTACCACCTGCTGAAAGGAGACAGGGTGAGCCTCCAACAACCCATCCATCTTTGCATCTCTAAAGCAATGCCCTGAAGGTTGAGTGACAGCCTGGCACTTACTTTCCTATCCCTCACACTCATTAGGACGACTCCTCATATAATCTCTCACTTTTAAGCCCTCGTGGAACTTCGGTGGGAAAGTCCAGATGCCACCACCTTCCCCGGGGATGATTCATGATAAAAATGCAGCTTACCCTGTGGCGTTCCTCTCAGGGACTACACCGCATTTTAGAACACTCTTCTGTCCCCTAGATGAACCTTGGTTTTAACGCTGCATGGCCTCAGAGGCAGACTGAGATGGTGTTACCCCTTCATCAAGACAGGCATGTTTAACCATGGAAGGAGAAATTACCTCAGTCTTCCCAGCCCCCTGCTCCTGACCACCCACCTCCCCTGCACCATGCACAGTCCTCCACTTCCTCAGCCTCTCCTGCACCATGCACAGTCCTCCTCTTCCTCAGCCTCTCCTGCACCATGCACAGTCCTCCACCTCCTCAGCCTCCCCTGCACCATGCACAGTCCTCCACTTCCTGGCCTCCCCTGCACCATGCACAGTCCTCCACCTCCTCAGCCTCCCCAGCACCATGCACAGTCCTCCNTGCACCATGCACAGTCCTCCACTTCCTGGCCTCCCCTGCACCATGCACAGTCCTCCACCTCCTCAGCCTCCCCAGCACCATGCACAGTCCTCCACCTCCTCAGCCTCTCCTGCACCATGCACAGTCCTCCACCTGACATAAAAGAGAAAAAAAAATCAGGTTAGGTGATTTTCAAAGAAGACAATAATCTATGAAAATGTGCCCAACTCATGAGTAGCCAGGAAAATGAGACCCAAAGCCCAATGAGTATACCTCACTCCAGTCCTCCAAAAAGGGCTAACCATCCTCAAATATAGAAAAGATCGGAGAGGCATGGAAAAAAGAGGATGCTCGCACAACTTTGATGATTTAAATTTTTACAACCATTAGAGGTATGACAATTCCTTTAGAAATTTAGCAACAGTCATGGGTTCGTGTTTGCTCTGTTCATGGTTATGAATTCTTGTCTTCTGAGACACCCATGTCTTCACTTTCAAAATTATTCATAATAACCAAGATACAAAATCAAGCTACTGTCCGTCAATGGACAGGTGAAAACATAGCAGGCACACATGGAACTTTAACACTCAGCCCTTTATAAAGAGGCTCTGTCACCTGAAACCACTAGAATGAAGAAGCGGAGAACATGAAGTTGAGTGAGGTTAAACCAGCCACAGAGGGACAAATTCACCGACAATGTGCAATCTCGGTGCTCAGGTGGCGGTAGTGGAGTGGCCCACCAAGGGCTCTGGATAGAGTGAGACAATCACCTTGGTTATTTCAATTTAGTTAACCCATAATACAAGTAAATATAACAAATGCTAACCACGAGCCAGTAAGTAGGCATGTTTTAAATGCATGTCCTGAAACTAGGAAAATTGGCTAGCTGTGGGCGTTTCCGTAGTGTAGTGGTCATCACGCTCGCCTAACACGCGAGAGGTCCTCGGTTCGAAACCGGGCGGAAACATGGTTGCTTTTTATCACTTTCTCTTGTGCATTTAGACTCTCAGTTCACACTTTTGAGCAGTTAGAAGACATCAGTTTCGACCCTATGTTTTTAGCTTTGACTGATATATTTTCGTGGACCCTAGCCATAGCAAGTATCTTGTATAAAGACTACCGGAGACACTTCGCATAAAAGAAAGGACAAAAGAGATGTCCTCTCGTACTGGGGGATTAGCTCAAATGGTAGAGCGCTCGCTTAGCATGCGAGAGGTAGTGGGATCGATGCCCACATCCTCCAGCTATTATATTATTTGCGCACCACGTTTCCACCAACAGCCTGAGGCTCCCGCTTGACGCAAACTCAATTTATGCTTTCTTCTCACACTCTAAGCATAAACTTTAGTACGCCCTTCACCACATTCTCACTTTCCAGTTTCTCAAGTCCACATCATGCTGTCATGTGTTCATTTGACAAACGCTTCTGAGTATCTCGAGTCGATCAATTCAACAGACACTGGGTCAAAACCTATTCGGTAGTATGTATTGTTTGTATGCATGTATGGATGGATTGGAGGGTTGTTCTGATGCTCACGGGAGCTACCCATAGTCCTGTACTGCCTACAGCATCGCGCACCAACCTCCACTCGGCCTGAGTGGGGATGTAGCAACCTCCGAACAAGTCTCAATTTTCCACGTCTAAATTCTGTAAAACAAAACAAAACAAAAACAAAAAGAAAAACAAACACAAATACAAAAACAGCCCTGAGAACCTTTCCTTAACGGGTTGCTGTAACTATTTGAGCCACCTGCCTGGGTTCTCTCAAAAGCTCTCCAGTGTCTACAACGTTCTCCTCGAGGTGTCTCCGGGTGATCAGGCTCTCCCAACTTCCAGCCCGCTGTGTTTTATGCGCACGCGTCTCAACGCGGGAATCCCTACACCGAATCAGCGGGAATCCTTCGCTAAGCTCTCCCCTCTGCCGCGCCGCCTGAGGAACATTTTTTTTTTTTTTTTTTTTAAATTCCTTCCCTTCCCTCTGCCAGGATCTCCCCCCTTCTTTCCCTTGATTTTCATCTTTGGTTCGCGTTCATTCCTTATGATTCTTTCCATTAGTGCGGTTCTATATCCTCTGCATCACACTTTATACAGTATCTGTCTTACTTTGTATAATCAGAAGTTAAGATTAGAGCACCTGTCACGTTTCCGTAGTGTAGTGGTTATCACGCTCGCCTCACACGCGAGAGGTCCTCGGTTCGAAACCGAGCGGAAACACTCCTATTTTATGTTCCCAGTCACAGAAGAAGAAGGTGCACAAAATCCAAAGATTAGCCCTGCCACTTGCTCGCGACTTCCACGAACACCTTTGTCTTCCAGGCGGCTGGAACATCCTGAAATGGTCGCTTTTTAACCTAATTGGTGGACCATCTGACCTGAGTCGCTTCCTGTGGACTCTCTGGATTCCCCACTACCTTTCTTTTGCTCCGGAATGTGAAACAAGATCCTGGACTGCCCGCCCCCACCTTCCCAACACCACCTCCCTCCCGAAGAATGAAGAGCATGCAAGCCTTGCCTGGTCCATCAGGGGAAGACTCGTCCTAGTTAGTAGTGCCTCACAGCTGAGGGCCAAGTCCGAGGCCCCGGAACAGGGGAACCAAGGGAAGTGACCTTTAGGCTACAGCTGGGTGAGGGTGAGAACAAATGAATGAATGTTGGGGCCAGGGTGGGGTGGGGAGGGGGGAAGGGGCAGTGCGGGGTAGGGGGGCGGACGCCCAGTTCAGGTTCAGAGACAGACTTCAAAAACAAGATGTAGACAATGATCTGTTTCTTGGTAAATACAAATTGTCATCAGGTCAACATAGGAAAGAAATTGCTACAGTAGACTGGCTTAATTAAACTTCGTTAATCTATGACAAAAGGATTATTGTGGGGACTGAAGAGATGGCTCAGTCGTTACAAGCACCACTAGAGGTCAATTTCCAGCAACCACATGGTCGCTCACGACCATCTATAATGGGGTCTGATGCCTCTTCTGGCATGCAGGTGTACATGCAGATAGAGCACTCGTACATTAAAAATAAACCTTTAAAAAAGCAATGAACTATTGCTTTGGGGTTATGAAAAACTTGTGGAGAGAAAGACAAAAAAAGGTTAGTTAGGTGTGAGTTTTAAAAGAATATATAATCAGTAATCCTGCTATTATTCCCTCCTGTGTAATGATCTTAATCTGTTTCTGAATAATGCTTTTATGGTGGTTGGTTTTAGAGACTATGTAACCTGTGGCTGTGAGATAATTTTCTTCTTGCGTAGAAAACTTTAAGAAGCATAAAATAAGGGAAAAAAATCAGCATTTAGCATCTTCCATCAACTATAATTGTTATCTGATAAATTTATATTTTAAGTAAATAATTAGAACCCTCCCAAAAAAAAGAAAAAAGAAAAAAAAGGAAGAGAGAAAACTTTGTCTTAGTGGGCAAAAAAAGTTGTTGGAGCTTGCTTCATCCACCTTGTGTGTACGTGTGTGTGTGTGCGTGTGCGTGTGCGTGTGTGTGTGTGTGTGTGTGTTTTCCCCTTTCTTGCTGGCCCCAGAGAATTTAAGTTTTGCTCCCTCAGAAGAAGTCTGCTGAATGACTAATCCCCAACTCCACACTCAGCCTTCCTTGGTTTACCCTTGCTGCCAAAACTCAACTGGATTATGTGGAATAAACTTAACAAATCTTTAAGAGTAGTTAAGGGCATATAGAACTGGAAACCACAGGATATTGTGTTGTAAGAGGAACGTCTCTACTTGTGTAGTGTACTAGTCGCTGTCTCCTAGAGTAACAGAACTTATAAAATTAACATCTCTCTATATGTAGAGAGGGGATTTATGAGAATGACTTATAGGCTCTGGTCCAATTATTCCAACCATAGGTGCCTATGAATGGAAGGTCCAAGAATCCAGTAGTTGAATCCATAAGACTGGATGTCTCAGCTTTTCTTCAGTATATGTCAGACTCCCTGATAAGTAGGCTCTAGTGCCAGTGAAGAAATGTGCTTGCTAGCAAAGTAAGAGCGAGCAGGCAGAGAGAAAACAATTGCCTCTTCCGTGTCCTTTCTATAGGCCACAAGCAGAAGGTGAGGCTGAGATTAGAGGCTGGTCTTCCCATGTGAGAAGATCTGGATTAAAAGTGGGTCTTCCCACTACAAAGATCCAGATCCGAAGTCCATTTCAAATGTAATAACTAAACAAAAACCCCTCATGGGTTTGCCAGCCATTTTTTTTTAAATTTTAATTAATTCCAGGTACTGCAAAGCTGACAACCAAGACTAGCCATCACATGTAGACACTGATGGAAGCAGAGGGCACAACAGAATAGTATGTGCAGAATAGGATACAGTCAATAGAATGAGCTTAATGGCTATTCACTTGTTCATTCACTCATTCAGCCAATGAACAGAGAAGAGCAGGAAGGAAAGACTCCCGAGGGAAGTGTGTGCCAGAGGAGTGGAGCATGAGGTAAGGGAGGGGCACGGGGCAGTTGTAAGTGAACCTGCTCCCTCAGCTCAGAGGGTCTGGTTTAGATGAATCCCAGAGAGGTGTGGACGCCATCATTCTGGATATGAACTGCTTCAGATGCAGCACTAGCTGCTAGGGTGCAAAATCCAAGTGATGCTTTTGTTCTTTAAAGCTGCTGGTGGATACAGGATGTATGGAGACTAAGACTCAGCAGTTGTAATGTGAAGTTGCTGATGGGAAAGGCTTTTTCAGTGCAGCTGCAAGTCTCTCAATCTCTTACCAGAAAGCCCTGACATCCAATCTCAGAGAGGACAAGAAGTCCTTCTTTTCCACCCAGGGTCTATTAGGTGCTTATATAGCAGGCTGACAATGGGTGACATATCCATTGACAGGACAAACATATCTCCTTTTCAAAATCACCTCAACTTCTCTATGTTCAATGACAAAAGCGTTCTCTTCAGAAATACAGCTTAACTATCAGATTATGGGGAGTAACCAATAGTCCTGGAAATAGCCTGTGATGTTGAAGTTTCCATGGGGACTCTTAGGCCAATGTCTCAACAAGATGTAGCCCAATCCCGACGTTGGAGGTTTTACTTGGTGTGATTAGATGCCTAGTTATGTCACTGTCTCTATTATTATTGGTGATTCCGATTAGAGTCTTTTCATATATGTATATTTTTAGGAAGTTTCTATAGTAGTAGGTTTCCCTATGGTTGTTCAAATGGCCTTTACTCCTAGTTATCCTTCTCTGTAGTCCCTCCTTTACCCTTCTCTTCCAACAAACTACTTATTTAATCCTCATTTTCTATTCTATTTTTCTCCTTGTCCCTCCATAACACTATATCCTATTTGCCCTTCCTTGGGAAATCTCCTTTGGCCTATTCCTCTCACCAGTTAGCTGCAAATTTCAGAATATAATTTCTCTTAACAGCTGTAATAGAATAATATTCCACTGTATAAATGTACCACATTTTCATTCCTCATTCATCAGCTAATAGACATCTAGGCTGTTTGTAATTTCTGAATATTATGAACAAAGCAGCAGTGAACATGAATGGGCTAGTATCTCTGTAGTGGGTTAGTCCTTTGGACATGCCCCAAAGTGGTATGGCTGGATCTTATTAGCTTGCTTGCTTGTTTGTTTGAGACACAGTCTCTCTGCATAGCCCTGGCTATCCTGTAACTCACTATGTAGACCACCAGACTGCCCTTAAACTCACAGAGATCGTCCTGCTTCTGCCTGTCAAGGGCTGGGATTAAAGGCATGCACCACCATGCCCAGCATTAACTTGATTTTGAGGTAGATCTATTTCCAGCTTCCTGAGGAACCGCCACACTAATTTCCACAGTGGCTGCACAAGTTTGGACTCCCGCTAACACTGAGTAGTGTTCCCTTTTCCCCACGGCCTCTCCAGCATGTGCTGTCATTTGCTTTATCGATTTTGGCCATTCTGACTGAGGTAAAATGAAATCTCAAAGTAGTTTTAATTTGCACTTCCCGGTAGCTAAAGTTGTTGAGCATTTCTTTGTTTCTCGGCCATTTGTATTTCATCTTTTGAGAGCTCTCTGCTCAGTACTGTAGCTATTTTTAACTGTGTTATTCTCTTGATGCTCAGTTTTTTTTTAACTTTATATATACTAGATATTAACCCTCTACTAGATGTATGCTTTGCAAAGAACTATCCACATCATATAATCTCGCCATTTTGCCAAATGACAGTGTCCTTTGCTCTACAGAGGTTTTTAGCTTCACGAGGTTCCGTTATACAAATCTTACTGCCTGTGCTGCCAGTGTCCTGTTCAGAAAGTCCTTTCCTGAGCCAATGAATCCAAGCCAATTCCCTTTTGTTCTTCTATCGGATTCGGGGTATCTGGTCTTGTGTTGACATCCTTTGTCCACTGGGAGTGGCGTTTTGCGCAGGATGATGGATGTAGACTTTTTTTTTTCTTGTATATGCAACTTACGAGTTTGGCCAGCACCGTTTGTTGGAGATGCTGTCTTTTCTGCATTTTGTGTTTTTGGCTTCTTTGTCAACAATCAGTTGTCCATAGGTGTGTGGATTTACGTGCAATCTTCAGTTTGACTCTATTGATCTGGTTTGTGTGGACACCATGCTGTGTTTATTCCCACGGCTCCATAATACAAGTTGAAATCTGGGGCAGTGATACTTTTAGTGCTTAATTTACCGCTCAGGGTTGTTTTAGCTATCCTCAGGGTTGTTATTTCCATATGAACTGATAATTGTATTTTTTTTCCAATTTCTATGAAGAATTGTGTTGGAATTTTGGTGGAGATTGCATTGAATCTGTAAATTGCTTTCGATAAAGATGTCCATTTTCACAATTCAGTTCTACCGATCCATGAGCATGGGAGGTCTTTCCATCTTCTAGTGTCTTCTTCAATTTCTTTCTTCGGCGTCTTGACGTTTTTATTTACACATCTTTCACTTGTTTCATTAGGAGTTATCCCAGGATAGATTTTAAGAAATTGTTAAAAGTACTGTGACCCTGACTTCTTTCTCTGTTTGCCATTTGTATGTAGCAGGACTACGGCTTTTTATGTGTTAATTTTATATTCTGCTATTTTGCTGAAAGAATTTATCAGCTACAGAAGTTTCCTGGTGGAGTCTTTAGGAGCTTTTAGGTATAACATGTCATCAACAAATAAGAATACTTTGACTTCTTCCTTTCTTATTTGCATCCCCTTGATGTCCTTCACTTTTAATAATACTCTTGACTTCAAATACTGTATTGAGTAGATTGGAAAGAGTGGGGTTCTTGTCTTGTTCCTGATATTAGTGTAAATGCTTTGAGTTCCTCTCTGTTTAGCTTGATATTGGCTGTGGAACTGCTGTAAGTGGCTACTATTATATAGAGATATGTCCTTTGCATTCCTAATCTCTCTAGAACTTTTATCATGAAGGGGTGATGAATGTTGTCAAAAGCCCTTTCCTACATCTAATGAGACAATGGTATTTCTTGTCTTTCAATCTGTGGTGGATTATGTTTATTGATTTACATATTTGAACCATCCCTGCATCTCTGGGATGAAGCCAATTTGATCATGGCAGAAAACATTTTGATATGTTCTCAGTGTCTGCTATAATGTTTCCTTCTAATTTCTACTTTCATTACTATGGATCTTCTCCTTGTACTTTATTTAATTTTGCTAAAATTTGTCAGTCGGGGGAAAGGGGATAGGGATTTTCGGAGCGGAAACCAGGAAAGGGGACAACATTTGAAATGTAAACAAAGTAAAAATCTAATTAAAAAAATAAGAAAAAAATGCAGAGATAAACCTGGGGATGAGATAATTAAAGAGAAAAGACAATTCCTAGAAAGTTAATTTTATTTCTTGGCTCAAATAGAAAATTCTGAGGGAGATTTAGAAGATAAAGAACAACATAAATGATAAGACTTAATGAAAAGTAATCTGAGATGTGTGAACCCAAAGAATTTATGGAAATTATATCATTTAAATCTCATCTTTTAGCCACTGTAAACAACAAATAAAATACTTGTGTCTTCTAGCCACCCCCCCCCCCAAAAAGTTTGTCAATCATGTTGGTTTTCTCAAAGAAGCAATTTATCGCATTGATTCTTTGAATTGATATTTTATGTCTGCTTGTTTCTAGTTCATTGAGTTCAGTATTGAGTTTATTTCTTGCTCTCTTCTCTGTTGGGTGTTACTCCTTGTAGTCATTGTTTAGAGCGTTCTTTCTTTTTTTTTCAATTTTTTATTAGATATTTTCTTCATTTACATTTCAAATGCTATCCCGAAAGTCCCCTATACTCTCCCCCCACCCTGGTCCCCTACCTACCCACTCCCACTTCTTGGCCCTGGCATTCCCCTGTGCTGGGGCATATAAAGTTTGCCAGACCAAGGGGCCTCTCTTCCCAATGATGGCCGATTAGGCCATCTTCTGCTACATATGCAGCTAGAGACACAAGCTCTGGGGGTACTGGTTAGTTCATATTGTTGTTCTACCTATAGGGTTGCAGCCCCCTTCAGCTCCTTGGGTACTTTCTCTAGCTCCTCCCTTGGGGGCCCTGTGAGCATCCACTTCTGTGTTTGCCAGGCACTGGCATAGCCTCACAAGAGACAGCTATATCAGGGTCCTTTCCGCAAAATCTTGCTGGCATATGCAATAGTGTCTGCGTTGGTGGCTGATTATGGGATGGATCCCCAGGTGGGGCAGTCTCTGGATGGTCATTTCTTTTGTCTCAGCTCCAAATTTTGTCTGTGTAACTCCTTCCATGGGTAGTTTGTTCCCTATTCTAAGGAGGAATGAAGTATCTCCACTTTGGTCATCCTTATCTTGGGTATTCTAAGTTTCTGGGCTAATATCCACTTATCAGTGAGTGCATATCAAGTGACATCTTTTGTGATTGGGTTACCTCACTAAGGATGATATCCTCCAGATCCATCCATTTGCCCAAGAATTTCATAAATGCATTGTTTTTAATAGCTAAGTAGTACTCCATTGTGTAAATGTACCACATTTTCTGTATCCATTCCTCTGTTGAGGGACATCTGGGTTCTTTCCGGCTTCTGGCTATTATAAATAAGGCTGCTATGAATATAGTGGAGCATGTGTCCTGATTGTGGACGTTGTACATCGTGGTGCGCACTAGGCTCCGCACCACGATGTACAACGTCCACAAGCAGCCTCCCCCTGCCCCTGGTCCCCTACCTACCCACTCCCACTTCTTGGCCCTGGCATTCCCCTGTGCTGGGGCATATAAAGTTTGCCAGACCAAGGGGCCTCTCTTCCCAATGATGGCCGATTAGGCCATCTTCTGCTACATATGCAGCTAGAGACACAAGCTCTGGGGGTACTGGTTAGTTCATATTGTTGTTCTACCTATAGGGTTGCAGCCCTGCTTGTGGACGTTGTACATCGTGGTGCGGAGCCTAGTGCGCACCACGATGTACAACGTCCACAAGCAGCATACAGATCTTTCACCTCCTTAGTTAGAGTCACACCAAGGTATTTTATATATTTTGTGACTATTGTGAAAGGTGTTGTTTCCCTAATTTCTTTCTCATTCTGTTTATCCTTTGTGTAGAGAAAGGCCACTGATTTGTTTGAGTTAATTTTATATCCAGCTATTGTACTGAAGCTGTTTATTAGGTTTAGGACTTCTCTGGTAGAATTTTTAGGGCCACTTATACATACTATCATGTCATCTGCAAATAGTGATATTTTGACTTCTTCCTTTCCAATTTGTATCCCCTTGATCTCCTTTTGTTGTCCAATTGCTCTGGTTAGGACTTCAAGTACTATATTGAATAGGTAGGGAGAAAGTGGGCAGCCTTGTCTAGTCCCTAGTGGGATTGCTTCGAGTTTCTTTCCATTCAGTTTGATGTTGGCTACTGGTTTGTTGTATATTGCTTTTATTATGTTTAGGTATGGGCCTTGAATTCCTGATCTTTCCATGACTTTTATCATGGAGGGCTGTTGGATTTTGTCAAATGCTTTGTTTAGAGCTTTCAAAACAACATTTGTGTCACCAACTTCCTATTATAGGATCTCTCCTGTCTTTTGATGTAGGCTTTTAGTGCTATGAACTTGTTCCTACATCCTCCTTACTTCTGTCCAATAGGAATAGGTATGTTATGGTTTCATTTTCATTGAATTTAAAAAGGATTTAGTTTCTTTCTTGATTTCTGTCTTGACCCATTTTTTATTCAGTAGTGAGTTATTCAGTTTTCATGAGTTTGTATACTTTCTGGTGCTATTGATATCCAGCTTTAATCCATGGTGGTCAGATAAGAGGTAGAACATTATTTCGATTTTCTTATATCTGTTGTGACTTGCTTTGTGTCCTAGTATGTGGCTAATTTTGGAGTAAGCCCCATGAGAGGCTGAAAATAAAGTGTGTTCTTTGGAATGTTCTGTAGATGCCTGCTAGGTCCAATTGACTTATGATGTTATTTAACTGAAGTATTTCTGTGTTTAGTTTTTGTCTGGGTGACCTGTCTATTAAGGAAAGTAGGGAATGGAAGCCACCCACTATCACTGTGGGTTATAAATATGTGATTTTTAGCTGTAATAGTATTTATTTAAAATGAACTTGGGTGCCCTTGTGTTTAGTGCATAGTTGTTTACAACTGCAATATTTTCTTAGTGGATTTTTCCTTTAAAGAGTATGTAGTGTCCTTCCCTCTCTCTTTGGGTCAGTTTTGATTAGAAGTCTATTTTGAAATTGAACTGATATTGAAATAACTGTACCTGCTTACTTCTTGGGACCAGTTGCTTGGAATACTTTTTTCCCATCCTTTTCCCATGGGATGTTGTCTACCCTTGATAAGGAGGTTTGTTGCTTACATTCAGTAGGAAGATGGATTCTGTTTTCTAATCTCTTAGTCTGTTATCAATAACCCCTGATCTAATCTGTTAGTCTGTTATCAATAACCCCTGATATCTGTTTTTGGGTGTGAGGTTTCCCCCTCTCTTTTGATTTACTGTTCTAATACTATTTTTTTTCTGTGTCTTTTTTGGATGTGGCTAATTTCTTCAGGGTGGAGTTTTTCCTTCTCATGTTTTCTGCAGAGCTGGATTAGTAGATTAAAAAGTATTTAAATTTGGTTTTGTTGCGAGATGTTTTTCTCTCCTTGTTGGTTGCAATCGGCAGTTTTGCTGGCTATAGTCTCTCTGAGTTTGTAGATATCTGTCCAGGCCCTGCAGGCTTTCAGAGTGGCCATTGACAAGTCAACTGTTATACTAATTAGCACATCTTTTTTAACATTGATCTTTCTCCCTTGCCATTTTTAATATTGTCTCTCGGTTCTATATACTTTGGAGAGTATGTGTTCTGGAAAGTTTCTTCTCTGGTCCTGTCTATTTGGTGGTCTATATGTTTCTTCTACATGGACAGGCACCTCCTTCTTTAGTTTTGGAAATTTTTCTTATATGATTTTGTTAAAAATATCTTCTGTGCCTTTAGTCAGATTTTTCTGGATGTTTTGTAATTGGATTTTTTAAAAAAATATTTAACATTTTCTCTGACTGAGTTATACATTTATTCTACCTTGTCTTCAAATTCGCTTTGATTATCTTGTAATCTGTTGATGAGGTTTACCTCTGAGGCTTCTGTTTGACATCCTAAGTTTTTCATTTCCAGGTTTAGTCCAGTTTAGGTTTTTCTTAGTGATTCTGTTTCTATTTTCCTGTCTTGAAATGTTTTCCTCCTTTCATTGTCTTAGGGGTTCTGTTCCGTGAAGAGACACTGTAGTCATGGCAACTCTTAAAAAGGAAATAATTTAGTTGTGGCAAAAAGAGAGAGTGAGCCACTGGACCTGGCTTAAGCTTCTGAAACCTCAAAGCCCCTTCGGTGACACATTTCCTCCAATAAGGCCACACCTACTCCAACTAGGACACCGGTCCTAATCCTTTCAAATAGTGCCACTCCTTATGAGATTATAGAGGGCATTTCCATTCAAACTACCACATTCATTCAACTGTGTTTTTACACTTTACAGTTAGGCATTTTTCTTATCTTTTTTTAAGGTTAAAGTCCTTAAACACATTCATAATTACTATTCTAAAGCCCTTGTCTTAAGCTTTTTTGCATATATTGCATTTCTAAAGGCCTGTTTCATTAATGTTATTGGCTTCTCGGGAAGGCATACTGTCTTGCCTGTCCATTTGGCAGAGAAGTTATGATACTTGAGGCGTTTCTTGGTGTAGTTATCTGTTCCTGTCTTTATTGGGTGGGTTTTCTGTTCTTTGGTTGCTGTCGCCCACTCTGGATCCTTGGCAAGTGTGGCGGCAGTGGGGTTCCTGGTAGAGAGGGGTTCTGTAGCTTGCTGGGTGACACAAAGGAATGAGGAAAGAATCAGAGGAGCAGTGGGAAAGAGCTAGTGGGCCGGAGCTGGCACCTGTCCCCACAGGGTGGAGGTAGGGTGGGAGGAGGGGCTCCCGAAGGCAGGCTGCTACAGGACTAAGAGTAGGTCTGGAGAGATCAGAATGGAAGGCAGAAAGGAGGGCAGGAAAGAGTGAAAATTGCCTAACATGTCCCAACTCAGTGTGCTTGCTGGAGGTTCACGGTAGAAAGCGTTTAGACGCGCTGTGAGGAAAGGTTCAGAGGGGCTGTGGGAAAGAGCTAAGGGACCCTAGATCTCCACCAGGAGGCCCCAGGGATGTAGGTGGGGTAAGCGAGGAGGGGCTCCTGAGTCTCAGTCCAGTGTGGTCACTAGGAGTCCCCGGTATAAAGGATTTCTGTGTGTCATTGGTTGACACAAAGAAAGGGAAAGCTGAGTGGATCCACAGGAAAACGCTAATATTTCTTAGGTGAATGGGTATTTACATGCAGTGTCCAGAAGCGGCCGGAAGAGGGCAGTAGATGCCCTAATAGTGGAGCTGAACATGCTTATGAGCTCTCCTGAGGTGCTAGAATTCAAAGTTGGGTCCTCTGAAAGAGCAGCTAGTTCTCTAGTATGTCATTTTCTTTAGAAATAGAAAATAGAGCCACAGAGGCTGCTCTCCACTGGGCATGAGGCCACAGTAGTGGAATCAAAGTGTTCTGAACATTCAAGAATATGGAGCAGTGTCCTCTGAAACACTCACACGTTTGTATTTATAGCAGGATTGTTCCAAAGTCAAGCTGCTGTTCATCAATGGACAGATGAAAACACAACAGACACCCATGGAACGTTAGCTACTCCACCCTTTGTAGAAAGGCTCTGTCACTTGCAATCATTGGAACGAAGAAGCTGAGGACATGGTGTTAAGTGAGGTAGACCAGCCACAGCGGGACAAATTCCATAGGACTCCGCTTTCAAGTCCTGTGCAATCTGAGTGTTCACTTAGCACTAGTAGAGTGGAGTTACTGAGGGCTAGGGATGGAGCGGGACAGCTACCTAAGTTACTTTGATTTAGATACTCTGCGATGCATACATATGCAAAAAAGTTAACATTACGCCATTTGCTAATCACGTTTTGAATGCATGTGTAGAAAATAGAAAATTGCACAATCCTGAGGTGTTTCCGTAGTGTAGTGGTCATCACGCTCGCCTAACACGCGAGAGGTCCCCGGTTCGAAACCGGGCGGAAACACTTTTTGGTTTTCTTTCTCGTGTTTTCAGATCGTCAGCTCATTCTCTGCAATTTTTTTTTCTTTTCTTTTTTTTTTTTTTTGGAGACAGGGTTTCTCTGTATAGCCCTGGCTATCCTGGAACTCACTTTGTAGACCAGGCTGGCCTCGAACTCAGAAATCTGCCTGCCTCTGCCTCCCGAGTGCTGGGATTAAAGGCGTGCGCCACCACGCCCGGCTCATTCCCTGCAATTAGGAGACATGAATTTCGGCTGTGATTTTAGCTTTTGCCATCGTGCACTCTTGGATCCTAGCTATATCAAATAAGTTGTTTGAATGACAGAAATTACTAGCCATAAAAGAAAGTACAAGAAATGAGCTGCTGTAGTTGGGGGGGATTAGCTCAAATGGTAGAGCGCTCGCTTAGCATGCGAGAGGTAGTGGGATCGATGCCCACATCCTCCACAGTTTTTGAACTTCTAGTCATGGTTCCTATGGAAGAGACGTCTGTTTTGGACTAAGTTGTTACTCTTTGCTGTCACACTAAAAGTATAAGCTTTGGGGTTCCGTTCAGCTTTCAGTGTTCTGATCATTTAACAAACGTTTGTAAGCATTTACAAAGTTGAGTAAGAACTTTTTTCTGTGCAGGTGTAGAACTTCACCCTTAAACCTCCACATTGTGCCTGCTGTAACTTCTCTGGAACCTTCCTTGTCCATCTTTTGCCAACTCTACTGCTTTGGTGAGAGGTTGTTCTGAGCCCCACCGGAAGGGAGCTTCCCACAGCCCTGCACTGCCACCACCACCATCACGTGGACAAACCTCTCCTGGGCCTGAGTGGATCGTGACCGCCTTCTCACTAGTCCCAGTTTCCCATTTCAAAGCTCTGTGTAAAAACCGAGAATCACTTTGCTGTGACCGTTTAAGGCACCTGCCCGGGTTCTCTCAAAGCTCTCCAGAGTCTACAGCGTCCTCTCCGAGGTGGTTCCGAGTGCCAGGGTTCTATCCTCCTTCCTTTCCTTTTTGTTTTTACCTTCAGAAGGCAGTGTGGTATGCCCTACACTCTGCCCTGCCTCCTGCCAGAGGCTCTAACTGAAAATGCTCCCTCGTGACGTGACATTCCTAGACAGGTTGGAAAACAACCCATTGAACCCACCAAGAACACTTCCACCTCGCCTTCTGAAACATCATGAGTGGACCCTCTCTAGTCGAGGTGTCGAGTGGACATTCTAACGCGGGGCATTCCCCATGGAATATCCAGTTCCCTGATTAGCATTCTTCTGTTGTGGAATCTGAAATGAGATGGTGGACAGTAGTTCCCTCCTGGAAAATGAAGCCGCGGGTGTACTTGCCTGACCCTACTGTAGCCTGGGTTTAAATGCCTTCCTGGTCTGGAACTGCCCTGGCAGTGTCCCACAGTGATAGAGCCCAGCTCTTGGGGGCAGAGGCTATTACCAGGAGCCTAGTAAGAGCCCAGGGAGATGAGATATCTGGTGTGTTAACGGGCGAGTTACTGTGTAGACCAGGCAGAGACAGGGGAGGTGGGGCAGAGGAAGAGCTCAGTATTTGATACTCAACCTCTGCTTCCCAGTTCAGGCCTTGACACTTCCCAACTCTGAGATGTTGTGAAAAGCAATTTACCTGAGCCTTCATTGCATCTGTAAAGGGCAGATGTGGACATGTCCTTTTGCTGCCAAAATTCAACTGAACTACGTAGAATAAACTCAACAAATCGTTTCTATTAGTTAAGGGCATACGGAACTGAAAATCTTAGATTGTTTGTGGAATTATTGCAAGGGGAATGTCTGTAGTCATGTAGACTCAAACAGAAGCAGAGGATACAGAGTGTCCAGCAGAATGGCGTGGACAGGGAGTGGGTGAGCTTCAGGACCGTTTTCTAGCTCATTCACTCATTAAGTCAGTGAATGAGAAACCTCCGTGTTACTTTTCTTCCGCAGGGAGGTAAGACTCCCGAGGGAAGAGAGTGCCAGAGGAGTGAAACATGAGGTAATGGAGGGGCACAGGGCAGTTGTAAGAGAACCTGCTCCCTCAGCTCGGAGGGTCTTACTTAGATGAATCCCAGAGGGGTGTGGACGTCATCATTCTGGATGTGAACTGCTTCTGATGCAGCACTAGCTGCTCGGGTGCAAAATCCAAGTGATGCTCTGTTCTTTAAAGCTGCTGGTGGATACAGGGTGTATGGAGACTAAGACTCAACATTTCTAATGTGAAGTTGCTAGGAGGAGCTAGGGCTATTTCTGTGCAGCTGCAGGTCTGTCAAACTCCTGACCTTGTCTTGAGGTCCAGCCTCAGAGAGGGCAAGGAGGCCTCCTTTACCCACCAGGGTTGATGAGTTGCTTGTGTAGCAGGCTGACAGTAGGTGACAAGGAAGGACTGGACACACACACACACACACACACACACACACACACACACTGATGGTTTACTGATCACCTTGAAATCAGGAACTCATCCTGGTTGTTTGGTGAGATGTGTAGGGAGGATCTCAGGTCACACTGGGCACTTTGAATAAATATCTGCTCTTACTATCATGTGCTGGAGGAAGCAGGGCAGACACCTTCTCGGCATGGGGCACTGAAGGTGCCTGGCTGCGGTTAAGGCACAAAACCAAATGTGAAGTCATCCACTCTTTACTGAGCTAACAACTGAGCCCTGAACTGCACTGGGCAATGGCTGCTCTGCTCGCAGTGTTTCAAGAGTAAACAACCTCAGACACTGATGGACACTTAAGAAAACAAAACAAAACAAAAAAACCAATAACAAAAAACCGAGAGACTGTGATTACAAGTCAGAAGAAGGGACACCGCAGAGCCAAGGATAGGCAAAGGCAGATCCTACAGAGGGCCCTCCAGAACCATTTTTTTTTTTCCCCATTACATAATGTCACAGCAGGGAGAAACAGATTCCTATTACTCGACTCCTAGGTTCCCACCCAGGATCAGGAGGCCAAGTGAAGCCGGTAGAGGAGGCCTGAGCGTTGAGATTAGAGTCAGCAGTGAACTGGATGGACCCTGTGCTGTGAAACCTCAGCTTTTCCCTGTTGTAGAAGAAGGCTGTGACTATTTTTATCTTCTGTCTCCTGAAAAGCTAAGGTTTCATAAACTGTACTCTGAGAAACATCCTTTATAACTTGTTCTGTCCGTTCAACTTCTGAAGATGCTTGGGTCTGAGAAGACTTTGGCTCTCTGTGTCATTCATCTCAGATGAGTGGAAGGGAAACTCCCATGTCTTAAGCCACCTCACTCCCGTTGCTTTTGAATCCAACCTTGCAGAATCTCACCGCCTTTGTACTTAATGGTTGCACTCTTCACCGCCATCCTGATTTTGGGGCAACACAAAGCATGCCTCCCGCGGGTTTGTGTGCCTTTGGGGAGCACAATACACATCTTTTTTTGCCTGCACACTTCTCAAATTCACTGTATAGACTTTTAAAAGTACCCAAGTCATGGGCTGTGGCTTAGAGGCATGGTGCTTGCCTGTCGTATAAAGCCCTAATTCAATCCACAGCACTTTAAAGAACTAACAAAAGTTCGGAGAAATATCTCAAACATCTGACTTATTACATTACATCGTCTTGATATTTGCCTTCTATAATGTAACAGGGAAGCTCACTAAAAGGATCATTGTAAATGCCACAACACAGACCTTTGCTGGGCTCCCTGGGACTGCTGGGAGGGACAAAACTCAGGTTCAGAAAACTGTTTGGAAAGATCTCGGCTGGAAGATCCTTTGGACCTCACTAAGCAGCTGGACATTGATGGAGGACTTGGGGTTCTGAACCCGACATTCCTCAGTTCAGTGTCTCTAGATTAACAGAAGGCAGAAAACAGAAATGAAGGGGCAGCCAGAGGCCAGGACTGGGTTTTCCTGGTAGCATTACCCAGCCTTCTAATGCACACAGCTTTGCAGGAAGTCAGCTGGTCAAGTCAGTGTGACGAGAAGAGGGACACTGAGAAAGACCCAGGTACTCACTGCTGTTTCCCACTGCTTCCAGACGGATAGCTTCTGGTTCTCTACGAAATATGAAGTGTGCTTTCAGGACACTAAATCACAAAATAAGAACGCAGCTAGACGGCACAGGGCAATCAAAAGGAAACACAGTCAAGAGTCATATTCATTACATCTTTTATTTTTATTTTGGAGGCAAAGCACAGTAGCTAAAATACACATGGCCCGTACGGGGATCGAACCCGCGACCTTGGCGTTATTAGCACCACGCTCTAACCAACTGAGCTAACCGGCCAGACATTAAGTTTGCTCTTACGACCTCTACAGATATTTGATGATAAAGTTGACAAATGAGAAAAAGTTTCGTTTTGTTTTTCGAAATTTTAAGGTTTTTTTTTAAGATGTAAAAACTTACAAACCTCACCTTAGTCTAAGTAGAAGTTTTTATGAGCAGAAAGAAAATTCTGTACGAGAGCAGCAAATGTCGCCTTGCACTCACTCATTCCTCAACTCGGTCTGGGTCGACGCACAAACTACAAGCAGTCCTCTAGCCGCGACGGAGTTCCGCAACCCACTTCTTCCTCTTACCCACAAGTGACTATTGGAAGTCTTGCCAATTTTAATCAATTTCAGAATACATTCGCCAAGAACATTCAGATAACGCAGAGGGTGGCAGGCCTCCCTCAGATCACGCCTCTCTACTAGAAGCTATCTAGTCGCGGGGATTCCTGACCAGCGGCTCAGGAGAGGCAGGGTACTTGTTCCCAGAAGATCTGCGTTGCTCCAGGCCGGCGGGACGTGGTCTCTCTGGACACGGTCGCGGTCCGTGGAGTCGCCGCGGGTTGAGAAGAGTGCAGGACCAGCGCGCCCTAGTCCGTCTCAAGGACGAGTCCTCTCGGCCCATCCACGCCTGTCCTGGGTCGCAGCTATGCCAAGCTCCGCTCAGCTTAACTAGAACTTACTATTGTCACTAGACCTGTAGCTATTCCAGAAGTTTTGGGGACCCCGGCGCTTCGTGGTGTTTTTTAATCTGCCTCAGTGGGAACCTGAAGAGACGACAGGGATGCCCTCCGTGTCATTCGGTTTTTCTTTAATGAAGTCGCGAAGGAGTTGAGAAAGTGGGATTCTGAAATGAGTATTTTCGAGTCGCCCAGAAAATACATACCTTGGTGACAACAAATGAATACCTGTGACTCCGAAGTCGCCCGCAGACACCAAGGAGACCAATGCAGCGCATCAGCCTCCACCTCCCAGAAGTTTGGTTTTCCGGGACCTTTTGGTGAAAAGACACCGCTGGTCCTGTTCTCCAGGGACCCTCCGCGCTCCAGTCCCTTTATTGGTGGCCTTGCTGTGGCAACAACCACAAAAGTAGAACACGAACAAAGGAGGATTTATAAAAGCGCGACGCGTAAGGCGTGAGGCACGGCTTTGAGAAACGTCACAAGCACCACTCTAAACTCAAACTGCTTTTACCGCCAGGCTTGGGGACAAGGTCTCTGACTGCCGGTCCAAGAGCTCTGCGGGTCTTCATTTCACCAACGCCCTGTCCCCGCTATCGATCCAGTAATTCTCCAAAGTTAGAAAACCTGTGTGTGCGCAGCTGACGAGGCCCTTACAAATCTCTCTGAAGTTAACCCAGGAAAGCATCATCTACCCGGCTTTCAAAACTACCGAGATCTGCCGGGGTGTGGCTATAGGGCACGAGGAGTTTAATTGGAACGTGTTAACAGGATAGTTAATTCCTTTGGGAGATGGGGGCAGAGTTCCACAAAATGTTGACTCTGGTCCCTGTGGGTGGAAAAATAATGAATCGACATTCCGATACCATTGTTACGTGTTAGATGACAGAAAACAATTCTGTCTGACTACCTCCAAATCCGTAGTAAGTTGACCGTCCAAAATACGCGCTCGATTCCAATTGAGCTGTCTCACTACCACTAAAACACTTGATAAATCTCAACCTAAAACGGAACACCTGGGTCCTGTCTGGGAGACACCTCAGGTTTAGACTTCAGGGCCCCAGACCCCAGACAGTGAACTCCTGTTGTAAATCGCTAGGCGTGGGAGAATCCACAAACTACTCCAGTGCCGCTGACCTGTTTGTAAGTAACCAGGATTATGATATTGAGCAGTGTTAAAGAAGTTAAGGCAGAGGCTGGCGATGGCTGGAGAAGGTCCTGAGTTCAAATCCCAGCAACCATATGGTGGTGGCTCATAACCATCCGTAACGAAAACTGATGCCCTCTTCTGGAGTGTCTGAAGACAGCTACAGTGTACTTACATATAATAAATAAATAAATCTTTAAAAGTTATTTCTAACAGAAACCACACATAACAGATTAAAGATGATGTGACCATGCAGCATGCAGATCAGACCATGCCCATCTGGCATGGGTGATTCTCTGGATTTCAGCTTCAGATCACAATATATAAGGTAATAAATAAATGAACACCTATTGGAAAAGCCGAATCCTGAGGGGTGCTCTAAGGGCAGAGCAGTCACTGAGCGATGGATGCCAGTATTTCCCTGTTTATGTCCTGTCCTCCCCAATTCAAGGCCTCTACTGCCCTGGAATCTTCCACTTCCACTACTTTCAAGGGATTTGCCGTTTTCTAGCTCAGTGCCCTGTGATGGGGAAAGAGAATAATCTAGATGACATACCCATCAGGTTAAGAACTCTTTAGGCCGTCAGTCAAAAATTAGTATTCCTGTGGGAAAGGCAGACTTCAGCCTCTGAGTCCATGGTAAGGAAACGGCTTGAGAGTTCAGTCAAGAGTTCCCATTGGCTGAATGTGCACGTCTCCACACTGTTTTATTCACACTCACATAGGAAGAGTGTTCTTCTGCCAGATTGCCTGAGAGTGGGCCAGGAGGAGGAGGAGGAGGAGCAGGAAATCAGCCCGAGGGAGGGGAGTACAGGACTCAGCCTAGTAACTCTTTTTGGCAGCCTGAGTTTGATCCCCCAAATTAAAAATAAAAATAAAATTAAAAAAGGCCAAGAATGGTGGGCTGTGCTTGTAATATTTACTCTTGAGAACCACAGACAGGGGATCCTTGGCCAGCTCATCTAGTCTATTCAGAAAGTCACAGGCCAAAGAGATACGACTATCCCAAAACAAAAACAAAAATAACACACCCACACCACCGATTGGACTGGTTATCCTCTTAAATGTGCGCACATGTATACAATATAGTGAAAATATATTTATACCTTTTAATCTTGGGTTTAAAATTGTGTTGTGTGTGTTCATGCACATGAATACAAACGCCTAAGGAGACAGAAGAGGACATCCCATTGCTTGGGGCTAGAGTCATGGGTGTTTCTGAGCTGCCTGGTTGGGCGCTGGGAACCGACTCTGTTCCTCTTCATGAGAAGTGTGTGCTCTCAGCCAGCACTACAGCATCGTTGCACAATTATAACATCTGTCTCTGTTCACAGAAACTTGGTGAGACGCTGGATTAACCACCAGCCATGTGACTTAGCTCACTTATCTAGAGCACAGCCAGCCTGCTGCAGAGGCTCTT
>NC_034605.1:27316189-27335982 GCF_900095145.1 Mus pahari | reverse complement strand
TGTCTTTCCCCATCCCATCTCATGCAATTGACTCGACTCCTCTCAACTGAAGATATGCTCAATTAATTCCATGAGTCCGTACAATCATTTTCTCCTATTCTTAGCAGATAGATTCATAAACTAGGGTCCTCAAGATTTCCACACCCGCCACCCCAGTCATTTCCTTTATCAGTAAGATAGGAATAATGATGTTTATGCTTATGGGAAGAAATGAGTGAAATGATGTCAACAAGATGCTTAACAATTTTTGGGTCATGGAATTGGAAAAGAAGAAAAAAGGAAAAAAAAAACAAAAAAACTACAATGAGGTCCCATCTTAATATCATTGTGAGGCTTTCTGAGGAGAATATCGACGACAGCATGGTTGGAACGGCAAGACTTCATGGTCTGTTCTGCAGGCCTGTCTCCCAGGCCTCGTGGGAGCTGTTTCTTCTTTTAAGTATTCATTGATAGGTGCTGCGTTAGTAGGGCGTTGTGCAAAAGTAAAAGCTGGGTGAGGAGGAGGAGGAAACAAAGCCTTAGAATGGTGGAAAGGAAGAGCAGAGATGAGGCCTGGTCTCCCTACACCTTGGTTTCACTGTGTGTGAGGTTCTTCAAGAGATAGGGTGGGGTAGGATGGATGACAAGTAGGAAACTGTGACTATTTCTTCTAAGCCACAGCTAGAGAGGCTACCTCTTGTGGTCTTGTGGTTAGTGCAGCAGGTAGCCTGTCAGTCTTATAATCTGAAGGTCCTTAAGAATTTTGCAAATTTCCCTTCAACGCAGTCTTGAAGCTATCCTCATGAACAAATGACCAGAGATTTTGTAGGACGCATTGTCTGGGTGCTGACTGAGGATTCCCTTCCCAGATGTTTTTCTGCTCTAACCTTTACAGAGCTAAGAGCCACGGAGGACACTGAGGCAGGCCTTGAGCTGGGCTTTCCTCTCTAGGTCCTTAGAACGTCCTGAAGGACAGAAGTCAGCTTTAGAACATCCTGAAGGACAGAAGTCAGCTTTGTGGCTATCTAGACCCTTGAGCTAGCTGCAATGGGATTTATACCTGAATGATCTGTAGACTCAGGCTGTGAGAACATTGGACTGGGGGTCAGGTGAATCAATCTGAGGGGAGAACTGCAAAGCTTCTGTTGTCCTAAGGAGGACATGACAGCCAGGGGACCTGTAGGAGTGGTCTAAGAGAGGTCCGACTTGGAGAAGCAGTGTCTTCGAGAAAGCGTTGCACATCTTACATTGCACACCTTGCATTGCACATCTCGTTATTTCAACTGTAGCCTCAGAATTCTTCAAATTTCCAAGAATAATCAAAATGACACACATGCTTCCACAATGACATCAGGATAATCTGATATATATATATGTGTGTGTGTGTGTGTGTGTGTGTGTGTGTGTGTGTGTGTGCGCGCGCGCGCGCTCTGGTGGCCAAAACTGATAAAGGATAAAAACACCTGTGCCTTGAGGGGCAGGAGCGCCAGGGGAGGAAAGGGAAGGGGCGTGGCAGCAACCAGGTGTGGTGTTGCTGAGTTAGTACCCATCCTGCCCTTAGTCCACCCTCAGGATAAAAGTGTTTCTCTTAAGAATAGCTCCAACAAGCAGACAAAACAGGTGCTCTGTTAAGTTTCTACCCTTTAATTAGAATTCCTGTCTTCCAGATGTCTCTGCATTGAGGCCTATGTTAGATTTTTTTTTTTTTTATAGTGCAGTTGTCTGACCTGAAATTGGACACTTTTCAGGGTGCATTATAGTATATATTACTTGACCTTCTTGGGATTTCTTGGGAAACAGAATTTTTTTTTTCATTTTATTTGAAAAATTGTATCTTAATTTTACATTTATTTTTATTAGTTTCTTTATTTACATTTCAAATGTTATCCCCTTTCCTCATTTTCCCTCTGAAAACCCCCTATCCCCTCCCCACTTCCCCTGCTCACTAACCCACCCACTCCCACTTTCTGGCCCTGGCATTCCCCTACACTGGGGCATAGAGCCTCCACAGGACCAAGGGTCTCTCCTCCCACTGATGATCGACAAGGCCATCTTTTGCTACATATGTGGCTACATATGTGGCTGGAGCCATGTGTACTCTTTGGTTAGTGGTTTAGTCCCTGGGAGTGCTGGGGGGTACTGGTTAGTTCATAGTGTTATTCCTCCTATGGGGCTGCAAACCCCTTCAGCTCCTTGGATCCTTTCTTTAGATCCTCCATTGGGGACCCTGTGCTCAGTCCAAAGGTTGGCGGAGAGCATCCGCTTCTGTATTTGTTAGACAGTGGTAGAGCTTCTCAAGAGACAGTTATAGCAGGGACCTGTCAGCAAGCACTTGTTGGCATCCATAATAGTGTCTGGGTTTGGTGATGAAACAGAATTTGAAAATTCTAACAAGACATCAANCTAGGAAGAAGGAAAATGGGAAAAAGATAATTTCCTGTGTTGCACATTATAAAATCCCTTCCAAAGATCCTCATGTCTGAATTGTTGGAACCTGTGAGGAGTTGCCATGCATGACTTTATCTGTATGTTAAGGTCACAAAACCAGGAAGAGAGTTTAATTTAGCTTTGGGTTCCAGAGGGCTAAGAGGCCAAGATGGTGGGAGGCTGGAAGGCAAGCCTCAGGCATGGCTGCAAGAGCAGGCAGCTGAGAGATCCCACCCCAACTGCAAGCAGCAAGCAGAGATCTGGAAGTAGGGTGAGTCTAGGAAGTCTCAAAGCTGACCCTGTGACACTTCTTGCAATGAAGGACCACCTCTGCCAACAGCTCTGCCAACTGGAAACCAAGTCTTCAAAGTACCAGAGACTAAGGTGGGACATCCCTCATATCAGCACAGAGACATTGCCTGGGTTTACCCAGGTCAGCCCAATATAATCACATGAGTCAGTAAGGATGGAGAACCTCTCCCTGATAGTATCCCAAATAATTCACAGGCAGGTGAGAGAAGTGTGAAGGAACTGGTCTTTCATTGCTGGTTTTGAAAATGGTGGAAGAGGGTTACACTGAAGGAAGAGATGAAACCTGGAAGCTGGGAAGAGAAGAAAAAGGATTTTCCTGATGAAACATGTACAGACAACACTCAGTTATAACTGAGAGACTTAGACTAGAGTCTTGAGCTATAGACCTGTGGGCTGATAAAACCAGCACCATCATTATCGTCACCACATTGTTTAACTCCGTATCTTTGAAGATAGCAGCAATAAGAAAATAGTCCATTGTTTGAGAACTGCTACTCCTCTCTCTCTCTCTCTCTCTCTCTCTCTCTCTCTCTCTCTCTCTCTCTCTCTCCCCCTCTCCCTCTCTCTGGTTTCACTACACAGGGTTCCTCTGTATAGCTCTGGCTGTAGACCAGGCTGGCCTCAAACTCAAAATTCCACCTGCCTCTGCCTCCCAAGTGCTGGGATTAAAGGTGTGTGCCACCACAACGCCTGGCTGCTACTCCTCTTTTAAGGAAATGTTAGGACACAGTTTCTTTCACGGAATGACTTCACAACAAGAGTCTGGTACACACTTACTAAATGAGTAAATGAAAACTGTGTACCCCCACGGTGTCCTAGAATTTTGGCTAGGGTGATGCTGAATTTTTATTCAGCTGTTATTCATAAAGAAGAGTCACCCAACGTCTTATTCAATGTGTTTTCTTGCTTTTAAAAGTTTCCCCTTTCCATCTGCTTCTCAGAGTTTCTAAAATTCAGTTTGAGGGTTTCTTTGGTCTTAGCAAAGCACTGTTGGCTGATTACTTGACAATTTAACATGTTTTTCTTATTAGTGGAACATTTCTTATGTTCTTTCTTAAAGATAAGGTTGCAATGTCTAAGGTTTGGGAGAGATGTTACAAACAGGTGTCACAGTAGTTTGACTGGGAACTGTCTGCCCTAGGCTCCAGTATTTCTCTTAGTCTCTAGTTGGTGACCCTGTTGGGGAGGATTAGAAGGTTCAGTCTTGGCAGGAATTACATCACTGAGAGTGGGCTTTGAGGTTGAAAAGCATCATCTCCTTCCAGTGTGCTCCCTCTGCTTCATGGTCATAGTTTAAGATGTGAGCTTTAGGCACTGTTCTTGCTACCATGCCTGAGCTTAATTGTGCCATTAGAGACTCTTATCCTTTTGGAACTGTAAGCCAAAGTCAATGCTTTTTTTAGGTTGCCTCTGCTCGGTGTTTTATCACACCAACAGAAAAGTAACTAATACAGAAGTTGCTATCAGAGAGTCGGCTGTTGCTGTGAAGAATGGTGAATGTGGAAAATGTGGGACTTGGGACTAGAGAGACACTGGAGGATGTGAGCTCTGAGCTTCCTGATGCTGCCCTGTGCCTGCTGCCATACTGTCCCCGTCATTTTGGACTCGAATTCTCCAGAATTGACAAACCAAGATCAACTTTTTCCTATACGTTAATGTGGCCGTAGTGGTTTTTTTAAATTAATTAATTAATTAATTAATTAATTTATTATTTGTAAGTACACTGTAGCTGTCTTCAGACACTCCAGAAGAGGGCACCAGATCTCGTTACGGATGGTTGTGAGCCACCATGTGGTTGCTGGGATTTACTTGCTGAGCCATCTTACCAGCCTGGCCCTAGTGTTTTATCACAGCACCAGGAAAGTAACTGATATGGGTACTGTAAGAATTATCTTGGGGCTGTGGTTATCTGGTGGAGCAATTCCCTGAGATTGCCTCTGAACATTCAACAAGACAACACAACATGGTGATATTGCTGAATGATCTAGGTACTGTCCACACTCACTCTACAGAACGGTCAACTCTGTCTTATTAAGGGGGAAACATACGTGTTTTTGATTTACTATGAAGATTTATAGTTAGGAATAAGTCTTTACTTCCTTGGAGATAAAGAAAATGCAATAGTTGGGGCTGAAGTGATGGCTCAGCAGTTAAGAGTGCTTGCTGCTCTTGCAGAGGACTTTAGTTTGGTTCCCAGCACCTACATCAAGGTAACTCATGACCACATGTAACTCCAGCTTCCAGGATCTGATGCTCTCATCTGGATTCTAGAGGCACCTGAACTCATACACGCAACATAACCCCACATAGACATGTGCACATAAGTATACATAATTAGAAGTTTAAAAAAAATCAATTTTTGTTTTAAATTTTGGTACTGAGGATCAAACCCACAGTGTTGAGCATTGTGGGCAAGCACTTTACTTCCGAGCCACAGCTCAGAAAAAAATTGAAGTCTTAAGATTCTTATTTCTTACTAATGATATCCTTCATGCCCAGTGAATTTCAAAATAACCCTTCCTTAGTCTATAAGTATTGAGTTCCATATTTTTAGAATAGTTTTTCCTAAAATAAGAGCTATGCTCCAGTGAGGACTGGTCCACTAAAAACATTAACATCTGATGTGGCAGGAGCTTCTTGGAAAATAAGGGTTTATCTAATGAAATGATTTTACTTTCTACACATAGTCTTTGCTTAGCTGTTTAACTGATGACAGCCTTTTCCTTTATGACCATCTTTATCCAAAAAAAATTTTTATAGTTGCTAAACTTATACTCCTGGGTGTATTTGAAGCAACTTCTGTCCAACAAAACTAAACTGAGTTCATCTCCTTTGTAATTTCCTAGAGGGACACACAAGCACACATATTCATGTGCACACACACACACACACATATCCTTTGTATTCTGATAGTGAGCTTGCTGTTTCTGTATATCCTACTTAAGCATGTCACCTGCTCTGTAAGACCATTGTCTTTTACCAAACAAGAAATAACACAAAAAATCATTCACTTCTAATCTGCCATCATGAGAATGTGCTCACATTTCTTCTGTGTGAGCCCATGGGCACGTGTGAGGGTGAAGAGAACATGTTTTGGAAAAGGGCAGTAATCAATCAGTAGTTGTGCCTGTCAGGCAATATTGTCTATTTTTATATAATACAAAAAAATGCACTTATATAATGCATGAAAGTATGTCTTTTTTCTTTGGGAACCTTTTAAACGTTGACTGGTTTAGTCTCTGCATCAGACCCTCCACATGGTACATTACTTTTAATTTTTTCTGTGCTAATTTGGCAGCTTCAAAGCCTACCTCTGAGTCACATGGTATTGAGTTTATTAACCTACAGTTGAACCATCTTTCATTCAAATATGCACGACTCTTTAAGTAGCTCAAAGGCACATTTTTAGACTTATTTTTTACACTTATACAACAGTTTACTATGAGTTAGTAAAACTACTGTGAACATATGCTCATTAAGGACACATCAACAGCCATCTGCTAGAATTTATGAAGGATATGTTTCTGTGTGCAAGCGGTGGTTAATAGCATAGAAGGAGACTAGCAAGGCTCTCTCTCTCTCTCTCTCTCTCTCTCTCTCTCTCTCTCTCTCTCTCTGTGTGTGTGTGTGTGTGTGTGTGTGTGTGCTTCTCTGTTTAGTCCTGTCCAACTTGTAGCTTGCAGTGTAGAGAAGACTTGCCTTGCACTCACAGAAATCCCCCTGCCTCTGACTCCTGATTCCTGGGATTAAAGGCTGGTAATTTTAGCACTGGTGGAGACAGCAGGATTGGGTTTGAGATCAGCCTTGGCTACAGAGTGAAACCCTGTTTTCAAAGAATCAATAGGTAAGAAAGCAATTAAGTAAATGATTTTTTACCACTGATAGCGCTGGAGGAAAAGTCTGTATATTGATATTCTTTACCTGTTTCAATTTTCTCCACCTACTTTTACTATGCACTTGTACTTGGTAAATTAGAATTATTTCCCTCAATAAGATTACAGTGTAATCTTTTATACATAATGCAACTTTTGTCATTTCCGTTTTCCTTTTGAGACAAGATCTCACTGAATAACCCAGGCTGGCCATTCACTTGTGATCTTCCTGCATTTGCCTCCCAATTGTTGGGGTTAGAGACATGCACTATCATACCAAAGACTCTTCTTGATTTATAATGATTTTGGGTATTGGAGAGATTGTTCAGTGGTTAAGAGTATTTGCTGACCTTGCAAAGAACCCTAGTTTAGTTCCCAGAACCTATATCATTGATTCAACTGAAAAAAATCAATTAAAAGAGAAAGAACAACATAATATTTTGACTTGTTTTTTTTTAAAAAAGGATTAATTTAAAAGGGGACAGGATGGATAGGTAATGTGCACACCTATATATATTCTGTATTCTATAAGTACATTTGTCCCCCTTATTGTAGAAAGAAATTTGCATGTACATGTTATTAACAGGTTAGTCTATATGCACGGATAATATTTCTGTACTCTTTGTTAATTCTCTGAGCTCTGATACCCTCTACAGGAGCACAAGGCTGATAACATTTAGAAATTAATAATAATATTTGGCATCTCATCTGACTCTAAGCATTCACACGACGAGGTGAGAATGCAAGGTTTGCTAATGAGAGGCTCGGATGTCACAAATCTCAACCCAAAGAAAAAGAACTGAGATCTGAATGCCTGCCAGCCTCTGTGTTAACTCTACCCTCTTTATATAACCTGCTGCATGAAGATGAGTAGGAATCAATTTTAGGATATTTAATCTGCTACCCTCTGTCTCTGTCTCTGTCTCTGTCTCTCTGTTTCTGTCTCTGTCTCTGTCTCTCTCTCTCTGTCTCTCTCTCTCTCAACTCCTGTTTGCTCATTGCCCTCTTGGATGACAGACAGCACTAGCTAAACTATTCTCTTTACATATTTCAGCTGCTTAGGTAATGTGGCTTTGAACCTCACAAGGAGGCTTCCGAGTTCTGTTCTGAGTAAGTGGTCTGCCTTAACTTTGTTTATTCGATTGATTGATTTTTTCTTCCCAAGTTAAGGCCTGTGTGGCCTCTGGTTTAGAGTTACTTTTCTGTTCTGTTTTGTTCTAGCTGACCTATCTCACTTTGACTATTAGTTGTGGTGGCACAGCCTGAATTCCCATGAACAGCCTTTGGGGACATGTCTTGTCAAGTTGATCTGACAATACTTGTGTCCATCCAAAAACTCAGCTCTCACTTAAAAGGGTATAAGATAGTTTATTCTGGAACCAAATTTGAGTGACTGGCCAGGAAACACAGATTAGCTTACCCTTAGTTCCAAGTCCCTATTTGGAAACAGTTTCATGAAGTTTGAATAGTAACAGAACAAAGACCTTCATAATGTAAGGCACGTTTTAATACACCGGTGGAAGCATTTCAGGAGGCTGCAGCTCCCCGTTACAGAAACCCTGTCTTTCTGTGATGTTTTCGTGGCATTAGTGAGTGTTTTTTGTTGGGAATTATATTTCATTTGTCTTTCTTTCCTTTAATCATTTTAAGTGTGTGTGTGTGTGTGTGTGTGTGTGTGTGTGTGTGTGTGCGTAGTAAAACTATTACATTTTAATTAGCGTAAGTCTATGACTTGGTGACTTTAATTATATCTACAGTACTATACATTGCTATTACTATCTGCTCTTAGCCCTGAAGTTGTGTTTATTCTTTTGTAAGTCACTACATTTTTAACTCATACAAAGCATTTGACTCCAGGAAGAGCCCAGAACCAACCCCTCTCGTCACATGAGTTCACTTACTTGTTGCTAGCCTCTCTCACGTCCCTGCTCTGGGCTCTAGGTCACAATCCCTACCTTGTGTGCCTCCAGTCACAACCCTCATCACTAGATCAAAGGAGACACTCTTCAGAACCAAAAGAGACAGATATGCCACGTCCCTCGTCCAATCAGATCTTCCAGATGAGAATACAACAACTCTTAAGGAAAAGGAGAAAGGGCCAAGAGACTGTAGACAAAAGAATGCTAGTTAGCACAACAAACTGGAAGGGGAAAGTAGTGGCCGTAATACTGGAAGTGAAGGAAATGGGTAGAACATGGCTTCTGTGAGCAGGATAATTTAAAAAGCACCAGGTTTTTGGTACATGAGGCTATATTACAAGGCTTGTGCCAGTAACAATTGTGTGATGGTTTCTAGCCTGCTCCAGAGTATTCTCCACAGATCTGATAGGGAAAACAAAAAACAAAAAAACAGAGGTTATTTTTAAAAAGATGTCCTAGACACTAAGTGTCTTTCTGCTAAAGAAATCTGAGTTGTAGAGTACAGGGAGAGAGGGAGGCTGAGCATGAGACAGATTGAAGGCAACACAGAAACTTGAGTTAGTGTCCTGAGCCCCTCAGGAGAGGACCATCCTGGTGAGAAGGAATGAAGCTATGATGAGCTAGGACATACTCAGAGCGTCTCTCCACTATCCCCCTCCTCCAGACTTTACTCAATCCTTCCACTCGAGCACTTTTCCCCCACCAGATATTTATTTTTAAGTTGTTTTATTTCACCTTTCCCCATTTTTTTTCAATTTCTTTAAAAAATTGTGTGCATCTGTAGATGTGAGTGCAGGCACGCTCAGAGATTGTTGTATCCTTTGGAGCTGGAATTTAAGGTGGTTTCAAGCTACCTAAAAATGGATGCTGGGAATTGAACTCAGTAACTGTCCTTAACTGCTGAGCCATCTGTGCAGCTCTACCTAAACATTTCTTTAGAAAAAGACTTGAGGGGAGGTCTACTTCTTATGAGGGCTTTGAGTGAGGATGAGTTGTCTAGAGGTGAACTGAATGGGACAGTAAGGACTCACTTACTTGGGGCTCAGGGATGGCATTCCTTGATGACTTTGACCAAGACTATGTCTTTTTCCTTTCATGGGCTTCCTGCCTAAGCTCTGAAAGCATTTGCTGGAATGTGCTGGATAATCTCATGGCATGTAGCAGGTCCCTCAAAATAAAAGGCCTGTATACAAAGCCTCAAAAGGAGTCGGTATCAATGGCCACAAGATATTCCCTAGTCACATAAAAGGTAACAAACAGCAGTAACTCTGCCCAGGACATTTGGATCTCTTGCATCCATCTAGCGAGACTGTGTTATCAGTAGGCCATTTGTTATCTCTACCTCCCCAGATTGAGGGTGCTAGGCACAGTGGAGACTAAACTGTATCCCTGGGGTTCTTTTTTTTTTTTTTTCAAAGGTTCTATATTTTATTACTGGACAAACACCCTAATTTAAGACACGAGCAAGTCTCCAGGTTAAAAATGTTGAAATCCATCTGGTAGGACTTATTGATGACAATTCAGTATAAATCCTCAGTCTTGCCATTGTGTGAATCCTTACAGACCCAGCTTCGTTCTCCTCCAGTGTCTTCTCTTAGAGTTGTGCCTGATTTTTGTTACCAGTTTTCATCCGGATCCACTGAGGAATAGGATGATTTCTTGGCCAGGAATCACTTGATTCTGAAAGTCTTGTGAGAAGACATGGCGAGAAGCCGAATCAGGCGTAGTGTGCACGATGGCGGAGGAACGAAGAGAGATCCCTAGGGTTCTAAAGACTCCCTGACGACTTTTGCTTTGAAGGATGGCTTATTACTTTGTATGCTCCCAGGCATTCTGAATTTAGGAGTAGCTTCATTTGAGCAGGTCTTGATCACTTACCACGATCTTTCTGTTTGGCAAGGGAAAGTGTCAATCTATCCAGGGAAGCTTCGTAATAGTAGTAAACAGATTTTTATGTTCTTCTGGTTAATGGGTAGAATCTATCTATCTGCCAGTCTTCCTGTTGTGGCTATTCCTGGTTGTCAACTTGACTATATTTGAAATGAACTACAATCCAGAATTGGAAGGCTCACCAGTGAACCTAATTTGGAGGCTGGGAGATAGAAGTTTCTGATCTGGATCTTGGTATGGAGATCTTGAGACACAGTGGTGATTGAATCCAGAAGATTAAGACTGGGAGATCTCCGAGTCCAAGGTCATCTGAGATTAAAGGTGTGGTGGCACACACCTTTAATCTGGGCTACACCTTCTGCTGGGGACNATATAAGGACATTGNAAGAAGGGAGTNNNGCTCTCGCTCTTTCGCCTTCTTGNNGTGTGGGACTCAGCAACTGCTAGATCCTTGGACTTCTGTCCACAGCTACTACTGAACCATTGTTGGGATTTGGACTGCAGACTGTAAGTCATCAATAAATTCCTTTACTATATAGAGCATATCCGTAAGTTCTGTGACTCTAGAGAACCCTGACTAATACACTTTCCCTGGGTATCATTCCTGAATCTGCAGTCCAGAGGGAAGCATGCGATTTTTGTAGGAATTACTTTTGACAGTCTTGGGACTGAACTATTAAAGATATAACCTCCAACAGTCCTCTCTCTGTAAATATCTTTTCAATTGAATGGCATTGCTTTCTTCCCAGGTTGTAAATTTCGTGAAGAGATTTCTAAAGATTTTCAATTATAGGGACTTATGTAGCCACAGATGACTATCAGCAGTGGCCCACCATCCAGGATGATTCAAACTGCAACCCTCTCCATGGGCCTCCTCTATCTTGAGGGGGGAATATAATAGACTTTCAGGAGGAGGAAGTAGTTCTCTAGTAAAAGGGAAAACATTTCTTCTACCCTAAGTGCTGTGGCTTTGGCAGCACCACAGAATAGATGGTTATCCAAGATCATCAGTCCCATTCCTATTTGTATTCTTGGCAGTGCATAACCTCAATCTCCTGGGGAAACAGGACCTCATATAATAAATAACTCCAAGATCTTCTTGGAGTGTTTGATGGATGTCCCCAAGGTGGTCAGTAATCCTGTTCCTTCCAGAAGGCAGCATGAGCATGCACTATCAAGTTTGTATATTTGGAATTTGTATAAATATTTTCCTTTACCAACAGTCCCTGTTAGGATGATAAACTCTTCCAGTTGAGCAGTGGTGTTAACTCAGAGTCTCAACTGGTTACCATTACATACCCCAGTCTCTGCGTTCTGTTCTGTACAAACTTCCATTAGTCAACAGCTGTAGATTGAGATTCCCTGAGGGTTGGTCTCGAAGGTGAGGTCTGGCACCACAAGTTTCTAACAAGACCTCACAGCATGAGTGTCTGAGATTTTCCTCATCAGCTGGGTTGAGAGAAAAGTAGACCTTAAAGATCACCTCAGTGCCTTCTATGAGGAGAGCCAGATAGCTTACCACCAAGCTGTCCAGGAGCCAGAGGTACCCCTTGGAATTAAGAATTCATCATGCTATAGGGAGTACATACCATCAGAGGCTTTCCCAGAGACAACTTATGTGCTTCAAGGACCAGAAATCCCGCTGCTGCAAATGCTCTCTCAGGCATGCACTTTTTAGCCACTAAATCTAGCTCTTTGTTCTGGTAGCTCAATGACTGGGATGTTGGTCCCATTGTTTATATTATGACCCCTGGGCAATCTCCTTCCTTACAGTTACATAAAGGGAAAATCTAGGTTAAATGGTGAGGTAGTTTGAATAGGAATGGCACCATAGACTCCTGTGTTTGAATGCTTGGCCCATGTGGCCTTGCTGGAGGAAGTGTGTCATTGTGGGGGCAGATTTTGAGGTCTCAGAAGCCCAAGTTGGTTCTCTCCCTGCTGCCAGGAGATCAAGATGTAGAACTCTCAGCTCCTTCTCCAGTACCATGTCTGCTTGCACACCACCATGCTCCCTGCCATGACAATAATGAGCTAAACTTCTAAAACTGTAAGCCAGCCTAAGTTAAATGTTTTCCTTTATAAAAGTTGTCATGGTCATGATGTCTGTTCACAGCAATAAAAACCCTAAGAAAAATGGATAGCCTCATACCAGGGACCAAGTAAGTATCTCTTTGATTCCTCAGGTTCCCATATGAGAGATTTGGGGGGCATTGCTGAGCCCCATTAAGAAGCTGATAGAGAGACCTAGCCAGCTGTACACATCCAGGAATCCAGGTTCTTCAGAAAACTGTCATCCTGAGGAAAGCCCTCAGATGCTTGACAGCTTGGGAGAGGAAATAAGTTAGCATAGGATGGGTCATTCAAACCCAGACTTCATTTTCCTAATATCATTTCCAAGTATGTAACTTAGGAGTGGCATGGTTGGACCAGTCCCCAGGAAACCTTACATTCCCCATTTGCTCTTTTATCTTGATATCCTTTTTATATTGTTTTGTTTTCTCCTTGAGACCAGAGTAGGAACTGAAAGGAGCTGCTGGGCTATTTCCTTCTTGTCCTGTGGCTTCTTGCGATTTGATTTCCCAGTTGCTGTGGCCTGGCCTCCTTGACCTTTGTTCTACCATTTTTACAGTCCAGACAAGGAACCAACCCAGGTGTGTTCCTGGTTTTGAATGAGTACAAATAGCAAAAAGGAAGAAACAGCAGGCCCATAGCAAAACATCCTCGAATCTACATATACTGGTCCTGGTTACTATTCTATTGCTATGAGGAAACACCATGACCAAGGTAACTTATAATTAGGGGATTGCTTACAGTTTCAAAATGTTGGTCTGTGATTGTCATGGTGGGAAACATAGTGGCCGGTGGGCAGGTAGGGTACCAGGGCAGTAGCTGAAATCTTACATTTGATCCACAAGAAGAAGAAGGGGAGAAAGAGAGACAGAGAGAGACAGTGCGCAGAGAGACAGAGACACAGAGACAGACACAGAGAGATTGAGTGTGGTGTGGGTTTTTGAAACATCAAAGCCCACTCCTAGTGACACACTTCCTCCAACAAGGCCACACCCCTAATCCTTCCTAAACAGTCCACCAACTGAAAACCCAACATTTGACCACATGAGCCTACAGGACCATTCTCATTCAAAGGGCTACAACAACTTTCCAAAGAAATCAAGAAAGAAGACTTCTGTTCCAGCTATTGTAATAAAGTTACTGGTTGAGAGACTTCTAGGTAGAAAACCCTGTCTTCTTCATAAGTGAGCATCACACTATCTGTTGTTACTATAAATATATGTTGGGAGATCAGCAGTAACTTCTATTGACTTTTTTAGCTGACATTACGGACAACACAATAGCTTTATTTGTGTGTTCTTCAATGGTCCTCCTTTTTCCTGTCACAGAGTCAGGGAGCCAACCTGACCCAGGACAATGGCTTTGGAGGATATTTTGAGACGAACTTACTCACTTCTGAAGTGGGTGGACCAAATCCCATTTTCTTTCTTTCTTTTTTTTTTCTTCATTTATCCACTTTATTTAAAATACAAAAGCAAATACAAGAAAATAAAGCAAAAAGTATCACATCAAATTTGGACAAGGCAAACCAAGAAAAGAGAGAAAAATACAAGGTACAAGAGTCGAGACCCACTTGTTCAAACACTCAGAAATCCCATTAAAACACTAAACTGAAAGCTATAATTCATGTACCTCTGTATCTGTGAGTTCATATGGGCTTTGCTCAAGTTGATTTAAAGGACTTCATTTTCTTGGTGTCTTCTATCTCCTATGGAATTTAAGTTCTGTCTGACTTCTCTTCTTGGTAGTTCCATAAGCTCTTAGGGAAGAAATTTGATGGAGATTTCCATTTAGGCCTGGGTGTTCCCAGGTCTCATTGCCTCTGTGTAATGGTGGTAAATGTAAACATGTTTACTTTATTCATTTGTCTATTGAGAGGACATATAGTTAAGCAAATGTCCTTGTAGTAAGATTGAAGGTCCTTTAGGTATATAGCCTAGAGTAGCTGGGTCTTGTAGTTCAACTCTCAACTTTTTGATATATCACCATATTGATTTTCATAGTAGTTGTATATATCTGCACTCTAAACAGCAATGAATGAGTGGTCTCCTTGCTGAACATCTTCAACAGAATGAACTGCCACTTATTTTATTGATTTTTGCCTTCTGACAGGTGTGAGATGGAATCTCTAAATAGATTTGATTTGCACCAAATCCCATTTTCATAGCCAGCTTCTCAGTGACCTTAAATAGCACATGATAATTCACCACGGTTATCTATACCCCACGTGCTCCTCTTTAAAACTAAACTTAGTGATTTACAGTGGACAGGGAACTCACTGTTGAGTTAATGACAACTGGCTGGACCCCAAACACCTGTCTTCCTTATGTTCTTCCAAATGAATCATACTTGCTGGGTCATGTGTTAGGAATGGAAAAGCCACAGAAAACATCTCCTTTTCCTCAAGAGTACTAGATGAAACAATGCTTAACACTAATAGATTGCCCTTTGGCCTCTTTAAACTTTGTAAGGTCATGGTTGCAGGGCAGTGTCTGCACTCATGATTGGGCTAACATGTGTATCTTCTTTTACCCATGCTTAACCTGAGATCTTTCCTGCCAAGTCTTTGGTGGTCAACCGCTTAAAAACCTTTATCCACAGTCAGTTTGGTTTGGTTTTGAGACAGGGTCTTATCATTATTAGCCCTGGTTGTTTTGGAGTTCTCTATGTAGGCCAGATTGTTCTAAAACTCATAGAGATTTGCTTGCCTCCAGCTTCCAAGTGCTATGCTTACATGTGTGCGCCTTTATACCTGGCTTCAATTTTTATTTTTAAAGGTAGGAGTTGACTTTTACAATTTCCTACTTGTAGTACTTGACTATATTATACGGTAGAACGTAATTTTCATTCATTTTAAAGCTAAGTGGGAACTGCAGATTAATTGTTCACCAAATTAATTTGATACTTGTGCGCTATTGTTCTGTGTGTCAGTGGAAAACCTGAGATGCTCCAGCAACTTAGAAAACAAAGAGAAACAGGGTTGATAAGGTGCCTGGAACACAAGTGTCTATACCATATAAACATGGCTTACAGTATATACCATCCAAACATCACCCAGGAGTCAGTTTCCTCTGATCTCTTTGTAGTATCTGACCCTGCCAGCAAAAGTCAGTTTTATTTATTATCTTTGTCTCAGCATTAAAACGGAAAACACACACACAAAAAAAAAAAACTTTAAAAAATGTTTGAACTTTAGATATAACGAGGCTGCTGCAGCGTGCTTGAAATTTCAGGGATAATTTTCTTTTAAAGCAGTTACTTTGCGTACATATGTGGTGTGTGGGTGGGGTGGTACAAACATGCCACCATACAAGTGTGGAGGTCAGAAGACAGCATGGGAAATCAGGTTTTCTACCTCCTAATTACTGAGCATTGAACTTGGGTTTTCAGCCTAGACAAGAGGCATCTTGATCCACAGAGGCACCTTCCCTCTGGCCTGGATTTCTCATTTCTTTCAAGATGAAGTTTGCTTCCTTGAAATAACTGTGGCTCATTTCCATCCCACTTCATTTTCATCTTATTTCTACTTATAATCTTTTACCTCATACCTAATTGTCTGTTCTTCTCTGAACTTCTTGCAGAATGCTAGCCAAGTGCCCCCATCTCTGTGCTCCCACACCATCATTTACAACTAAATGGCTAGCATCTGCAGTTCATCCTAGAATGTGAAATGAGACTAGCCAGCTCAGGGCAGAGGTGACCTGTGTATTTGTAGTGTATTGTAATGCCAGATGAACTAGAGAATAGCAATGTTCAGAGACTGACTGCACTAAGTGCTCTGCTTGGGCCAATATTTTGACGAAAGGGGCTCAGCACTTATCACACCTTCTTAATGTCCTCTCCAGCACTTCCCCTCAATACTCTGAGGTAGCCATAAGTATGGCGGCTCCAGTAATAGACTCTGGTATCATTAGTTCAAATTAGCTTCCCGTTATCAAACGTGTAAGTCGGCAAGTTGATCTCCCTGTTTACAGGGGCTGTTGAGAGTCTCTGCATGGACCTTGGTAGCTCGAACAAGCTAGGCTCAGCTCTCTGTCTTCAACATGTCAAAAAGACAAGCAAGAGAAAGCAGTGAAAGCCGTTTACTCGATATGGTCACACTAGGAAGAGGAGGGAGTAAAGGGGTTCAACCACTAACATGACATTTAGAATATTTTAAAGGTCACGAGACAGGCATAAGTAAGGAGTCTTGGTAGCTACTATCATAAGTAGCCCCACTCGTCAGAGTCAGAACTGTGTGACATCCTGCCCTAACTCTCCCACTGGCCAGCACCAAGGCCCTAGTCCTTTCCTTTTTCCCAGCAGAAGACTCCTACCACAATTCCAATCCTTGGAGTCCATTGTCTCAACAGACTTATAGCTGAAGGGGATGGCACAAACACCTCTCCTACAATTACATGTGTACATTTCTTCCTAATAAAGTCTTACATAGCTCATTCCATAACGTGATTAGAATTGTGTTTGGTACATCTTACACTAAAAACAGTTAATAAAAAGTTATTTAAGTATTAAAATTAGGGCTAGAGAGATGGCTCAGCATTTAAGACCATTTGCTCTTGCAGACGACCCTGGTTCATATCCCAGCCAGCACTCACATGGTAGCTCATAAACCATGCTCTATTCCAGTTCCAGAGGATCTGACATCTTCCTAGAGCGCGCGCGCACACACACCCACACCACATGCACATATATGCTGATAAAACACCCATACATATAAAATAAATCTAAGAAAATAACCTTAAATATTAGAATGACACTGGTGGGATTTTTTTGTCTTAAATTTTTTTTTAATTTAAAATAAGCTGCAGAAATTCTGCAAATTCTGAAAACAGGAACTAATGAATCCAGAACACATAACGTCCATCTTCAGTCCCTAACTCTAGAATTTAACAGCCAATCCAAGTTCTTCTCCAGACCAGAGAATTCTAGTACTCACTTCCCATGTGAGGGCTTTTATTATATCATATGTGTATATATATATGTGTGTGTGTGTGTGTTATATACTTATTTATTATTGTGTATGCCTGTCAGAAGACAACTTTTGCGGTTAGTTCTCTCTTCCCGCTTTTGACATTGGTTCCAGGATCAAATTCAGGTCAGGAGGTTTGAGCAGTAAGCACTCTTCGCTCCTCACTCCCGACAGGAGCCATCTCGTCAGCCTACATACATTTTTTTTTTTCCAAGTAGGGAGAATATTGACTGTTCTTTTTTGTTTTTCTGAATCTGTTCTCCAGCCTAGAATCGCAATCAGAAAAGACAGAAATCCTTTCAACACGGTTTCCCCGTAGCTTTCTCCAGCAATAAGGCCACGCCGCCGCTCCCTTTTCAAAGCTTCTCATCCTTTGCTGGCGTGAGTGACAGCTCAGCAGAGCCTTTGGAATTCTCCACTTCTCCTGCTTTTCAAGGTATTTAAGACCGGGTCCGCAGCATCTATCCTTGAGACACTACTCCTGTCTCTTGATTTGAACAGCCGTGGAGAAAGAAAACAGAAGTCCAGAGCCGCAGTACCGGCTGCAGGGCACGGTTTCAATTCCGTGGGTATCCGACCTTAGGCCTGCTCCAGATTCCCAAATTCCAGGAGCTGGACCCGAAAGAGCCAGGGCGCAGGCGCGCTCAGGCTCCGCCCATTTCGGGAGGTTCGGTGCCTATTGGCCTGGAACCCCGGTGAAGCCCAATGAGGGGTGGTTACGTGCCTCGGGGCGTGGCTACGCCTCCCAGTCTCAGCTGGTGAGAGCCTTTAGCCTTGGCCTTGTGGCGTGCGGCTTCTCCAGGTTGGTATCCAGCGGTTGGCTTGCTGACCTCTCGGCCTCTAGGCTCACTCTCCTTCCCTAGGAGACCGTGGGACTGAACCGGCAGCCGCCGAGTGCGCGGCCCCGGAAGCTCCGGCTTGAGGGTCCAGTCACCGGAAGTGCCGCCCCGGGCGGCGGAGTAAGCGTGCAGTGGGTCCTCGAGGTCCTTGGCCGTGAGAGGGGTCCGGGCCGGGCGCGGCGCCCTTGTTGTCGCCGTCAACGAAAAGTTGGGAGGAGAAGCCTGTAAGACTGTCCTGGAGGTAGTAATGGAGCGAGGCTCGAATGCAGTCTGGAGCCTTCCTGGATGTCTAGAGAACCATGGGCGCTGGGAGGACCCTCCCCCAGCCTTAAGGGCGGAGATTAGTTGAGTTCCCCCGGAATCTGCAGAATCTGTTTGCTCAAAGCATTCCATAGTCATTTATTTTTAGCAGCCTTGGGTCCTATGTAACTTTACATTCATGAATCGTATTCCTACAGTTTTTAATGCACGAGGAATGAATCCTTTGATCTCAGAAGTTGAAATAATAATGCGCCTATCAAGTCACCTGAGCGTTTGCGATAGAGGTAGGATAGGGAATTAAAAGCCAGCTTAAGCTGCCTAGCGAGTTTGAAGTTAGCCTAAGCTACGTGAGACTCTCCCCGTCTTAACAGCAAGAAAAACAAGGCCCAGGGCTTTGTTCTGAACTTAAAAATCTCTCAGCTAGAAGAATTCTTGTTATTTTGTGTAGAGCAGGTCAGAAAGAAACTGCTTCTTGAAGGAGGAACAGAAACATTAGAATGAGCAAAATCTTGCTGAAGGATGATGTCTGGATTGGAGAGTGCATGGGACATTATTTAAATGGCCTACTGTTAAAAGGAAAAATGTAAGTTTTGCAGTCATGTTCATTGAACATTGTTGCTTTTTCCTCTAGCAGAGGGAAGAATTAAATATTATGAGTACTTCTGGATTAGAGACCTTGTGGATCTGAAAAAATAAGTCGTTCTTGTAAAGGTAAGTGGCGTACATCTGTTTCTATATACATGAATTTCGGAGTAGGGATGGGACAAGAAAGAAGGTAAAACATACTTGGGAAAAGGAAAAGGGTCTTTCTGGTGGCTAACATAGTGGCCCTTTGATAGCCCTTCAGTACACCTATCTTTCTAACAGGCATGCATGCATGTACACAGCAGGTATTTGATTTGCCATACAAAGAAGGCAGTGTGCCCAATGCTCAGACAGGCTCTAGGATGGATATTTAAACCCAGCTCTGTTACTTAACTACCTGTGAGTTCTTGTGTAGTTAGGTAACTGTCATAGCAACAGGTTTTCTATCAGTAAGATGGTGGTAATATCTGATTTTACAGTGTTCTTGGGAGGATTAAATGTCCATAATCCATGTAATCAATGAAAATTGAGGCAACCCCTGGTCTGAGGCTGTACAGCAAGTATGGTTTTTAAGACAATACTTTAAATATTTACTGTTTGATCATCCTTTAACCGAGAAGAATCTTGAGCTCTGAAGTTTTGTTGCTCAGCTTGTCTATTTGAACTTTTG
>NC_034605.1:27292654-27316129 GCF_900095145.1 Mus pahari | reverse complement strand
TTTTCCGAGACAGGGTTTCTCTGTGTAGCCCTGGCTGTCCTGGAACTCATAAAGGAAGCATTTTAGAGACAGTAACCTGGTGTAAGGATTTGGAGAATGGGTTTGTGTTTGCCAGATGCACATTGGAGACCCAAGGATAATGATACTCCTTTTTCAGTCTGAGACTTGGCTACCTGTTGTTTTTGTAATTGTTTAACAGATAGATGTATTCTAAATGTTACAGACATTGCAGTAACCAAACGACAAAATCCTAACCATAGTAGATGTTATGCTCTAGTAGGAGAGGTGGACAAGGGAATGTACATAAAGTACATCTCTTAAAGTTGGATAGTCGAGCTGAGAAGTAAGGTGGTGTGAAGGTGCATAAAGTCTGTTAGGGAGGGTAGTGAAGGTGTGCTGCTTTTTCAGGTAGTTAAGTTTCAGATTACTTAAATTGGTTAATGGAGAAAGCTGCATGGAGTAACAGTGGTTTAGGCAGAAGAAACAACATTTTTTTGAGGTGCCTGAGAGGATGAAAATGGCAGAAAATGAATGGCAGTAAAACTTTGGATTTTATTGTAAATGTGTTAAACAGTATATTAAACTTGGGAAGTATCATATTCTGTTCTGAAGATTGACAGCCAGATCGTATTTTATTTGCATACAAAAATTGTTTCCTGGTTTAAAATTGGTTTTCTGTTTGTTTTTCTTGTGCACCATAGTTTCTTGGCCATTGAGAGCAATTGTGATGCCTTGGACTGGTAGTTTAATAAGATAATCTGATCCATCTCCAAAACTATGAGCAAACTCAGTTAAAGAGCTGAGGCAGGAATTGGAAGTTAGAAAACTAGCTTGGGCAACCTAGGGAAAACCTTTCTCAAAATGTAAAAAGGATAGGGTATATAGCTCTATGAAGTGTGTACAGCCCTTGGGTTCAATCCCTATCACCATGAGACAGTTAAAAAACAACATACTGTATTTTTGTTTGAACATTTCTATATTTTATCTCAACAAAGATACTTATTGTAGGCTGGTTTGCAAACCATATTATTTACCATGTCTGCTGATTCCATTCAATGATGAATGGTATGTAGCACCTAGAGTCTTAGTATTTAATATGTACATTATTGCTGTGCTTGAGAGCTGACGTTATTAGGATAAAAACCCCTGTTCATGTGTACATTGTACAGCTTCTCTATACAGTACAGTGTGACCTCATTCTGATACTGCCCTTTAATTCCAGCTAACCACAGTGCAGAGTTTATTCTAATCTTGCTCTTTTCTATTTGTAATTTCCTTCTGAAACTGGGGGGGGGGGGAATCTATATTCCATTATCCAACTCTGGTATACATACCAACTAGTATGTACTGTGAGGAAAAGCCCCATAACTAAGGTTCAGTAATTGTGTCTATACAGTTTGGGAGGCTGTGTGTACCTCTAATCGCAGTACTGGGGGTGGGAGTCGGAGGCAAGCAGATCAGAAAACAAGACCCACCTGAGCTATATAATGAGTCAGTTTCTAAAAAAAAAAAAAGTAAAACAAAATTTAAAAAAATTGTTGTTTTTAGCTTGAGTTTATATAATCTCATACTATGTAAGAGTTATTTTTTTTCTTCTTTTGGGTGATCATGTTATTTGTTTGAAACGAACTGTCTTTTGGTTTGTTTCAAAATGGGGTCTCAGTTTGTAGGCCAAGCAGGCTTGGAATTTTATAGTCAAGGCTAGCCTCAAATATTCACCAGTTCTCCTCATCCTCCAAGTACTGGGATTATTGATGTGAGTCGCCACACTCAGGTGTCATTTGCTTTCATGTGTTATTTTGCAGCTCCTTGGCACTGTTAGTGATAAGGGCCTAGGGCCCTAGATATGCTGCACTACAGCGCCCTATCCCAGGCCACCCATCTATTTCTGTTAAATATATATGTGTGCAGAAATGTGTTCTTAGAGAAATATGGCACTTTGTCCTTTGATTCACATCAGTTCTGTCCTCCTAGGTTTTGATCCCATTTTCACCTATCTTATGATGATGGAGTACACTAGTTTGTTATTTTTCCTAATTTATTTTTGACAAAGTTAATAAGTACATGTTTTTTTACTATTTTTAAAATATAGTTTTATAGTTTTAAATAGGGTTTTTTTAATTTCTGATTTCTTACACAAACTACAGCATTTGCTTGCATTTTAAAATTTTTGCAGTTGAATGCTAGGGAGTGGTGGCACACACTGCCTTTAATCCCAGCATTTGGGAGACAATGTCAGGTGTGTTTGAGGCCAGCCTGGTCTCAAGAGAGAGTTCCAGGACAGCCAGGGTTACATAGAGGAACTGTCTTGAAAAACCAAAACAAAAAATATTTTTAAAAATTTACATTTGGAGTTGGAGAGACAACTCAGTTGTTAAGAGCATTTTCAAAGGACCCAGGTTTGGTTACCAGTACCCACTTGAGCTAACAATAGGTTGTAACTACAACTCCAGAGGATTTGATGCATTCATTCTGGTCTCTTTGGGCGTTGCACATATATGGTGCATGTACATGGTGCATGGTTTGAATGACAATGGTCCCCATAGGTTCATATTTGAATACTTGGTTCCCAGGCAGTGGAACTGTTTGGAAATGATTAGCAATCATGGCACTGGAGGTGTGTCACTGAGGCTGGGTATTGAAGTTTCAAAATATGTCATTCCTACTTAGTTCTTTCTGCCTTCTTCTTACAGATCATGATGTAAGCTCTCAGATATTCCTGACATCATGCCTTTGTTCCACCATCATGGATTCTAGTTCTCTAAAATCATAAACCCAAATTACATACTTACTACTTGCCCCTGGTGTCTTATCACAGCAATAGAAAAATAAGATAGTGCATATACATCTGTGCAGGGAAGAAGACACATACACATAAAATATAAGTAAATCATAAGCAAACCAAAGGAAGTGGTGGGGGAGAGGCAAAACAACTTTACAGTTTGGCCTGGAGAGATGGCTCAGCAGTTAAGATTGCTTCCTGCTCTTCCAAGAGGACCTGAGTTCAGTTTCAAGCATTGTCACAACTGCCTATAATTCAGTATAGGGGGACCCTCTTCTGGCCTCTTCCTGCACCTGCACACATGTAGCATACAGAGACATAGAAAGAAAAAAAAATTATTTTGGTATGGGTGTTTTGCTGGCTAGTTTTATGTCTGTTTGATACAGCTAGAATCCTTTTAAAAGAGAGACCCTCAGTTGGGAAAATACCTCCACCAGATTGACCTATGGACAAACCTGTGGTATTTGATAATGTGGAAGGTAACAACTAAATTGTAGATGAGGCCATCCTTGGGCTGGGGGGTCCTAGGTGGTATAAGAAAGAATGCAGGCTGTGCAAGCCATGGATTGCAGCCCGGTACACAGCAGTCCTCCATGGCCGCTCTATCAGCTCCTGCCTCCATTTTGCCTGTGCTCTTAACTAACTACTGCGCCATCCATCTCTCCAGCCCATGTGCTAGTTATTGTTAACTTTACATTCTAGGTAAAAACCATGCTAGATTTTTTTTTTTTTTTTAAGATTTTATTTATTTAATTTATGTAAGTGCATAGTAGCAGTCTTCAGACACATCAGATCTCATTACTGATGGTTGTGAGCCACCATGTGGGTGCTGGGAATTGAACTCAGGACCTCTGGAAGAGCAGTCAGTGCTCTTAACCCCTGAGCCATCTCCAGCCCCCATGCTAGATTTTTGTTGGTAGTTTTTTTTTTTTTTTTTTTTTTTTTTTTTTTGAGACAGAGTTTCACTAAGTTGCCTTGACTGGCTTTGAACTTGTTCGGTGGCTCAGATAAGCCTTGAACTTTTATGATCCTCTTTATTCTCCCAAGTAGCTGGGATTAAAAGCTTCCCTCATCCCAAGGCCAGGCAAAGACCAGTATTTTAATTTATAACTAAATATATAAGAGCTAGCGAGATGACTGAGTAGTTTAGAGCACTTGTTGCTCTTGTAGGAGGTTTTGGTTCTATTCCAAATATCTATGCAGTGGCTCACAGTTCTAGGGGATTCTTCTCTGCCTTCTTTGACCAGGCATGCACTGTTTGCCCATACATGCATGCAGGCATAAAAGTGAACAAAACATTCACACACATAAAATAAAAAATATTTTTTAAAGGGACTTTGTTCTGTTCTATAGTTTATTAATTTCTAAGTTTATGTTCCTTATTTTCTTCAACTTATTATTTCTCAGTATTTGATCTAAGAAGTTTATGTTTAATTATTTAATTCTTTTAACTTTTTCTTCCAGTACTTCATACACTTAATGGTTATCTTTTTTAGAGTTGAGTCAATGAAAAGAAAATTCATTTGCTTATTTTTTTTTTAATTTTTTTGAATTTTATTTCATGTATATGAGTGTTTTGCCTGCATATATGTTTGTGCAGCATGTGCATGCCTGGGGCCTCTGCATGAGGGTATTGGGTACTTTTGAACTAAGGTTCCAGGTAGATGATTGTGAGACACCATGTGAGTGATAGGAATTGAACTTGGGTCCTCTGGAAGAGCAGCAGATGCCCTTAATAGCTGAGCTATTTCTGCACCCCTCATTTGCTAATTTTTTTTTTAAAGATGTATTTATGTATGAGTACACTGTTGCTGTCTTGAGACATACCAGAAGAGGGTATTGGATCCCATTACAGATGGCTGTGAGTCACCAGGTGGTTGCTGGGAATTGAACTTGGGACCTCTGGAAGAGCAGTCAGTGCTCTTAACCACTGAGCCATCTCTCCAAACCCTCGGTTGCCATTTTTAAGGGAAATGTTTATTCACTGTTAAGTCCGTTATGTATAAATGATCTAGTATAAAGGGTTTTTGTTTTTGTTTTTGTTTTTTTTTGTATTTGTGTTTTGCAGAAAGCGTTTTTTGTTTTTTGTTGTTTTTTTTTTAATTTTGATTTTCTCAAGACATAAAGTGAATGCTGCTTTTCATCTGTGTATTATTGGTAAGCTACATTTTTCTTCAGTCTTATAAAATGGACCTTCTCCTTTTCAGACTGCATCTCACCAGAGTATGCGGAAAAATAGATTTTTTTAAAAAAATTCTATTTTTTAATTATTATGTTATTGGTGGTTTTCTTGCATGAAGGTCTGTGCACCGTGTAGGCCTGTTGCCCATGGGAGCCAGAAGAGTGTTGATGCCCTGGAACTGGAGTTACAAAAGGTGAGCTGTCATATGGGTGCTGGGAATCAAACTTGGGTACTCAGGAAGAGCTGCCAGGTTTTTACTGCTGAGCCATCTTTAGCCCAAGGAAATAGAATTACTTTGGAAATCCATTTATGACAGCAAGTTCTTCTTAAACACTGTCTATGTACTTAGTACTACTCTACTAGGGAAAGAACACTAAAAGCATCTTTCCTATATTAAACAGTATACAATAAACTAGTAAATGAATTACAGAGTGTATTAGAGTGTGATAAGTGCTTTGGAGAAGGATAAGACAGGAAAAGTGAGGTAACTTTGTCATTGGAGATTCACAGTATTTAAATAGTGTGGCCGGAAACAACTTGATCAAGAAGTGATAAATGAAAAAATAATTATTGGGGTATTAAGATATTGGCCATACCTGGAGCAAGAACACCAAAGTCGGAAGAAAGAAAGGGCACAAATCCCAAGTAGAGTATGTGTAGAAGAGAAACAGCTTGGGAAGCCATTGTGGCTGGATCAGGTCCTGTAAGAAGACTGAGAAAGAAGTCAGGCAGTGTCACAGAGTAAAGAACACGAGTATGTAATCTAGGTTTCTGTTTTTAACAGGATTCTACTGGCTGCAGAGTAGAGAGTGTAGAGAAGGTACCAATACACAGATGGCTTGTTAGCTTAGTAGAAGTGCTATAAAAAAAAAAAACCCTGTCATCTGAGCGCTTCAGACAACCAGATTTTGCTCTTTTTTTCACACTCTGAAGACTAGAAATCCAGTATCTGTTTGTCTGGAAGTCGCCTTGCCTTACAGTAGCTGCTTTCTCACTGTCCTCAGAGCCTTCAGTCTGGCTGTGCTTCTTTGCTAACTCTGGGAATCTTCATATGACCTCAGTTAGTCATTCTTTAAAAGATCAGATGACCAAATATATCACATTTTGAGATGGTAAGGATTAGGAATGGCATGCAGTTAGGCCTGTAATAGAAGAATCGGCTAAGAAGTAATTACAATAGTCCACAGAAATAAAAGTGGTTTGGACCAGATTGGTAGCAGCAGAAATTGATGAAAGAGGTTGGATATGGATTTATGAATTTTTAAATGAAGGCAACAAATTCTTGACACCTTGATCGTGAGGTATACAACAAAAGAGAATGCAGGGTGATCTTCCAAACTTTTGGATGAATTGAGGGCTTTCTGTCAGTGTAAAGAAAGCCTTTGCTTGCTTACTTTGACTGTAAGGCAAGACTAGATTCTAGACGGGTACTAGGCTCTCTTTTCTCTAAATTCAGCCTCATAAAAGAAAGTAGGAATAATCTCTGATGTTTTAGGGTTAGAGGATTGAGTGTAACAGGAACAAACTATGCTTTTTGCTCAAGACATTGTTAGTGATTTTTCTGATAACTTTCCTAAAAGGCCTTTGGTGAGTAGACAAGCAAATGAGTTGTTTGCTGTGGCTTCCTCCCACCAGGCAGTCCCTTAGCACTCTGACACCACTGTGCAACAGTAGACAAAGTGAACTTTGATTCACCATCTTGGTTAGAAAAACATATAGAAGTATCTGCTTATGTGATGAGAGTGGGGATTTTATTGTCTAACAAGGATTCATTTGATAGGTGTATTTTCACTTCTAGGATACTAGCAGATGAACAGAGAAGAAGGGCTTAGAGTGTGAGGAATTTCTCTGTGATGCCAGGAGACATCTGAATGACAGCAGCTACCATGCAGAATGTTGAAGATCTGGACACAATCACTGTCTAGTACAACTATGTCTGTGCTATTTAGTTCAGGTTTCTCAAAGATTATTTGCCTCTCGTTATACTTGCTAGCCTTACAGCACATTGGTGTCTCACTCTGACCCTCTGTAGCGCAAAGCTACAAAAGCTACATTTTCTACACATCTGTTTGCTTTGTATTCAGCTCTCATATTCTTCAAAGCTAAATTTTAAAACTTTTTCAAATGACTTTTGGAACACTGGCATCTATTTATAGGTATTTTTTTTTCTATTGATTAAATTTATCACTCACTGCAATAAGCAAGAGCAATGTCTTTGCTTTTCATAAGGAAATAATAAAAATTGCTGAATGGAAATTAGAAAACTGGAGTTAGTAAATTGATGAAATAAGTCATCTATTGTCTCATTAGCAGAGGTAAACATGACCCTATGTGCCCCTGAAATCCTTTTGGGGTGTTTTCTCCAAGTTCTGCTCTATTTTATTTTTTAGTATGCTGTATTTGGTGAGCTTTTCCATTTGCTAACATGCCATTTTTTTTTTTTGTATGTGAGTTTTGATATTTTTTCATTTACAGTTTTATATGTAGGCTCTAGGCCAATATCTCTTTCTTGAATATTTAGCCTTTATGATAAATTGTGAACACCCTTCCTAGAAAAATAGACTTAAAATGAGCAACAAATGATTCATAGGTTATACAGTAGTCTTTAGGTGCCAAATCAGGAGATCTGTTGTAAATTTGAGAACTTTGCATATACCAGGTATTGTCCTAGGTGTTAAACAGCAGTAAACAGACTGAATAATAGTGATGGAAACATGTGTGGGGATTCTTGTCTATTAGGCTCATAGTCAGCATAGAAAAAAATCAAATAGAAAGATGGAAAGGGTGTTATGTGAGTTGGGATGGTGCATAAGGTGGTCTGAAAAAGCCCCAGTGAGAATGTGTAACAGTCGAGCAAAGATTTAAATGAGGTAAGAGAGCAGCTTTGGAGACAATCTAGAGGAGAAGTCCTTAGGCAAGGAGGGAGGGAGGAAGAGACGAAGGACATGAAGACCCTGAAATGGAAATAGTTCTGCTTTCTTGAACCATGACCAAGACCAGGGTGACCAGGGTAGAGGAACAGTACAGAAATTACTCAAGCTGGGAGCTAGGGGTCAAGTGTCCTTGGTGTTTGTAGGTTTCTAAAGGAATCTGGGTACAAGTTAAGGGTGAATGTCTAATTGGAATATGTATGTTTCAGAAACTTTTCTTTTGGTGAGTTCTAATATAAAGGAGAACAAAACGGGAAGAGTGGTTTGAGGCTGAGGTGGTTGAGAGAAGTTGCTGGTTGTGCTTTTTGTTTTTATTTTTTTTATTTTTTTATTTTTTTTAAGAAGAGAGAGGATATCCTCTTTACTAACTAGAATGATCCTGTAGAAAGAATAAATCAATGATGCAGAAGAGTGATGGCAGAATGGCTATCAGGATGCAGTTGTGAAGAAAGCAGATGGAACCCCAAACATAGATGAAAATTTATGGATTGAGCAGCAGCAGCTTGGCATCTTCAGTGAGATAGGAAGCAGTCTGCTTCAGCATACCTGTAGGCAGTTTGCTAGGTGCTGGCAGTGACACAGGGAGGGCTGCTGTTTGGCCTTACACTGATGAGTGCTTCAGTGTTGTTCTGCTTTCTCACTTTGATTCTCTTAGTAAAATAAGGTGAAGAGTTATATTTACATCACTAAATAAGTCAGTGATGTTTTATGAACAAGGTTACACAAGACAATAAGTGTGAAGGGCTGGGAGGATACTCATCTTCAGTTCGTTCACTTCCTAAACAAGTGGACTGCTTATCAGACCTGTCCTGACTGCCCAGCTAAAGGAATCGAAAAGAGCAGCCCAGGTTAACCTTTTGTTTATTTACTTATGTGTGTAAATGTGTGCACATCGAGGGCAGAAGAAACCTGTGGGAATCAGTTTTCTTCTTTCCCCATGTAAGCCCAGGGGATCAAGCTCAGGCCAATGGGCTTGCTGCTTCTCACTGAGCCATCGTTCTGGCCCAGAGCCCTGGGTTTCAAATTGCCAGGTTTATAAAAGAATGAGTTCCTGTTGGTAGTTTATCATATGCGATGTCTATCATGTTTGTAATAGCAGAGAAGAAAACCATAGATTGAGCATCCCTCAATCCAAAATTTTAAAATATGAAGTACTCCTAAATTTGAGGTATTTTGAGTCAAACTGATGCCATGAAAATTTCAAATAACTTTATTTTAGTCACAAAGTTATTAAAAATATATGAGGGCTGGTCAATGGTTCAGTGGGTAAAAATGCTTGCCATGGAATTTGACCCCTAGGGTGCACATAAAGGTGGAAGAAAAGAACAAACTCCTCAGAGTTGTCCTCTGACTCCAGTCATGTGCTGTGGCACGGGCACAACAACAAGACTTTGTTTTTAATTTAAAAATACTTTATGAGGGGCTGGAGAGATGGCTCAGGGGTTAAGAGCACTGTCTGCTCTTCCAGAGGACCCAGATTCAATTCCCAGCACCCACACAGCAGTTTACAATTGTCTGTAACTAGTTCCAGGGCATCTAAAACTCTCAAATAGACACATGCAGGCAAAAGCACCAATTCACATTAAAAAACAAAACAAAGCATTTATGAATTTATCTTCAGGTCCTGTGTGTAAGAGGAGTATGAAATCTGAATGAGTGTTGTGTTTAGACATGCATCCCATCCCCAGAGCAACTCTTTATGTATATACAGGTATTTCAAAATCTCAGATCCAAAACATTCTGTCCCCAGGTATTCTGGATCAGGGGTCCGTGTAGAATTTACAATTTATCCTTCCCTCTCTTTTCTAGTTCTCTCCCTCCCTTTCTTTGCATTTACTCTGTATGTGTAGGGGTAGGTGGGTGTTGAATGGCACCAGTGTGGATATTGGAGGACATTCAGTTCTCGACTTGTACCATGTAGATAGATTGTGGGAATAGAACTCGGGTCATCAGGTTTATTAGCAAGCACCTTTATCCACCAAGCCATTTCTCCAGCCCCAGTAAAGAGGTTCTCTCAGTCTTTACTACAGTGATTTGGCTTTGAGGCTTCTTAGTGATAGAAATATAAATAATATTTCTATTTTGTCTCATAGGTTTGGAGGTACCAAGTAAGGAACTAATGTATATGATGCTGGAAATTTTTAAACACAAACTGCTAATGAATGAAAGGCTTAAAACAGATATATTTTTGAAGTTATCAGAAAAATGACAATGAAAATAGGGATCAAGAAGACCGATGGAAAACCACTTAGGAGAGAACCATAGAAGATGTACACTTCAGAAGAGAAATGTAACCAGAGAACTCAAAAAAGGAAAACATACCATGTATGCCCTCAAAAGGGGGAAAAAGATTTATATTCGTGTACATGAGATTACTCAAATAGATAATCAAATATATCAGTGCCTTGAACGTGAACAAAACTTTTGTGAAAACTTAGCACGAATGTGTGAGAGAACATATACTGAGGAGAAACCTTATAGATGTGATATGTGTGAGAAAACCTTCATCCAAAGTTCAGATCTTATTTCCCACCAGAGGATCCATAATTATGAGAAACCTTATAAATGTAGCAAATGTGAGAAGAGCTTTTGGCACCACTTAGCCCTTTCAGGACACCAGAGAACACATGCAGGTAAAAAGTTTTATACCTGTGACATCTGTGGCAAGAATTTTGGTCAGAGCTCTGATCTGCTTGTCCACCAGCGAAGCCATACAGGTGAAAAACCTTATCTGTGTAATGAGTGTGATAAATGCTTCAGTCGAAGTACAAATCTCATAAGGCACCGAAGAACTCACACAGGTGAGAAACCATTTAAGTGTCTGGAATGTGAAAAAGCTTTTAGTGGGAAATCAGATCTTATTAGCCACCAAAGGACTCATACTGGTGAAAGGCCCTACAAATGCAATAAATGTGAGAAAAGTTACCGACATAGGTCTGCCTTCATTGTGCATAAAAGAGTTCATACTGGGGAGAAGCCGTATAAGTGTGGTGCCTGTGAAAAGTGCTTTGGCCAGAAATCAGACCTTATTGTACACCAGAGAGTCCATACAGGAGAAAAACCATATAAATGCTTGGAGTGTATGAGAAGTTTTACCCGGAGTGCCAACCTAATTAGGCACCAGGCAACTCACACTCATACTTTCAAATGCCTTGAATATGAGAAAAGTTTCAACTGTAGCTCAGACTTTATTGTGCATCAGAGAATTCATATGGAAGAAAAACCACATCAATGGTCTATGTGTGAGAGTGACTTCCTCCTAGGTATGGACTTCGTTGCCCAGCAGAAAATGAGGACTCAAACAGAGGAGCTCCATTATAAATACAGTGTATGTGACAAAAGCTTTCATCATAGCTCAGCCTTTCTTCAACATCAGACAGTGCACATTGATGATGACTACATCTGTAATATGAGTGAAAAAGGGCTTGATCTCAGCTCTCANGCATCGGAAACCTCACGTATGTCTTGACAAGTCATGTAACCTTAAAAATATATTTATATATCAGAATTCAATAAGTGAAAGACTCCTAGGTAAATTTCAGATTACCCTTAGATCTCAGACTTCATTGGAGTTCAGAGAGTCTACAGTCTTTGGAACTGTAAGAAAAGTTTAAATGCAGAGAGTGGCCCTGTCAGGACACCTTTATTAGCCACAGTTGTAAAGAACTCCTCAAATGCTCTGGGTTTTGGAAACCCATCACAAGATTCATACAGGTAGGAAGCCTTACAGTGCAGTATGAGAGCTCTCCAGCAGTGTTAAGTCCTCATTTTTACAAGATATTTCACACCAGAGAACAACCATATAAATGTTTTGTATTGGCAGTACTTCAGACAGTGTGTATGTCTTATTGGATATCAGAAAAATCACCCTGGGGAGAAGCCTCAGACATAAAAGGAAAAAGCTTCTAAAAGAACTCCNACTTTCTTACCCCTCAGAGATGCCATACTGGGGTAAATGGATATTTGGGTGTGGCAAAAANACGTGTTGGAGAGTCATACTTGGGTTTCCATCCTCCTAGACAAAAATCAGAGGAACAATAAGTATCTGAATGAAGAAAGCTTATTAATTTTCAGCTCTTGGAGCATATCAGGGAACTTACATTAGTGAAAACCCGTACATGCATTGTGTCTGAGAAGCTAGAAAGAAGCTCTTATTTAGCCCAGAGAATGAATTCTACGGAGGAGTTGTTCCAGTAAGAGATCTAATTGTGGGTGAGAATCTGTATATATGCTGTTCATAGTTGAACTACATTGTGGAAAAAAAAAAACAAAAAAACAAAAAACAAAACTAGAGTTGTATGGAAATAATGTCCTAGCAACCCAAAAGCTTGTTCTGGAGGAGCTGGGGCAGGTCTATGGATCTGGAGGGTAACTCAGGTAAAGATGCTTTTCTTTTGTCTCAGCCAATTAATGATTGCTTTAGTTTCACTTCAAGAATTTCATAAATCCAATAATGGAAAGAACTGTAATCTTGTGTATAAGTAGGGTGTGATTTATTGTTAGAAGAAAGCAGTGCTTTGATTTTTGCTTTCTGTTTGGTTTTCTTGTTTCTTAAAATCTCTTGGCTAGAATGGGAATGGTGTGTTGCTAAGAAGCTAAGGAGTACTTAGTTTGGGTTAAAATTCTTAGCTTCCCTTTGGCATGATCCACCTCAGCAAAAAGCAGAACACTCAACGCTTAGTGTTGACATCTGCCCTCAGAATTGTCCTAAGATGTCCAAAATTGACCCTAAAATTTCTTTTTGAGTTATCATCACTGGGGTCATTGAAATTTCATATTTATAGATTCATTCATTTTCACGTCAAAATGACAAATTTTAGGATACTGGTTATGATGATATTATAGTATTCAGGATTTTGTGACTTGCTTCATCTCTTTTAGTGATAGATACTTTAACAGAAGGAATAGGGGGCAAGTTGTAAGCCAGAGAAAGTAGAGGAGCGATGCAATGAAGCATTTTTTTGTTTTAAAGATTTATTTATTATACATGAGTACACTGTAGCTGTCTTCAGACACCAGAAGAGGGCGTCAGATCTCTTTACAGGTGGTTGTGAGCCACCATGTGGTTGCTGGGATTTGAACTCACGGACCTTTGGAAGAGCAGTCAGTGCTCTTACCCACTGAGCCATCTCACCAGCTTAATGAAGCATTTTAATAGAGAAACAGGACACTGATTTTGAGGATCCTGACTCCAAAGCTAATGTCCTCCTTCAGTCTATTATCCTGATACTTGCAGCAATTAAGCTTCATAATGACATTTTTTTTTTCCATTTATTTCAGTTCTATCAAGGAAAGAAAAATACAGTTTAATCCCAGGGAAAGGATTGCAGTCAACACAATATAAGGTATATTCTTGTTTGGAATGTAGGATTCAAATTGTTAGAAAAGTAGTCAGCAGATTGACCTGAGGTTTAAGGATAAATATGTGTTTCCAGTCCACTGGGGTAACTGATTGTCTTTCACACTCTTTGGATAGCTCATGACCCAAGCATCTGTCAAATGGTCACTTCTCATTTGCTTTCTTTGACTTAAAAGACTTAATACAAATATATCAAGTTCCTGTATATTTGAGACTGTATAGAATTATAATTATTTTATTGTTAATCAATAACTGTCCTGGTTTTATTGTAAGCTCTTTAGTGAACTCTTGAGGGTATTAGTGTTTGGAGTCACAAAATGTTTCTGGTGCTACCTTACATGTGACTGTAAGCTCTCGCCCTGATAATTGTTTGATAATCATAATCCTAAGGGCAGTGAATTTAGCTCAGTAAAGAATCTGGTTCAAGTATTTTTCCTTTTTAGAAAACTGATTGTGTCAGTTGTTTTGTTTGATTTTGTTTGTTTGGTTTGGTTTGGTTTTCTGAAATTGAGTTTTTCTGTATAGCCCTGGCTGTTCTGGAACTAGCTATGTAGACCAGGCTGGCCTCAAACTTACAGTGCTCCTCCTGCCTCTGCCTCCCTAGTGCTAGGATTAAAGGCATGCTCTACAACCACCTGTCTGTGTCAGATTTTTTGATCTAACATGTTCCAGTAATTTTATAAATACCTTTAGTACTATGAAAAATTATCCATTGTGATAAATACACATGAGATGTATATTTTCCTCTTTGGGGAAAATCATGCCTATCACTAGTAAAAGTTTAAAATTGTGATACTTAATACTGGGTGTGTGACAATGGCAGTTTAAAAAAAAAAAAAGGTTATTATAATAGAGACACCATGGAGAAAGAGACAAACTTAAACCATCAGTAGGTTGGTGATTTACCCTTCCTTCAGCCTGTCTCACTAGTAATTGTCTATAGTTTGAAATTAAATTAACAGTGGACCATTCCTCAAACAGAACTTTGAGGATGTNAAACAGGCCTGCGGCCTTTTAACTGTGGTAAGAAGGTGTTGGTATTACATAACATAGCCTGAGGTTGGAGAGGACCACTTAGGAGCCTGTAACCAAAGCTAGAAGGTAACTTCTGGGATGGATGGAGGTCCCCTTGAAGTAGTGCCAACGCACATCTACCTCAGGTAAGTAGTCAGAGTAACTATTTCAAGATTTCCGACCAAATGAGATAAATCATGTTCCGTTCCATGTACTCCTCTATGCCTATTGGTTTTTGTTTGTTTGTTTACCTTTAATTCTTAAATAAAGATTTCTTGTGAAATACTTCATTTTTGTGTCCTATACAATGAAAAATTAACATGTCTTCTTCATTTACATTGGGGTACTTGATGCAATGTGTAGGTGGTAGCCATAACCATTGGACAAGGCAAAAGCCACACATTCTTTGTTAAAATATACAAGAAAGAGCTCTAACCCAATTGCTAATAGTTTTCCTCTCTGAAACCTCTTGAGCATAGCTCTCAGTACTACTGTATTCCAAGCTCTTAACTATGATGGCCCATTAGGCTCTGCTTATAGAATTCAACTACTTCTTAAGTCCAAAATCCCCAAATCTGTCACATTCCTCAAAAAATAAAATAAAACAAAACCCCCTCATGGTCAGGTTTGTCACAGCAGTAGCCCTGGTACCAAGTTCTGATGGACTTACTTTTAGATTGCTATGATAGTACACCATGACCAAGGCAACTTATTAAAGAGTTTAATTTGGCTTAGAGTCTCAGAGGTATAGAGTCCATGATAGTAGAGACAAGGAACAGCTGAAAACTCACATACTGATTCACAAAACTTAAGGCAGAGTCTTGAAACCTCCAAGCTATGTGAAACGGGAGATGCTAGATTGCATTTACTCTGTGTTCAGTCAGATAGGCTGATGGGAAGTGCTGATACACTGCTTGGGGTGGGGAAATGCAGCCTAAGATGTGGGAGGTCAAAATTGGGTTCCTTGATTCCTGGATGGATGTCCAGTTTCTGCTGGAAATGGGAGTCAGGAACAGATGATGAGGAGCCCGGGGCCAGTTCTTGGTGAAAGAGACAGTCCTTGGTTTCCAACTATTTATTGATTGTTCATTGTGGAAAATGGGTGTATGGTATCTCCTGAGGGTGAACTGGAGATTAAATGTCCTTTGCAGGGAGAACAACCATGTTGGCTAAACCCTCAGGGTCTCTAGACACCTTATTAGCATGAAGAACTCTTTTGATATACCAAAGGTTATGTACCTATGTAGGGAGTGTGGCCATACGACAGGGGCCTGGATGGAAGCAGGTGAAGCTCTGGGGTGAAGTTGCAGGGCTTCCAACCCACTCAACCTTACCAAGTTTCCTGGCACGGTCCACTGCCCCACAACACATTTCTTCCAATAAGGTCACACTTCCTAATCTTCAAACAGTTCTGCCAACTGGGAGCTAACTTCATATAAATGAACCTATCGAGGCCATTTTCACTCAAACCAGCACAGCCAAGATAACCTGAATGTCAGTTCCTGGTAATCATATAAAAAGCAGGTACAGTGGTGCTCGTGACACTAGTAACTGGGGAAGCAGAGATAAGAGAAATCCTGGAGCTCACTGACCAACCAATTAGCCAAATTGGTAAACTCTAGGCTTACCAATTTAGGGTAGAGATTGAGAACGCCCAAACATTTATTTCTGGCCTCTGCTTTTGCACACATACCAAGTTTTAGTAGGAATAAGGTAGGCATGGTGGCTTATTCTCAGCACTCAGAAGTTAGGTATACATGGGAAGATTAGGAATTTGTCGGCCTGATCTGCATGAGAGCCTCAATTAGTATAAAACTTTAGAGGAATGGTTCGTAGTGACTGGTAACATCAAATTGAAGATTAAAATCTAACAGGAAGTGAATTCTCTTCAGTATCTCTTAAGTGTATTCTTTTACACCTGTTTTGAATTACTAGGAAGTCTTATTCTCAGGATTCATGGTTTTATAACTGACAAATTGCTTATTATCTGAAAATGAGAAGCCTTTTAGTGTAGATCTCTAAGTGGACTCTTAAACCCTTCATCTCTCCTAAATGGGCGCTTTAGTTTTACAAATGTATGGAATAGGGATGGCTTTGAGAAGCACGGCAGTTGGCTCAAAGGCAGGAAAGCCTTAGGAATTACCTAAGGAAGCTTAACCTGCAGCAGTTTTTGGTTTTTTTTTTTTTTCTTCAGAAAAGGACTGCTGAGGGAATTGTAGAAAATAACTGCTTTCTCATGATCTGTCTGTGCTGATGCCCTAACCTACACTTGGCATTGTACACATAACTCATCGCTCCCTGTGGTTATCTCTGTTCCACTGGGAAATAATATCTGGCAATCACAGACCTGGCTACTTGAGAGCACATACCTATCCTGTTTTCCAAGAAAATTAGTGCCTTGACTCATCTGAACACATCAAACCCTCCTTCCTCTTATCCAACTACACTGTCTTCAGCAACCTCTAGAATCTTCTTTCATGGTCTCAGCTGGCTCATTTTCTTTGACATTTTCCCTATCTTTATAATGTGTCTAGATGGCCTTTCGTTTCCTGTTGAAAAAAAGTTTGTTCTACAGTTTACCCTTCCCTAGAGTTCATCAACTTAAGTATTCATTATCTTCATTTCTAAAATATATTACTCTAAATACGGCTGCTAGCTGCCTTTGAATGCAAGTGCAATGTGTAGTCTCCAGCTCTGTATCTCAGTTGCCTCAACCCCACCCATCCCCTATTTTCCTGAACTTAGCAACATATAATAATATGGATTCTCTTTTTATCTTAAGCCAGAGTTTCAGCCCAAGCTAGCCTCAAACTCTGTAGCCAAGGATAGCCATGAATTTCTTTAACTACTACTTTAAGACACACAATTTTCTCTCTCCCTTTTTCTCCCCCGCTGTGTGTGTGTGTGTGTGTGTGTGTGTGTGTGTGTGTGTGTGTGTGTTTTTAAGTGTTTTGCCTGCATTGTAGGTCCATTACATGTGTGTCTGGTGCCAGAAGTGGTCAAAAGAGGACATTGGCTACCCTGGAGCTGGAGTTAAGGATGGTTGTGAACCACTGTATTGGTTCTGGGAATTAAACTTGGGTTCTTTTTTTTAAAAAGATTTATTTATTTATTATATGTAAGTACACTGTAGCTGTCTTCAGACACTCCAGAAGAGGGAGTCAGATCTTGTTACAGATGGTTATGAGCCACCATGTGGTTGCTGGGATTTAAACTCCAGACCTTTGGAAGAGCAGTCAGGTGATCTTACCCACTGAGCCATCTCACCAGCCCCCTAAACTTGGGTTCTTCAGGAGCAACAAATGCTCTTAACCATCAAGGTATCTCTCCAGCTCTAACCCTGAACTTGTGATACTCTGCTTCCCTAGTGCTTGTCACCACACCAAACTTAGGAGATGCCGAGGCTCAACCTAGGGCTTTGTACATGCTAGGCAAACAAGTGCCGTACCAAATGAATTCTCTCCTCAGCCACACTGACTTTTTTATAACTCCTGTCACACCCCTCCCAATCTCAAAGCTTTATGACCTCATATTCATTTTCATTTTTACTCCAGAAGCATATTTAGGTGTGCACGTATCTGAGTAAATCCCTCCTGAGCACAGGGAACCATTGACTGAGTTTCTTGGTTAGATAAGATTATGTGACAGAGATGTTATAGTCTGCCCAGATTGCCTGCAAAATACTCTGCCCCTAACCTAAGCTTCTGTGTTGTAAGTTGGGGACAAGGAGAAGACCTTGTGATAAGGGTGTGAAGGCAGCCATTAGGAACTTGTCCTGGGATGACAGCCTACATGAAAATGGTTTCAGTATTACAGTTTGAAAGATGTGAATTCTACCAAACACCAATGAGTTTTGCAAAGGGTCCTAACTCTACAAAGACTGAACAACAGCACCAGGTAAGCCAGACTCCAACTAAAAGACATTTAGAGATATTGGTTTAAGAAGTGAAATCTCTGGCAGTTTATTACATTAACAAAAAACTAATATATAGACTAAGTCAGCAAACACATTTTCTTTCATTGCTGCCTCTCATTGGATAGAAAGCCAGACCGCTGTTTCTCCTACCCAGAGCCACAGATGTGCCTCTTTCATCATCTCTGTTCACTCTTACTCCTTTAGTGTTGCTTGGTTCTCCTGTGTTTAATGTTGGGTTTGTTTATAGGCATGTGCATGAAGAAGCCCAAGGAGGCCAGAGAGTATTGGATTTTCCTGGAGTTAGAGTTACAAGCAGTAAGGAGCCTCCTGACATGGGAATTAAACTCAGGTCCCTGGAAGAACAGCGTGTGCTCTTAACTATTAAACCATCTTTCTAAATCATTATTGTTTTGTTTGTTTGAGACACAGTCTCACTGTAAAGCCCAGACAGATCTTAAATTTGCATTTTCCTACTTCAGTTTCTCAAGTGCTGAGATGACAGGCACCTATTTGAAAACTTACACTCCCAGAGTAGATGAAAGTTCACTTAGATTCCCTGGTTGATTTTTTTGCCATATTTGTTTTATATGCATGTACCACACTTCTGAGGTTATTATAAGCTTAGATTATTATAGGCTTAGATTTTTAAAACGTTAAGAGTTCTTAAATGCTTTAACCTCCCAACCTACCACCCACTAGAGGTAGTAGGAAAAGTTAATAGGACAAAGGGGGATATGGACCTGTTTAGAAATAGTTCTTTGGGGGCAATTCCAGTCTTCATTGTCAGGATATCAGCAGTTCAATTCACATGAGTCAGTAGAGGTAGCTTTATCTACTCAAAAACACCATCCATGAATTAGTAATGGTAGTTCGATCCCAAAGAAACTGCAAGGCCCTCCAATTGTCCTGAGTCAGAGGAAGTGGCAAGAAGTTTTTGGAACATCATGAGAAGTTCTTTGGTGCATTTCTCTACAAAGACATGACAAATGAGGAGCAAAGGTGGCAAGGTGAACCAATGCCACAGCATTATCAGCGAAGATTAGCATTAGCAAAGCCCAAGAAAGACCAGCAAAGAAAGCTGGTAAGATGGCTCAGCAGTTAAAAGCAATGACTATTCTTCCAGAGGTCCTGAGTTCAATTCCCAGCAACCACATGGATTACATTTGGAATGAGATCCAATGCCCTCTTCTAGAGTTTTTGAAGACAGCCACAGTGTAATCACACACACACACACACACACACACACACACACACACACACACTGAATAAATACAAATAAATGTCAGCAAAGAATGAACCAATGTCAGAGCCTCATCCGCTGTCTGTTGGGTTATACTTATACCCTCTCCAAACATCACATGTCCTCTCAAGAGTCCATTTCAGCAAAACACCATATGCCCTTTCTCCAGGCAGCTTCAAAACAACAAACACCACCACATCTGTTCTTAGCAAAACATCCTTTTACACGTCTGCTTCAACATAACATCTTTTCAAAAGTTTCCAGAAAAACATATAACAACCAAATCTCAAAAAAAAATAAAAAATAAAAAATAAAAAATAAAACAAACAACCCCCCAAACAACAACAAAAAAACCAAACCCAAATATTTCCACTTCACTTTCTTTTACCACCAAATACTTGGATATGAGTGTCATAACGACTGGGGTTCTTATTGCACATTGCCATGTCTAAGGAAGGTAATGTGCATTTTCCACTGGGTCATTTTGGGAGCCATATGATATCTAAGCCTATTTTTTACATTTTTAAACAGAGGTAGTATTTTGGTTTTATAATAAGTGCTAAATGCTAAGATATATTAATGATGTATGGAAGATTTTAGCATCTTAGATTATCTTTGCCTAACTGAATTTGGTAATTGCTAAATGGGCATTTCCTATTTCTGTAATTTGTTTTAAATTTACTAGTCTTATATCAACACAGGACTTTCCCCTAACTCCCTGTTTTGTTTTGTTTTTCCTAAGTATTGCTGTGGAGTTACAGGGATTTTATTTTATTTTCTGGTATATTACATTCCACTGCTATCAATCATTTTAATGTTTAAATTACAGTGAATGTAACTAGTAGAGCCCCCTCACACCACTCTGTGTCTTGGAATGGGCATGTTCCTACAACTAATTTTCTTTATAGTGTGTACAGTATTCAGAAAGTCTTTACTCTTGAAATTTTGCAGTCTTGGATTGGCCATTCTGAAAAAACAAAACAAAACAAAACAAAGCAAAACAAAAAAAACCATCTGAACTACTAACCCCAAAGCACTAGAACTGGTATCCCTTGAGTTCTTAGTGATAAAATTAGAATATTCCTAAGTAAGACATTTATATCTTTATGAGTTGATATCCTTATCCAATCCAAGAAATGCTTCCTGTCAAAACTCATAATTAGGCAGATCCTAGCACTAAGCATTCTGCACTTAGGCAGAGGCAGGCATGTCTGGACTACAGAGTTAGTTCCAGAACTGCCAGGAGTACACAGAAAATAACAACCTCCTATTTTGCTTTTGCAGCAAGATCTCACTGTGTAACCCAGGCTAGCCATATTCTTGCAGTCTTCATGCCTCGGCTTCTTAATTGTGGGGTTACAGACAAGCATCATCATACCCAAGACTTTTTGTTTGCTTTGCTGTTCTAGATAGGGTTTCTCTGTGTACCCCAGATCTCACGCATAGACCAGGCTGAGCCCCGCCTGCCCCTGCCTTCTAAGTGTTGGGATTAAAGGCGTGCGCCACCACTGCCCATCAAAATTAATTTTTATTTATGTGTCTGCTTGTCTAGACGTGTACCACTAGACGTGTACCAAATGTGTCCAGGTACCCTGGAAGGCCAGAAGACAGTACCAGATTCCCTGAAATTGTAGTTACAGAAAGCTGTGTGAGCTGTCCAGTGTGGGTGCTGGGAACTGAACCAGAATCCTTTCTAAGAGCAACTGGTGCATTTAACCACTGAGCCATCTCTCCAATTCACCAAGACTCTTCTTGATTTAAAACAATTTGGGGGAGCATCATCATTAGATATACACTGCTGGATGAATGAAGAAAATGTGGCATGTCGATGCAATAGACTGTTCACTAAGTCTTAGCAAAGAAGAAATCCACCTTCTATGACAATATGGAAAGACCTGGGAAATATACTAACTGAAGCAAGCAAGTTATAGAAGGGCAAATAAATACTACATAGGACTACTTACATAAGCTATCAAATGTAGTAAAACATTTTAATAAACAGGAGAATGGTGGTTATCAAGGGGCTGAGAGGGGATCATTGATGTTCAAAAGAATGAACATATTCATGTTTCTATATTTAACTTAAAAGTAGATGAGGAAAAAATACTGATTACCTATAATATTGCATCTATTGTTAATACTGTCAACATAAACCCTGCCAGGGAACAGAAGTCAATGAAGACCAAGAAGTCACTGGCTTTCATTTAATTCTAGGCAATCTGCAAATATTTCCATTTTTCCATTGCATGTGAGAACACATTACATTTAAAACTTTGAAATTTAATAAACCATTGTCTCTAGTTTGGGTTATCCATATCCTTCTGGGTGAAGGGCCATCTACTGAAGTGTGGCTACTCTACAGGGAGCCAAGCCTTTAATGAGAACTGACTATCCTTCCCCAGAATTCAAAGTATCCATATCTCCTTAGTTAGGAATGAGAGCACATAGCCCACTTCATATTCTGTTCTAGACTATTAACTGGCTTGATTTTGAGTAGGTCTTATGCAGTGATCCACTGTGGCTCTGAGTTCATAAGTGCAGAGGTCCTGTAATGTCCAGAAGACATTGTTTCACCCTGATTTTCATTGACCTTTGCCTCTTATAATGTCCCCCTTCCCCAGTAATTACTGTGATTTGAGGAAGGGGTCTGATATGATACCCCATTTATATAGCTGACCACTCCACAGTCACTTTTTCTCTGCTTTGACTACTTGTGAATTTCTGCACACAAATTTCTCTTATGAGCTCTCAGAACTATCTTTTTTGGGGGCTAGGGGTGTGTTCAAGACAGGGTTTCTTTGTGTGTAGCCCTGGCTGGCCTGGAATTAGTTCTATAGACAAGGACGGCCTTGAATTCACAGATATATCTCTGGTTTTGCCCCCGAAATGCTAGGATTAAAGCCCAGCTGAGCTATATTAATACATATATATTAATTTAGAAGTCAGTTTGATACTGTGTTCATATATAGTAAGTTCACCACTGAGGCCAGAGATCCTTAACCATGGGTTCGCAACCAGATTAAGTGAATCAAGCTTGGGTTTTTTGCTTGTGGATAAGCCTTAAAACCAATCAGAAATCAGTTGGTAACTCCCATATCATTTGTGCCACTATTGCACCCATAGACATATCTTGCCATGCTGGTCATTATTGCATGTCAAAGCATTCACAGCTATAACACATACATTTTATGAATACGGAATATTGTGATATGCTTTGTTTTATAAGCTTTTTCATTTACTTTGAAGAGATTGAGTAGAAAGTACTATAGCTGCAGGGAAATCAGTCATTCAATGAATTTAAGAAAATGATGTTCTGGTTCAGAGAAGCAGTGATAGAAATGAGGAAAATGTTCACATTTCTGTGGGCTCTTGAGATAGAATCAACATAATCAACATGGATTAGTCATAGTCATTGAAAGGAGAAATGCAATGTGATTTTCATTTCTCTTTTAAACATTGTTATTTGTGTGTGAGAGAGAGAGAGAGAGAGAAAGAGAGAGAGAGAGACAGAGACAGAGACAGAGACAGAGAATGAGAGAGACAGAGAATGAGAGAGACAGAGACAGACAGATACACAAACAGGTGTGTAGATGCCTGCAGAGCTGAAGTGGTTGTGTGCCATCAATTACTCTTAACCACTAAGCCATCTCTCCAGCCCTGAGACCTGTATTTCAGTGTCTCTAAACCTATACACTAAACTAGAAATTCTCAAACCATATTTGTACTGACTTTGAAAATACCCATTTTTAGGGATTAAAAAAATCTTATACAACACTGAAAGATTTCAAGAGAATAGAGAAAGGCAAATAAGGTGTTGTGTTTTAGGAAAAGGAGAGCCAGCAATATGTTTTATAGAGCCAGGTATGGTGAGGTGAGAGGGGTACCTTGGCGGGCCCATGTTGAGGCATCCTTTCCCCCTGAGGTACCAGCCATATGATGGATATAGTATGGAATAGACTTTGTTTAGGGCATGGAAAGGGAGGCAAAGACAGATGGCGAGAGGAGAGAGAGAGAGAGAGAGAGAGAGAGAGAGAGAGAGAGAGAGAGAGAGA
>NC_034605.1:27284619-27292616 GCF_900095145.1 Mus pahari | reverse complement strand
AAAGAAGAAGAAGAAGAAGAAGAAGAAGAAGAAGAAGAAGAAGAAGAAGAAGAAGAAGAAGAAGAAGAAGAAGAAGAAGAAGAAGGAAGAAGAAGAAGGAGGAGGAGGAGAAGGAGGAGGAGGAGGAGGAAGAGGAGGATCGGAGGAAGGAGAGGTAAGGCCAGCCAGGAACATGTGGAGGCGGGGGAAGAAGGCAGGGAGAAAGGTGTCAGGGAGAGAATAGAGTCAGAGAGAATAAGAGAATGAGGAGGGGACAAACAGCTCCTTTTATAGTAATTCAGGCCTACCTGGCTGTTGCCAGGTAACTGTGGGATAGCGACTAGGAGAACATTAACATAAGGTATAAAATGTGTAGATGAAAGTGACAAAAAACTGTATTAAGTAAAAAAGATTGCAATGCAACCTTATTGACAAAAACCTCTAACTTATCAAATACTAGGTAGTAAATGACACAGTAAAATTAGAGGAGGAAATAAAAACAGGTAAGCATTAATAAATATATATTTTTGGTACTATCTGAGGTCAAGTCATTCACTTGTTTTCTTACTTATTGTTTCTCTAAAGATAGGGTTTCACTGCATAGCCCAGCCTGACCTCAATCCCAGTCCTGTTGTGCAGGAGTCTGCCAGTACAGTCAACTTGAGAACCATGACTGGAGGAGTGAGGATGGTTATAGGAAAGGCAGGAAGAAGATGCAAGAGACTGATATGGGAGGGATGCTGGTCAATTCCAGAAAGTTAAACAATGACACAAATGCTTATGTGGCAAGTTTATGGTACACAGTATCTAAGTTTGACTAAGGCCATTTTCTTCAGGCTTGGATTGTTTCTCATGGATGTATACATACACAGAGGAACTTGGCAAGATATAACACATGTCTTAATTAAAAACAAAGACAGATGTTAGCAGACTCATTCATGATTAATCACAAGCAAGAAATCAGCCAAAATTAACACTGGATGTTCTCCCCACATGTTCTCCTTTTTTATCTATACAAGTCAAAACTGTCTCAGCTATTGGTGTAGAAACTGTACCTGTCTTAGGTGTCTCCTCAAGAAGTGTGGACCTTACCTATCACTGGTACACGAATCCTAGCATTCATGCCCTTTCTTAGGTTGAGTCACCTCTGAGACAATCTCACCTGTCTTTTTTATATATAAGAGCCATGCACTTTGTCAGTCACAGAGCAGAAAAAATGCCTTTTTAATGTGGTCCGACTATGCTGATTCTCATCTATTTTTGGAGTTATACAAATCCCTACATATTGAGAATGCCATTCCGAATAGCTTCTGACTTTCATTCCTTGTACCTCATCTCCAGTGATCTTCACTATATCATATAATGTGTCAATTCTTTGTTCTAGCTGTTTGTCTAAATTATCTTGTATGCTCAGGACATTGGTTACATTTTCAGGAAGATGATTATCAAAACTAGCTATTTGTACGTCTTGTGCTAAGGGTAATGTAGAAGTAGTAGCACTACTAGTAGTGTTCTGAGTGCAGTAATACCAGCAATGATCAGCCCACCCTTAATTTGTTCCCTGCCATCGCGTGATCCAATTCTTCCAATATTTGTAAGCCCTTTTTCAGAATACCAAGGTTCAGATTAACTTACAGGAATTAAAAGTTGGTTGGTGTACTACCATTACAGATAGACCACCATGCAGTGCAGAAGCAATTGGACAAGTGACAATTAAAACAAGAAACATTGAGCTCATTATTAGAGCAAATAACAAAGGTAGCATTCCAAATCCGTAAAAGATTAGATGGGATAACACAGCATGTCATATATTTTACCTTAACCCCAGAACCTGTTTCAATTTTTTATCCACAGTAAACATAACATCATACAAGACAGCTGCCAATTTCCAAATATGTCTCTGAAAATATCCAGAACCAGCTTCTCCAAGTGCCCACTGTTATTTCCTTTTGTCCAATATTGAATTGATTTCCAGACCAGTCCCTGATTGAATCAGAGTGACTGGTCACGTTAAAGGAAAGAAGAGAGTCATTATAACAACTTCTCTGATTGATTTTTTGAAGGCAGATTCCATAGTCTCCATGTTCTCTGTTCTACAAGGTCTAAAAGCCTGAGGCAAGACAGCTTGTCCAGTCTGGGATATATGAATTCCCATCTTAGCTATTTACACTACAGTCTTAGAGACACTCTTCTTCCAACTCTGAGGGTGCACCGAAACATGTCCAGGATCGATACTATTTCTAGTAAAACAAATAGGCCCTGACTCAAAGCAATGTAATTCACTAATTTGAAATACTTTTCACTCCCAGACCAACAGAATCCTAACACCTGAGTATTATTAGCAGTCACAAGTACTTCTGGCCTTGACCATACAGAAGGATGTAGCAAAGGTGGGTCAGAAACATATATCCAATACAGCTTCCCCATCACCATTGTCAGGGCACTCAGCAAGATCACAGTCTGCTCGTTTTATAAGAGTAGAGCTCGAATTATGGGCAAATACAAACTCATGAAGACTAGTAAATTTTAATAATTTATGGCAAGGATAATGATTATCAATTTTTCCCCCCAAAATTGGCTAATACCATAGGCCAGACATCTATATTTTGTTAGAGCCAATCAATTTGCAATTTAGTAAAAGTTATAAGGATAAACCGGGCGTGGTGGCGCACGCCTTTAATCCCAGCACTCAGGAGGCAGAGGCAGGTGGATTTCTGAGTTCGAGGCCAGCCTGGTCTACAAAGTGAGTTCCAGGGCAGCCAGGGCTATACAGAGAAACCCTGTCTCAAATAAATAAATAAATAAATAAATAAAAAATAAATAAAAAAACATAAAAAAAAGGTATAAGGATTTCATCAGTTCAATTCCCAGTTTCTTATTTTAAGTATTCACTTTCCTTCTCTTCAGACATACCAGAAGAGGCCATCAGATTCCATTATAGATGGTTGTAAGCCATCATGTGGTTGCTAGGAATTGAACTGAGGACCTCTGTAAGAGTAGTCAACACTCTTAACTGCTGAGCCATCTCTCCAGCCCCTGATATTAATATATATTTTTGTTTGATAAAAGATTATGATACAGACGGGATTTACAGAAACAGGAAGTTCACTTTTAGAATAAGAAAGGTGCATGCTTGTGTGTGTGTGTATCTGTGTGTACATGTGTGTGTTTGTGTGTCCCATTAGGAAATTACATAGGAGATTATAGTTAATTGTATATATAATTAAAATGCAATTATCTGAAACTATATCATATCATGAGTATAGTTTCAGATAATTACATTTTAAAAGAACTCAAGAAAACTTTTTCAAATGAAGATGGTCATAAAGGACGAGGTTGTCATCAGTTAAACAGCTAAACAAAGACTACGTGTAGAAAGTAAAATAATTTCATTGGATAAACTCTCAGTTTTCAAGAAGCTCCTGCCACATCTGAGTGGGAGGATGTTAATATTTCTAGTGGACTAGCTCTCACTGGAGTATAACCTTTATTCTTGGAAAGAGTATTTGGAAAAATTATGAAAATTGTTAAGTATAGACTAAGGAAGTATTATTTTGAAATACATTGAACATGCAGAATATTATTTGTAAGAAATAAGGGAGAATCTGAAGAATTACACAATCAATGTTCAAGAGCATAGCTTTGCTCCCCAGCACCAAAAGTAAAGTAAAAGAAATGTCTCTGTAACTGTAACAACCCTGACTGTCCTGGAATTTGCTATGTAGACCAAACTGGTCTTGAACTCACAGAGCTCCACTTGCCTCTGCCTCCCAAGTGTACCACCATGCCTTTTTTAAGATTAGTTTTTATAAATTAAGTTTATCTTTCATTTTATTTAAAAGGTTTTTAATTTCTAATTATGTATACATGTGTGTACATGTCTGTGTGGTGATATGTGCAAGTGAGTGCAATACCTCTAGACTCTAGAAAAAGCCATCAGATCTCCTGGAGTTACAGGTAATCATGAGCTACCTGATGTAGGTGTTGGAAACACCTCTGCAAGAGCAACAGACACTCTTAACTTTTGAGTCTCCACTTCAGTCCCAATTGCATTTTTTTTTTATTTCAAAGGAAACTAACTTATTTCTAATTATAAATCTTCATAGTAAGTAAAAACACCTTTTAAAAAATGCTGTAGATTTTTTTCAGGGTGAGTGTGAACAGCTCATAGAGAAATCAGTAATATTAAGTCATATTGTACTGTGTTGTTGAATGCTGTGAACTCAAGTTCTTGCTCTACCTAAGAACCACAGCCCTGGGATACTTTTTATGATATAATAAGCACAGGTAAAGAGAATAAGAGACTTCAGAATGCTCAACCCTAAAGAGAAAAACTCCCCTCCCATGGTCCATGTTTCAGGGATCATTGTGAAACAGGGACAGGAAAGAATATTTTAAAAAAGCCGGGCGTGGTGGCGCACGCCTTTAATCCCAGCACTCGGGAGGCAGAGGCAGGTGGATTTCTGAGTTCGAGGCCAGCCTGGTCTACAAAGTTCCAGGACAGCCAGGGCTATAAAGAGAAACCCTGTCTCGAAAAACCAAAAAAAAAAAAAAAAAAAGACAAAACAAAACCCCCAAGAGCTAGAGAATGACAACAAGAATTATTGTCTTCTGGATACATTAGAATAACTGCACATATGAACTCACAGCATGTACAAAACCCATTATGTGATATGGGTTTTCCTAGTGATGTGATAATACACCATGGCTAAGGCAATGTATAGGAGAAAGGGTTTAGCTTAGTGTCTTGTGTTCTATTGCTGTGAAGAGACATCATGACCAAGGCAATCCTTATAAGGAAGCACATTTAATTTGGGGGCTTGCCTAGCACCATTAGTCCTTTGTCATGGCAGAGAGCATGGTGGAGCACATGGAGCTGGGGAAGAGGCTGAGAGCTTCCGTTCTGGTCCACAGGCGAGAGAGATGGGAGGGAGCATGGGCTTTTGACACCTCAAATCCTACCCCTAGACATACTTCTCCCTATAAGGCCATACCTGCTCTAATGCCACACCTCCTAATTCTCAGACAGTTCCGTTCTCTGGTGACTATGTAGATATTCTGTTCCAGGGCAGCCTGGTCTACAGAGGGAGTTCCAAGACAACAGAGTTATTCAGAGAAAACTTATTTTGAAACAACAACAAGACAGTAAATGAATGATAGTTAGATGAATAAATAAATAAAGATGCAAGAACCCTATAATGGTTCTGCTTCATTCAATTGGGTCTTCTAAAAGAGTAGTATGAGCCATTTCTCCAACTCCCAATTTACTCATTTTAAAGTGAAAATTTGGGGTAGTTTAATTTGCTATTGAGTAGTTCCTTATATGTTGAGGGTAGTGACCAAATGAATAATTTGTGTTTTTCTTCCATTCTTCAGCCTTTCTCAACCAAAGATTTCCTGTATTGTAAGGAAGACTCTTAGTTTGACATAGAATTTTGTCTCTTTTTGACTTTGATATCTCTGCTTATGAGGTCTTATAAAATTAGTTGGCAATACCTATATTTTGAAGTGTTTCCACTGTCTTCTTCTAGTACTTCCATCGTATCAGGTCTTCCATTTAATTCTTAGATCTGTATCATAACTCTCTGTATCTGGTGACAGATAGGAATCTAGTTTATACTTTTGCTTGTCAACATATGGAATTGGTTTTTCTTAAATGGAAAACATTTAAATGTGTTTTAAAAGCTCTCCTGTTGGCTCTTCTTGGACTTCCTGAAAGACACTGTCTACTGGGACTGCTATAGTGCAGTAAGAACAGTAGATAGTATTTATTAAGGTTGTGGCCTGAAAGCTGTACCACAAGGTACTGAAGGACTCTTGCTCCTCTTTTCTCTTTCACTTCTTCCCTGTGGGTTTCACACTAACTAATCTCAGCCCTCATACTCCTCCCTGATCCCCAGCACAATAGGAAAGGATATGAGACCCAACTACGTGGTACCTCATGAGCTCCAGGCTCCTCTGAAAGCTTTGCTAAATATCTTCTTAAATGGTTTTAACATGTAGTGTGTGTGTGTGTGTGTGTGTGTGTGTGTGTGTGTGTGTACAAGCATGCCACATTGCATATATGGAAATCAGAAGAAAATTCATAGATGATTTTTTAACTCCTTCCACCTTAAGTGTCCTAGATATCAAACTCAGGTTGTCACCATTAGCAGCAAGTGCCTTGCTAAGCCATCTTGCTGATCCATTTGATGAATTTATTCTTGGTTATTTTCCCTCCTTTAATAATTTTAAATAAGTCATCTCTCTGTCTTCTTGCTTGTTTATTTCTGAGGAGAAATTAGCTATTAATCTCGTTGAAATTTCTCACTGTTTTTCTAAGAAAGTAATTGCTTCTTCTCTTTTGCTGCTTTTAAATTTCTCTCTCTGTACTTACCATTTGGGGTTTGATTGTAATGCGTCTTTGTAGCCCTTTGAGGTAATCCTATTTGGAGTTTGTTGAAATTCTTGGATGTGAATATTCACAAGTTTTGTCAAATTTGAGAAGTTTTCAGCTTTAGTTCTTCAAGTATGATGTCTGCCTCATCTAATCCCTCCTTCAGAGTCTCTCATAAAAAATGTCAGGTTACATGACACTACCCACAGGCAAAGCCATTTCTTTTGTGCCTTTTGCTTTTTCTCAAGGGTTTTCTGTCAAGAGATAGGAACATAGAGTCTTCTAGTCTTACTGCAAAGGTTTCTCATACAGCAACTCAGACTTTTGTAGAGAGCTATTACTGTGTTGATTTAAAAAATTCATTGTAACTGGAGTTCTACCTCTCCTACAACTGAAGAACACCATCTTTCAATTAATAAAAAAATAATTCAAATTGTTAGCAGTCAACCCTGCTTTGTTCATCTGAGACAAAATAAAACAAATTGTGGAAACTTTAAGAAGTGAATGGAAAGAACAGAAAACAAAGAAAAAAGCAGGGAGCCACATTGTATAAGTCAGTGGTGGCTCTTCTCTTTGGAAAACGACTGAACAGAAACTCATCATTCAGTTTCAGCTCTAGCTGGGTAGTGTCAGGTGAACAATTATGCTCATATACTTGGATACAATGAGAGCACATTCACTCATCTAGTAAGTATGTAACAGACTCTTCCTGTGAAGCCATGCCTGTGAAAGAAATTGTGTCCTAACATTTTCTTATAAGAGAGGAGTAGCCGTTCTCAAGACAGGCACAACTGATCTCTTCTATATACTCCAAAGACAATGCATCATTTTCTTATTGCTGCTATCACATATATCTTCAAAGATATGGAGTTAAACAACGTGGTGACGATAATGATGGTGCTGGTTTTATCAGCCCACAGGTCTATAGCTCAAGACTCTAGTCTAAGTCTCTCAGTTATAACTGAGTGTTGTCTGTATATGTTCCATCAGGAGAATCCTTTTTCTTCTCTTCCCAGCTTCCAGGTTTCATCTCTTCCTTCAGTGTAACCCTCTTCCACCATTTTCAAAGCCAGCAATGAAAGACCAGTTCCTTCACACTTCTCTCACCTGCCCGTGAATTATTTGGGATACTATCAGGGAGAGGTTCTCCATCCTTACTGACTCATGCGATTATATTGGGCTGACCTGGGTAAACCCAGGCAATGTCTCTGTGCTGATATGGGGGATGTCCCACCTTAGTCTCTGGTACTTTGAAGACTTGGTTTCCAGTTGGCAGAGCTGTTTGCAGAGGTGGTCTTTCATTGCAAGAAGTGTCACAGGGTCAGCCTTGAGACTTCCTAGACTCACCCTACTTCCAGATCTCTGCTTGCTGCTTGCAGTTGGGGTGGGATCTCTCAGCTGCCTGCTCTTGCAGCCATGCCTGAGGCTTGCCTTCCAGCCTCCCACCATCTTGGCCTCTTAGCCCTCTGGAACCCAAAGCTAAATTAAACTCTCTTCCTGGTTTTGTGACCTTAACATACAGATAAAGTCATGCATGGCAACTCCTCACAGGTTCCAACAATTCAGACATGAGGATCTTTGGAAGGGATTTTATAATGTGCAACACAGGAAATTATCTTTTTCCCATTTTCCTTCTTCCTAG
>NC_034605.1:27258764-27284074 GCF_900095145.1 Mus pahari | reverse complement strand
GGAATTCTGAGACTACAGTTGAAATCGCTAGAAGTGCAATGCAAGAGGTGCAACTAACTCTTACTTGAAGACAGTGCTTCTCGGGGTCAGATCTCTCTTGGACTATTCCTACAGGTTCATTGGGTGTCATGTCTTCCTCAGGAACAGAGAAGCTTTGCATTTCTCCCCCCAGATAGATAGCTTTGCATCCTTCCCCTGACCCCCAGGCTGGATTCTCCCTAATTCGGTCAAGGCTGAGATTGTTTTCCAGTTTATTTCAGTACATCTCTCATTTAGGCAACCCCAATCTTCTAGCTAACCACAAAGTTGACTTCCGGTCTCTCAGCAAAGATGCCGGTATCTAAGAGCGTTCTCACTGTCTTACTGAGCATTGGTATCCCGTTTCTCTGCAGTACCAGCTGGTCTGTGGAGCGGTGTCACTCGGTGACAATTCCATTCACTAACCTCCAAAACGCCTCTGTCCTCTATGGCTCTGTGCTCCATAAAGACTGGCTCTGAACTATAAAGATGAGCACAGAACGATATTTGGGCAGGTAGTTTCGGTTAGTAAAGAGTTCTAAAAGAGCTTGTGAAACTAATTTCAAGAATGCGTTGACCTGCTAGCAAAAAACTGCCTTCTCTGAGGCTCGAACTCAGGACCTTCAGATTATGAGACTGACGCGCTGCCTACTGCGCTAAGAAGGCTACAAAGCTCACTGTTTGTCTCTGTCTTACAGGAAGCATTTGCATTCAATATCTTCCATTTGTCCCTGCTTTGCCTTCAGACTGCGAATTCTTGCATTTTGAGGTGTTTGTTTGGGGGCGGGGAAATTTTCACACAGGCACTTTTGAAGAGCTTCACAAGTCTTGAAACCAAGATTTAGGGATGCCTAGTCTCAGGTACTACTTTCGGTCTTTTTTATTTTACTCCATTGTTGTATATCTTTTTTACTCTCCTGAGTCAACCCTACCCTGTTGGAACAGTGTCTATCACTGAATACTTAAAGGTATAAACAGCTCACACCAGTCCTGGGAAACTGCAGGACAGGTGATGCAAATTTGCAGGTCCAATCATGTTGCTTTGGACATTATCTTTAAAATGCCACAATTGGCCGGGCGTGGTGGTGCACTTGGGAGGCAGAGGCAGGCGAATTCCTGATTTTGAGGCCAGCCTGGTCTACAGAGTGAGTTCCAGGACAGCCAGGACTATACAGAGAAACCCTGTCTCCAAAAACAAACAAACAAACAAAGCCACAGTTGGCACATTATATTAGCACATTATATTAATATCAGCACATTTTATTGATATTAAGCATTATATTGATATTGTATTTCTTGTTTTTTTTTTTTTTAATTTAAGATTTATTTATTATATGTAAGTACGCTGTAGCTGTCTTCGGACACACCAGAAGGGGGAGTCAAATCTCCTTATGGATGGTTGTAAGCCACCATGTGGTTGCTGGGATTTGAACTCAGGACCTTCAAGAAGAGCAGTTGGGTGCTCTTACCTGCTGAGCCATCTCACCAGCCCTCTTGTTTGTTTTGTTTCTTCTTTTCCACGTCTATGACCCCTGAACCTATTAAGGATCTTATTGACATTATTTCTCTCAATCTATTTTTTTTCATAAGCCTATATATCATTATTCCTATCTTACTGATGAAGCCATGGCTCAGTAGCACTAATCACATAGTGATGATTGATAAAGCCAGACAATAAATAAATCAGGGCTCAGCTTTCTTTCTTTTATTTTCTTTGAAAATTTCATACAGGTTGTCCTAAGTAGGGTTTTCATTGCTGTGATGAAACACCGTGACCAAAGCAACTTTGGAGGAAAAGGTTAGTTTGACTTACACTTTCACATCACTGTTCATCATCAAAGGAAGTCAGGATAGAAACTCAAAGTAAGGCAGAAACCTGAAGGCAGGAGCTGATGCAGAGCCCATGGAGGAGTGTTGATTACCAGCTTGCACCCGTGGTTTGCTCAGCCTGCTTTCTTAAAGAACCCCAGACCATCTGCACAGGGGTGACTCCCCTTACCCCAACACACACAATATGGGCTGGGCCGTCCCCCACTGATAGCTAACTAAGAAAATGCCCTAGACGCTTGCCTACATCCGGAAATTATGTAAACATTTCTCAGTGGAGGCTCCTTCTTCTCCAAGGACTCCAGCTTGTGTTAAATTGACAGAAACCAGGCAGCATACAGGCATACAATGTATCTTCATCATATTCCATTTCCACTCCTTTCCTGATTACCCTGCTCCTGAAACACATCTCACTCTGTGTTTCATGAGTTCATACAAGCAACACTTTATAGTCTTCTTTCTCCAGAAGAGAAATTCCTGTTCCTGTATCAGCATAGATCTGAAAGACCTCCCAGAGCAAAGAGAAACGCAGCTCCACACTGTCTGATCTAGAGGCACTTGTCTCTAAGTTGCCCCATCCTCACCCTACCCTCCCTCCACTTCTCTTGTGTTTACTGAGCTTCATACTCTGCTTCATCCTCCCCCGCAGTCTGTCTTGATATTCAAGTGTCAAGGGAGTAGAGGAGGTGCAGAGCTCAGAGGGGTTCCACACCTGTTTCTCACCAAAGCAGGGCTCTGGTTTAATACTGAAACATGGTCATGTTCTCTGAGCATAGCTAGCATCACTGGTAGCGACTTTGTTTAAGATCTGTGGAATGACAAGGCCAGCCTAATAATCTACATGCTAAGCTACAGGACAGCCAAGACAGAGAGACCTGACTCAAACAAAATAAAACAAATAAAGATTTTCAGAATGAAGAAATGCTAGCCAGGTAATTTAGAAATATTTAAGAAGAGCACAGTTTTAGAGGAAAAAAGTGGACAGAGACAGGGTCTGAAAAACCCTTATCTAAGTAAGAAATGTCACTAGGGAAGAGTAGAAGGGCATTGTCCTCCGAGTGACTGATGGGTACAGACACTAGCAAGTACCTTCCATGGAGCTATAGGTACCTGGGGAGTGAGGCTTGAGGACCCTGGCTTATGAGGCTCTGCTAAGAATGGGAAAGAATGGTTGTATATACTCATGGCATTAATAGAGCATGTCTTCTTTTATGAGTCACATCCCACAGTTGAGAGGAGTCGAGTCAATTGCATGAGATGGGATGGGGAAAGACAGGTGGTAAGGGCCTGAGCAGGGACCTGCAGAAGCTTCTGAAGGCAGCCAGCCCTTAGGAGCCCAAGAGCCTCTGCAGCACACTAAGTCACATGGCTGGTGACTAATCCAGAGTCTCACCAAGTTTCTTTGAACAGAGAAAGATGTTATAATTGAAAACCACATTGTAGAGGGGGGTGAGATCACATATTTGCAAAGGAATGGAGTTTGGTTCCCAACACCTAGTCAGGGCAATCCAATATCTTCTGGCCTCCTTAGGCATTTGCACTCACATGTTCTCAAGTACACATAGCATCTACACATAACATCTACAGAAATGTAAATGAAGGCAGGCGTGGTGGCACACGCCTTTAATCCCAGCACACAGGAGGCAGAGGCAGGCGAATTTCTGAGTTCAAGGCCAGCCTGGTCTACAAAGTGAGTTCCAGGACAGCCAGGGCTATACAGAGAAACCCTGTCTTGAAAAAAAAAAAACAAAAGAAGAAGAAGAAGAAGAAGAAGAAGAAGAAGAAGAAGAAGAAGAAGAAGAAGAAGAAGAAAAAAGAAATTTAAATGAGCAAAATAATATATACACATATTAAAACATGTCGCTTATATGTACATATAGATATATAAAATACATATCCAAAAAAGCAAACAAAATTTGTGTGTGTGTATATGTGTATCCAGAAGATAGTAGTTTTCTAAATGACATTTGCATACCCAGGTTTAGAATTCTTTAGGGACTCAGTTAAAAAAAAAAAATTAGTATTTTGTCAGAAAGCCAGACTTCAGCCTGTGAATATAAGGTGGGAAATGGCTTGGAAATTGAGTCAAGAGATGCCATTGATGAAGTATGCCTGTGACAACCTTTGTTTTATTTATATTCACAAACTCTGCTCAGGGAGCTTAGGAAAAGTATTCTTTTAGATTGCCTGAGTGTAGGTCAGGCATTCAGAAGGAAGACAAGCAGGAAATCATCTGGGAAGAGGGTGGGTACGAGAGCCAGACTTGTAACAGTGCTCATCAGATATACTGTCACTTAGGAAGACGCAAGCCATTCTTTAGATCCAAGTTTGATCTTCAAAATTTAAAAAGGAAAAAAGACCTGGTGTACTGGGCTGTGTGTGTAGTCCTTACTGTAGACAGGCAGAGACAGGACGGTGCCTGGGGCTCCCTGGACTAGTCTAGCCTAGTCAGCATGCCAAAGGAATACTGTCCCCAAACAAAAATCAGAACACCCAATGGTGACTTAAGAAGGGCATGTTGTTCCCTGGTCTTTACATATGAGCAGACATGTACACGTGTATATATAAACTGTTTTTATTTTATTTTATTTTTTTGAGACAGGGTTTCTTTTTATAGCCCTGGCTGTCCTGAAGTCCCCTCTGTAGACCAGGCTGACTTCAAACTTAGAGAAATTTGCCTGCTTCTTCCTACCAAGTGCTGGGATTAACAGCATGTACCACCACCACCCAGCTTTTATTTATATTTTAATATAAAAGATATGCATGTATGAATGTATGTATGTATGATTTTATTTGCTTTTTTAACCAGCAAATACACCCTACTTGAAGATACTTACCAGAGAACAATGCCCATGGAAGTTTAGTGCTATAACAGGGCTCCAGACCTTAGTAGGCCCCCAGACCTTAGCACAACAGAGTCCATGGTGGAAGTACCATTCAGGACAAAAACTCAACATGTAGACTTGCTAAACAGAAACAAAGACCTAATCAATCAAAGTCTATACTTCTGGAAAAGGCTCTAAAACTTTGCTTTTTTGGCTTCTGTAGTTCTGCTTCTGGCTGTTTTTGTTAACTGAAGTATGTCAATCCATGACATGGTTTTTGTGCTTAAAGGCTCACCCTGTGAAAGGTTCGGTGCTACACTTGGATCCTGAAACTCAGTGTGGTCACTGCCGGCTAATGAAGACTTTCAGTTGCCTGAAATTCATGTCCAAGAAGTCTTCTCTGGTGAATACTCCACGACACAGGTTGGAGAGGGAAGGACATAAAGAGCAGGGTGCTGGCACTCATCTCTCCCCTCTCATTCTAGGTCAGTGAGTGAGATTTCCATTTCCCCACATCTCCCAAAGAAATGAACTACCCTGCTAACATGTAATCAAGCTCGCTGTGCCCAAGTCCGCTGTGCACACTCGGCAGGCTCAGTAGTTTTGATAATCCAATCGGAGACGCAATTCCTGGGGCATGTAGGGCGAGGATTTCGGGGGTTAACTTCAGAGAAGGTTTTGGAAGGTCTTCTTCAGCTGCACGCTCACGGGTTTTCTAACCTTGGACGGTTACTGAATCAATATCCTTGACAGGGTGAAACGACGCGGCAGAGCTTGTGGACCGGCCGTCGGAGACAGCCTGGCTGTAAAAACAGTTTTGAGTTTAGTGTGGTGCAGTGGCTTGTGACGTTTCTAGGAGCCGTGCGTCACGTTTCACGCGTCGCGCTTTTTTCCGAATCCTCCTTTGTTCGTGTCTACTTTGTGGTTGTCACCACAGCAAGACTACCAGTTAGGGGACTGTAGCTCAGAGGGTCCCTGGAGAACAGGACCAACGATGTCTTTTCATCTAAGAACGGAAGAACAGCGTCTTTTCACCGAAGAACAAACGACTGGGGAGGTGGAGGTAGATGCGCAGCGTTGGTCTCCTCAGTTACAGACTCGAGGTTGTGGGCGACTTTGGAGTCACAGATATTAGTTGTCACCAAGGTTCCTTGTCTCAGCGACGAGGGACTGCCTTAGACGTCAGGATGAGGAGGCTTCAAGCTGGGTCCTTTTATCCTGGTAGAAGGGAAACCCAGGCATCGGGTTCTGCAGTGGTCAGCGCTGGCTCAGTCCGACCCCGTGAGAATCGCCTTGTCCCTTTTGTCGCCGTTAAGTGCCAGACGTATTTCTTGGGTGACCTGAAATACTCATTTCAGAATCTCAAGTTTTTGATTCCTTCGCTACTTCATTAAAGGAGGACGGAATGAGCATGGAGAATCCCACTGTGTTACCCAAATGTTTTTGGCGGGAGGATTCCGAAATTCAGTAACATAGGAAAGGTTATCAAATAGTCACTTAGGGACAACGAGGAGAACTGTGCAGCAGGCGAACTCCGTTGTGGCTAGAGATCGGCTTGTCGTCTGTATGACTACTGAGCCAGTAAACTGCTGTGACCAGCTGTGACCAGTATCTCTGGGTTCCACAAAAAAGGTCAGGAATCATTGCAACGAGCTATTTGTTGCTCTCTTACAGAACTTTCTTTCTGCTCAGAGAAACTTCTAGTCACAACAACGCGAGGTATGTAACTTTTTCCAGCTCCAAGAAATCTTGAAAATCGAAGTAAAGAAAGGCAAGAAAAATGAAAATTCTTTAAAAAAAAAAAAAAAAAATTCAACTGACAAGTACACGTTGTACATTTATAGGGCTAGATAGAAGCTTAGCGCTCAGTTGGCCGGTTAGCTCAGTTGGTTAGAGCGTGGTGCTAATAACGCCAAGGTCGCGGGTTCGATCCCCGTACGGGCCATATGTCGTCTGCTTTTAATCTGTTACAAACCCCAAACAGAATTATGTAAATTTGTACAACAACAACAAAAAACAGTTTACATCTATCTACATTTAAGGTAATACCACAGAAGGCAGCATTTAAGGAATACCACAGAAGGCACTCACTTATTATACAGGGCTTTTAGGATCCCATGAAATAGCATCAAGTATGGTGCTTATATTTTTACTCTCAAGTTCAACAGTGCTGAGGTTTGTAACTTTCAGGGAGGAGGTTTGTTTAAGATTTGTGGAATAAAGAACTGCTAGCCAGGTAGCTTAAAAACCTTGGAGAGTGTAGCTTCAGAAAAGGATGAACAGAGTCAGTGTCTGAAAAACCGTTATCTAAGAAACATCGCTAGTGGGAGAGCATTTTCCTCAAAGTGACTGATGGGCACAGACATTAGCAGGTGGCTTCCATTAAACTTCATGTGACAGGTAGGGGTGGGGCGACAACCTCGAGGACCCTAGTTTATCTAGCTATCTGCTAAGAATAGGAGAAAATGATTGTACGGACCCATGGAATTAATTGAGCGTGTCTTCTTTTATGAGTCACATCCCACAGTTGCGAGGAGTCGAGTCAATTGCATGAGATGGGATGGGGAAAGACACAGAGGGTAAGGGCAGGGGCAGGGACCTGCAGAAGCCCCTGAAGGCAGCCAGCCCTTAGGAACCCAAGAGCCTCTGCAGCAGGCTGGCTGTGCTCTAGATAAGTGAGCTAAGTCACATGGCTGGTGGTTAATCCAGAGTCTCACCAAGTTTCTGTGAACAGAGAAAGATGTTATAATTGTGCAACGATGCTGTAGTGCTGGCTGAGAGCACACACTTCTCATGAAGAGGAACAGAGTCGGTTCCCAGCGCCCAACCAGGCAGCCCCAAAACACCCGTGACTCTAGCCCCAAGGAATGGGATGTCCTCTTCTGTTTCCTTAGACATTTGTATTCATGTGCATGAACACACACAACACAATTTTAAATTTTTAAACCCAAGATAAAAAGGTATAAATATATTTTCATTATGTTGCATACACGTGTGTACATTTAAGAGGATAACCGCTCTCTATTGTTGGTGTGGGTTTGTTATTTTTGTTTTTGTTTTGGGAATAGTCGTATCTCTTTGGCCTGTGACTTTCTGAATAGCCCCCGTCTGTGCCTCTCAAGAGGAAGGAGAGGCATACTTGGTATTTTTAAAAATTTTTATTTTTAATTCTGGGGATCAGAAGAAATTATCCTGCTAAAATATTGTAATTAAGCCCACTTTGCCTAAAAGCCGCACTTTGGTAGAGGCTCGGTAGTCTGGATAATCCAGTCTAATACGCAATTCAAGGGGCTTGTGGGACAAGGATTTCCTGAGACAACCTCCCTTGCACACACACAGGTTTTCTAACCTTGGTGAATTACTGGATCAATAACGGGGACAGGGAGTTGGTGAAATGAAGGCCAACAGAGCTCTTGGACCGGCAGTCCGGGAACCTGGCGGTAAATGCAGTTTTAGTGCAGTGGCTTGGGACGTTTCAAGGAGCCGTGCCTCACGCCCCACGCGTCGCGCTTTTTAAAATCCTCCCTTGTTCGTGTCTACTTTTGTGGCTGTAGCCACAGTAAGGCCAACAGTAAGGCCACCAGTTAGGGGAATGGAGCTCTGAGAGTCCCTAGAGAAAAGGACTAAGAGTGTCTTTTCACCAAAGATCCCTGAAGAACAAACGACTATAGGTGTATGCTGATGTGCTGCGTTGGCCTCTTCAGTTACAGACTTGGAGATTGCGGGCGACCTCGGAGTCACAGATATTCGTTGTCACCAAGATTGGGCGACCCGAAAATATTCATTTCAGAATACCAAGTTCCCATCTCCTTCGCGACTTCATTAAAGAAAGACCGAATGACACGGAGGGTATCCCTGTCGCCTCTTTCGGTTTCCACTGAGGCAGATAAAAAATGCCACGAAGCGCCGGGATTCCCAAAACTTCTGGAACAGCTACAGGTCTAGTGACAATAAGTAAATCCCAGTTCAAGCTCAGCGGAGCTTGGCATAGCAGCGACCCAGGACAGGCGTGGATGGGCCGAGAGGACTCGTCCTTGAGACGGACTAGGGCGCGCTGGTCCTGCACTCTTCTCAACACGCGGCGACTCCACGGACCGCGACAGTGTCCAGAGAGACCACGTCCCGCCGGCCTGGAGCAACGCAGATCTTCTGGGAACACATACCCGGCAACTCCGCCGCTGGTCAGGAATCCCCGCCACTAGCTAGCAGCCCAGTAGAGAGGCTTGATCTGGAGGAGGCCTGCCACCCTCCGCGTTATCTGAATGTTTTTGGAGAATGTATTCTGAAGTTGATTAAAACTGGCAAGACTTCCAATAGTCACTTGTGTGTAAGAGGAAGAAGTGGGCTGCGGAACTCGGTCTCGGCCAGTTTACAGCTGGCTTGCAGTTTGTACGTCGACTGAGCCAGTGGACTGTACTGTAGGGCGAGTCTCAGGGTCGTACAGACCAAGTTGAGGAGTGAGTGACATTTGTGTGCTGTCGTACAGAATTTTCTTTCTGTTCATAGAAACTTTCTACTTAGAAAAAGGAGGGGTTTGTCAATCTTTACATCTTTAAGAAAATCTTAAGATTTCAAAAAACAAAATGAAACCCTTTCTTTTGACAACTTTACCGTTAAATATCTGTAGAGGTCGTAGGGGCCAACTCCACATCTGGCCGGTTAGCTCAGTTGGTTAGAGCGTGGTGCTAATAACGCCAAGGTCGCGGGTTCGATCCCCGTACGGGCCACACTTTTTTTTTTCGACCAGGGTTTCTCTGTGCAGTTCTGGCTGTCCTGGAATTCACTCAGAAATCCGCTTGCCTCTGCCTCCCAAGTGCTGGAATTAAAGGCGTGCGCCACCACCGCCGGCACCACATATGTTTTAGCTACTGTGCTTTGCCTTCAAAATAAAAATAAAAGACGAAACGAATATGGCACAGATCTACTCTGTATAGCTGTGTAAGGCATACCACATTGAATGTGTTTCCTTTTGATTGCACTGTGCCGTCTAGCTGCGTTCTTATTTCGTGTCCTGAAAGCACACTTCATATTTTGTAAAGAACCAGAAGGAATCAATCTGGAAGCAGTGGGAAACAGCAGTGAGTACCTGGGTCTTTCTTCTTGCCACGTTTCCCTCAGGGAACCTCCTCTTCAGTCACACTGACTTCACACAGACTTCCTGCAAAGCTGTGTGCATTAGAAGGCTGGGTAATGCTACCAGGAAAACCCAGTCCTTGCCTCTGGCTGCTCCTTCATTTCTGTTTTCTACCTTCTGTTAATCTAGAGACACTGACCTGAGGAATGTCGGGTTCAGAACCCCAAGTCCTTCATCAATATCCAGCTGCTTAGTGAGGTCCAAAGGATCTTCCAGCCGAGAGCTTTCCAGTTTTCTGAACCTGAGTTTTGTCCCTCCCAGCAGTCCCAGGGAGCCTAGCAGAGGTCTGTGTTGTGGCATTTACAATGATCCTTTTAGTGAGCTTCCCTGTTACATTATAGAAGGCAAATATTAAGACGATGTAATGTTAAGTCAGATGTTTCAGATATTTCTCCGAGGTTTAACGTGCTGTGGATTGAAATAGGGCTTTGTATGCTAAGCAAGCATCATGCCACTAAGCTACTACATTCCAGCTCTTACATACTTTAAAGTCTGGGATTCATATAAACAAGCCCCTCTGGGCTGAGTGAGCAGGTTCACTTACAACTGCCCTTTTTTGTGTTTTATAAAAAGAAAAAGAAGCTAAGGATATGTGTGGTGGCACAGAAGAGGTTCTGACCCAGTGTCTGGCGTGTGAAAGAGCAAATAGAGACACTCACAAACTTTTATCAAATGCAAAGACTAAGGAGTACATGATGTGGGTATGAGAAACTGGCAAGCGAGTGTGTGTGTGCTAAAGGGAGCAAAAGCGTAAGACTTTTTTTAAGTCTCCAAATTCCAAAATTGGAAAAGCAGATTGTCAGGCTTTCACTGGAAACATGCTGTGAAAATAACTGGAGGATGTGGGCATCGATCCCACTACCTCTCGCATGCTAAGCGAGCGCTCTACCATTTGAGCTAATCCCCCACCATAACGAGGAATTTTTGTGTAGTCTTTTATGCTGAGCGTCTTCACTTAGCATCACGCAGGTACCTGGTATAGCTTGGACTCAGGAAAACATAACAGTGAAGGCTGAAACCGTAGAGCTGAGATTGTCTTAATTCCCCAGAAGTGTAGGGAATGAGCTGAGACTCTGAAAGCACAAGAGAAAGTGAGAAAAAAAATAGTACTGTTTCCGCCCGGTTTCGAACCGGGGACCTCTCGCGTGTGAGGCGAGCGTGATAACCACTACACTACGGAAACCCTCCACTTTCCTGATTCCGTCACGTTACTATCCAAGATACAGTAAATTTGCTAAAATCTTATCTGTGAGAACTACAATGCAAACAAACCAAAGATTAAAAAGTCACAGTGGAGAGGCGACATCCTGTACAGGGAAGGATTAAAAGTTGTGACTTCCACGGAGTGAAAAAGGGAAAGAGCTCAGCGAATGGAGAAGCTTGTCGTAGGAGTGAAGACTCATCTGTGCATCTCAGGGAAATCCCTAACATGTCAAACACAGAGAAAGGAGGAGGATAGAAGAGTCTGATCAACTGGAGACACTTCGAGGAGAACGATGTAGGTTCCAGGGAGCTTTTGAGCGACGCTCCGCAGGTGACTCAGTCACAGCATCATGTTAAGGGAAGATGCTTAGAAATGGAAAATTGAGACTAGTAGAGAGGGGGCCAGGTTCCACTCAGGCTGAATAGAGTTTTTGTCCTCACGATGTTGGCGGCAGCAGTGCCCGGTAGCTCACTGTCGGTGAGGCGAAGAAAAAACTCCTACCATGACTTAGAATGGGTAAAAGATGGACGAAGGTGGGGAAAATTCCAGAATGGCGGACAGAGCAGCTCAGTTTAAGGGGGGAAGAGGGGGCCCTAAGATGGTCTCACAGAAAAGGTTCGGACTCAACATTTGTAAACACAAGCACTCTTTAAATGTGCCTGCGGGAGCCCGGACCCGACCCGACCTCCACCCTGTGGGAACCGGTGTCAACCCAGGTCCACTAGCTCTTTCCCACTGCCCCTCTGATTCCTCATTCCTTCGTATCACCCAGCAAGCTACAGAACCCCTCTCTACCAGGAAGCCCACGGCCGCCACACTTGCCAAGGATCCAGAGTGGGCGACAGCAACCAAAGAACAGAAAACCCACCCAATAAAGACAGGAACAGATAACTACACCAAGAAACGCCTCAAGTATCATAACTTCTCTGCCAAATGGACAGGCAAGACAGTATGCCTTCCCGGGAAGCCAATAACCTTAATGAAACAGGCCTTGAGAAATGCAATATATGCAAAAAAGCTTAAGACAAGGGCTTTAGAATAGTAATTATGAATGTGTTTAAGGACCTTAACCTTAAAAAAGATAAGAAAAATGCCTAACTGTAAAGTGTAAAAATACAGTTAAATGAATGTGGTAGTTTGAAAAGAAGTGGTCTCTATAAGCTCTATATTTGAAAGGATTAGGATGCGTGTCCTTGTTGGAGCTGATGTGGCCTTTTTGGAGGAAATGCGTCACTGAAGGTGGGCTTTGAGGTTTCAGAAGCACAAGCCAGGCCTAATGGCACACACTCTTCTTGCTCCTTGCTGATCCAAAAAATAGAACTCTCAGCTCCTCCAGCACCATGTCTGCCTGAGCGCTACCATGCTTCCCCTATCCTGATAAAGAACTAAACCTCTGAACTGTAGCCCATCTCCAACCTAATCAGAGTGACCGTGGTCATGGTGCTTCCTCACAGCAATAGAAACCCTAAGACAATGAGATAAGAACAACATTTCAAGACAGGAAAGCAGAAATAGAATCACTGAAGAAAACCTAAACTGGACATAAAAAAGGTTAGATGTCAAACAAAACCTCAAAAGTAAGCCTCATCAGCAGATTACAAGACAATTGACAGAATTTTAGAACAAAGTAGAGTAAATAGCTCAGTCAAAGAAAATGGTAACACTAAAAACATCTAGTTAAAAAAAAAATCTATGACAACTAATCAAAGGTTGACAAAGCATTTTTTAAACAAAATCACAGAAGAAAAATTTCCAAATCTAAAGAAGGAGGCACCTGTTCAAGTAGAAGAAGCTCACAGAATACCAAATAGACAGGACCAGAAAAGAAAGTCCCCAGTCTCCTAATATTCAAAACTTTGAATATGTAGACCAAAGAAACAATTTTTAAAGTCGCAAGATAAAAAGATTAATCTTATAAAGGCATGCTCCTTAGAATAACTCCTGACTTCTCAATGGACACTCTCAAAGCCAGTAGGGCCTGGACAGATGTTCCATAATGCCAGAGAGACTACGGATGCCAGCCCAGACTGCTATACCCAGCAAAACTGTCAATCATAGCTAATGAGAAAAGAACGACATTCCACAATTTTTTTTTTAAAAAATAATTCCTGTCTACCAATCCAGCTCTACAGAAAACATTAGAGGGAAACTTCACTCTGATGAGATGAGCCACATCCAAATAGACACAGAAAAAAAAAATCCCAGAACAGCAAGTAAAGCAAAAGAGAGGGGGAACCTCACAACGGATATCAGGGGTTATCAATAACAGACTAAGAGATTAGAAAACAGAATCCATCTTCCTACTGAATGTAAGAAATAAATCTCATTGTCAAAAGATAGACAGCATCTCATGGTAAAAGGATGAAAAAGGTGTTCCAAGTAAATGGTCCCAAAAAGTAAGCAGGTACACTTATTTTAATATCAGACAAAATAGACTTCTAATCAAAACTGACCAGAAGTGATAGGGAAGGACACTACATATTCTTTAAAGGAAAAACCCACCAAGAGAATATTGCAGTTGCAAACAGTTATGCACCAAACACAAGGCCACCAAAATTCATACTAGAAATACTACTATAGCTGAAATCACAAATTTATAACACACATGATAGTGGGTGGTTTCTATTCCCCAGTTTCCTCAATAAACAGGTTAGCAAGAAAAACACTAAACAGAAATACTGCCGTTAACATCATAAGTCAAGTGGACCTAGCAGACATCTACAGATCATTCTAACGAAGCATTAAAGAACACACTTTATTTTCAGCCTCTCATGGGACTTGCTCCAAAAATGGCCACATACCAGGACAGAATGCAAGTCTCAACAGATATAAGAAAACTGAAATAACAGTTTTCCTCTTTTCTGCCCACTGTGGGTTAAAGCAAAGGAGGGAATATGGACTCATGGAAACGGAATAACTCATTATTGAATGAAAAAATGGGTCAAGACAGAAACCAAGAAAGGAATCTCTTTTTAAAATGAATGGAAATAAAAATACCACATACACAGACACACTGGACACAAGGAAGGTGGTTCTAAGAGTCAAGTTCATAACACTAAGCATTTCTTACACACACACACACACACACACACACACACACACACACACTCATGGAGTGATGTCACAGCAGTATCTTAGTGACACCTGAAAGCTCTAGAACAACAAGAAGGAATAACAGCCCCAAAGAGAAAACAGCAAGAAATAATCAAACTCCAGGATGAAGTCAATGAAATAGAAACAAGCAAATATACATACAGAAATAATACAAAGAGTTAATAGAATGAGTTGGTTCTTTGAGAAAAACAGTAAGATTGGCAATATTTTAGCAAAATGAATTAACAGACAGTGAGATGATCCATAATAACAAAAGCTGAAGTGAAAATGGGAACATTATAACAGAGACTGGGGGAACTCAGAGGATCACAAGGACACGCCTTGAAAAATCTCTCTCCCACCAAATTGGAATGCCAATAAGAAATGGATGAAAAGTTTGATATGTATCATCTACCAAAGTTAATTCAAGATCAAATAAGCAATTTAAACATACCCATAACCTCTACTAAGAATAAGTGTCTCCCCCCCCCCCAAAAAAGCAAGCCCTGACCCAGGTGGATTCAGTGCAGAATTCTACCAAACCTTCAAAGCAGAGTAAACAGCACTCTTCAAATTATTTCAAAAATAGCAACTGAAGTAACACCAATTCCTTTAACAAAGCTAGTATTATTTCAATGCCAAAACTCTTCAGACTCAACAAAAAATTTACAGATCAATATCATTTATGAACATAGTCACAAAATTCTCAATAAAAGGTTTGCAAGTTGAATCCAAGAACATATAAAGATTATGCACCATGATCAAAGTTGGCTTCATTACAAAGATGCAAGGGTGGTAGATCAATAAATACAGTGCACCACATAGATGAACTAATAAGGATACGAAATACCTTCATTCATTAGATGCAGAAAATCCAGCACCCTTTCATGATAAAAGTCCTGAAGAAACTAGGGATGCAAAACATACCCTTTAATACACTTCAATTTACAGCAAGCTCACAGCCAACACTAACCTAAATAGAAACTTAAAGCTTTTTCAGGAACAAGATAAGAATGCCCCCTCTTTCTATATCTATTCAATGTACTAATTGAACTTCTTAACAAGAACATAAAACTGAAGCAGATCAAAAGGATGTGAATAGGAAAAGAAGTCAACATATCTTTATGTGTAGATGACATGATTTTATACAGAAAATCCCCTAAAGACTGCATCAGGACTCAGCTATAGCTGATAAACAGTTTCAGCCACAGTTGAATACAAAATTAACATATTAAAAACCAGCAGCCCTTCTACAAACAAATAACGAATGGAGAAAGAAATCAGGGGAACAATACCTTTCACAATAGCCTCAAATTAATATCCTAGGATGACTCTAACTAAGAAGGTGAAAGTGTGTAAATAAAAACTTTAAGATATTGAAGAAATAAGCTGAAAATGGAGACACTAGAAGATGGAAAGGCCTACCATGCTTATGGATTGGTAGGATTGATATTGTGAAAATGGCATCTTGCCAAAAGCACTTTACAGATTTAACTCAATACCCATCAAAATTCCAATGCAATTCTTCATAGAAATTAAAAAAAATCTTTAAGTTTATATGGGAATTAAAACAAAACAGAACAAAAACCAACCTCAGGATAGCTAAAATAATCCTGAGTGATAAAAGAACTGCTAAAAATATCACCTCCCAGATTTTACGTTGTATTATGAAGCCATGGTAATAAGAACAGTGTGGTGTCCACACAAAACCTGAGGGGTTGATCAATGGAATTGAACTGAAGATTCATGCATAACTTCACACACCTATGGACAATTGATTGCTAACAAAGAAGCCAAAACCACAAAATGGAGAAAAGACAGAATTTCCAACAAATGGTGCTTGACAAACTGGACAGCTGCATATACAAGAATAAAAATAGATCTACATCTATCACCCTCCACACAACTTAACTCCCGATACCCAAAATCTGATAGATTATAGAGTAGGGAAAAGGTTTGAATTCATTGTCTTGGGAAAGGGCTTTCAGAATAGGACACTGACAGCAAGGCAGTAAGATTAATAAAACGGAACCTCGTGAAGCTAAAAACCTCTGTACAGCAAAGGGCACATCATTTGTCAAAACAGCGGGCTACAGGAAGGGGAAAGTTGTTTACAAATTATACATCTCAAAGTGGGTTAGTAAGTACAATATATGAGGAACTAAACAAAACTGGAACAAAAACTGGACATCAAGAAAACAAATAACCCTATTTTAAAGTGACATATGAAACTAAACAGAAGGTTCTCAAAAAAATGAAAGACAACGCGGAGAGCTTTTGCGGCTGCTTGGCAGGAATCTGACATTGGCTGAGGACAAGGAAATGAGCTTCAGGCATGAATATGACTTTGGGCTAGGATGGGGAAGTAGGCTCAGATATCTTGGTCATCCTGATAAGCCCTTAGAAACAGTGGCCGAGGGAATGGTCGTGGGTCTTTGCTTATTGCCTTGCTTGTTCCTTGACTATTTGTGTTTATTGTCTTGTTCCTCAACCTAGAACTGACACTTGCATGTAATTAAAATGCTATAAAAGCAGTTTGGGAAAAAAATAAACCTACCTCAGCCTCAGAACTGGCTAGGGTCATGCTACAATTTTGTCTTAACTGTCTTTTTTCTTTTTCTTTTTCTTCTTTTTAATCCTCATTCCTGCACTGCTCTTTAGAGAAATGATATTCTGAAATTTGCAGTTAAATGGATGGAGGTAGAAAAAATAATCCTGAGTGAGGTAAACCAGATGCAAAAGACTAATATTGTTTGCTATCTTTTATGTGGATTTTGTTTTTAAGCTTTTGATACGTGAGCTACAATCTGAAAAAAAACCACAGAGATTAGGTACCCAGTAAAGAACTAGGGTGTAGGAGAGGATCTCACAGGAAGGGGAAACAGAAGACAGTAGCTATGGAGGGACAAAGAAGAAACTAGACTAGAATTAAATAGGTACTTGGATGGAAGACAAGGGTAAAGGAGGGAACACGGTGAGGGACAACTAAGGACTTAGCCATATCTGCCCTTTCCAGAAGCAATGAAGGTTCAGGTAAATTGAGTGTTTTTCTCAGGGTCCCAGAGTTGGGAAGTATCAAGACCTGAATTGGGAAGCAGAGGTTGAGTATCAAATACTAAGCTCTTCCTCGGCCCCAACTCCCCTGTCTCTACCAGGTCTGCACAGTAACTCACCCGTTAACACTCCAGATATCTAATCTCCCAACCTCTCCGGCCTTGAATTCAGACTGAACTCCTGAAAAGTCTCTTGTCCCAGATCTGGGGCTCTGTTACCCTGGGACTCTGTCAGGGCATTCCAGACCAGGCTGCCATTTAGGTCCAGGCTTCAGGAGGAAATTCTCCTTTGGAAAAAGAGCAACCGAGTATGCTCTTGCCACTATAGCTTCTAAAGGCAACAGAGCAAGTTGTCGCAATGTCAGCAGGCCCTTCTAGGGTGTGTGTTTCAGCACTTCACCTAGCAGAAAAGTGTGCAAATGAGCTGTATGTCCAGACTCTGCTGTTTTCTTCCTTATATGGGTTGGAAGGTTCTTCACCTGAGGTGCGGAGGTACAGGTAAACCTGCAGATTGTATCTCAGAACTCGAACCCAGGAGCAGCTTCCTGGTCTCCAGGTCTACATGGCTGATGAATCTGAAAATGCAGGCCTGAGGTTCTCACAGACAATCAGTTCAAAAGCCTTTCAGGACCAGAGCATCGAGTCCACTTTCTAACACAGTTGTTCTCAACCTGTGCGTTGCAACTCCTGAGGGGCGGGGGAGTTTTCGAATGACCCTTTCACGGAGTTGCCTAAGACAACAGGAAAACACAGATATTTACATACGTTTCATAACTAGCAAAATTACAGCTGTGAATTGGCAATGAATATAATTTTGTGGTTCTGGGTCAGCACAGCATGAGGAACTGTATTAAAAGGTCTCAACATTAGTACGATGGCTTGTATTTGCTTGGCCCAGGGAGTGGCACTATTAGAAGTAAGCTAGCCTCGATTAAATGTCATTTGTAAGAGTTGCTTTGGTCATGGTGTCTGCTCACAGCAGTAAGATCCTAAGATAGATAATTAGGAAGGCCGAGAACTACTGTTCTACGAGAAAAGTGCGAGAGGGAAGTGGACATGGAAAAATGTGGAGCGCCAACAAATTCCTGGTGGCAGGGGAACGGTGTGGCTTCCTTTGTTTTTTTTTCCAGAAAGAGCATGGAGAGTGTGCTCCCGAAGGTCTGGTCAAGAAACATGGTGAAAAGCTCTAGCAGGCCGGGGCATGACAAACAATGGTGCCGACAGCTTTAGCCTTTTGTCCTTCTCCCCCTTGATAAGACGTTAGATTACATTTCCAAAGCTGACCCCCAAGGTCTAGTCCCTTATGTGCCTACTGATTCATTTGTGTGACTGAACACCAAGGTCCAACTATCAAAACATCAAGGTCAAAATTCATTTTTTTTTTTAAACTAACTGATTAAAATGTCCAATCAGAATTTACCAAGTCCTAGCTCATTCTAACACAGACCTCCGTTTTTTCTGTCTTAAAATTAACACTTGCAAAGCTCTTTACTGTGGTCTCTGCTGGTTTCAGATTCAGCCACCTTGTCTCTTTGCCTTGCTTAATAATGGATCTCTTTGTATTTGGTTTGTACTTGAAAATTGGTGTTTGGGTGTGATCTATGCCTAATCTGGGACTCAGAGGGAAGCACCCTACAGTGCATGCGGTGCTTACTCTGTTGAAAATCTGAGGACTTCAGGAAAAAAAAAAAAAAAAGAAAAGAAAGTAGCAAGTAATGTTTCCGCCCGGTTTCGAACCGGGGACCTCTCGCGTGTGGGGCGAGCGTGATGACCACTACACTACGGAAACACACGCCAACACCACTTATTTTACTTTGCCTTCCAAGACGTGCACTGAGACGTGCACTGTATCCTTGTTCAAGTGTGATCTAGAAGTTACAGAGCCACACCAACGGAGACAAACGCAAGGAATGCAACTAAGCAAAGATAAAAATCATAGTAGGAGGCGAAATCCTGCTACAGAGAAGGATTAATGTGACTTGGCCGGCGCACAGGGCGGAGGGAGGGAGACGAGTAGGAATCCCAGAGTTAAGAAGTAGCAGTGCACCGCAGGGGAATCCGGCGCGTGTAAAACTCAGTCAGGGAATGAGGTTGGAAGAGCCTGACAACCCGGAGACATTCGAGGAGCATCTTGTGGCCTCTGGAGAGAAACTGGGCAGATGGCTCAAATGTTCACAGCAACTTGTTAAGGAAAGATTCTCATCCTCTCCCCTCTCCCCTCTCAACAGAGCTTAGAAATGAAAAATTGAGACTAGTGGGGAGGACGCCACATGGCGCTCAGGCCGAGTGGAGTTTAGTCCATGAAATGCTGAACTCCAGGCAGTGCTGTACTGTGGGTAACTCGGGTGAGGAGCAAAACAATCCTCCGATAACGCGGTTGAGTTAGCAAAGAGATGGACGAGAAAAAGAAAGGTTCCAAAGACGCAAGAGAACGCAGCACCGTTAAGAGGAAAAGCCTAAACCTGGGTTCTGACTAAAAGTCTGACGAGTGGAAGGACAAATGGAGACGCTCAGAAACATTTGTCAAATGTAAACGAGTACATGACGTGGATGTGAAAACCTCTATTTTATCTTCAGAGTGTCTGAGGAAAGCCCAAGACTAAAGCTTAGGAGGGTAGTTTCAGTCCTCAATTTAGAGGAAGCGAGCACTCTTCCAAGTCGTGGTGCATAAGATAACATAAAGGTTAACTGGAGGATGTGGGCATCGATCCCACTACCTCTCGCATGCTAAGCAAGCGCTCTACCATTTGAGCTAATCCCCCGACCTAAGGTAAGCCTTTTTTTCTATTTCCTTTTATGCTAATTGTCTCCACTGGTCCTCACACAGGTATCTGATATAGCTATGAAGCAGGAAAGCATGACAGCATGACAGCATGATATCATGACATCATGACAGCGTAGGCTGAAACGGTGGAGCTGAGATTGTCCTGACTGCCTAAAAGTGTAGTGAATGAGCTGAGAATTTAAACACACAAAAGAAAGTGAGAAAGAAGAAAAAGAAAACCGCCCAGTCTCAAACCAGGGACCTCTCACGTGTTAGGCGAGCGTGATGACCACTACACTACGGAAACACCCTGTATTCATGTATTTTCCTAGTTTCTACGGATGCGTTCAAAACTTCTTTAGTAAATGACAGGATGTTGACATTCTTTGTATATGTGTGTTATCATGGGGTTCAAAGTAACTACGGTGGCTATCCCTCTCCATCCCTAGCCGTTACTCTTACTCTGTCACTGCCAACTGAACACTCTGTACACTGTAAGCAAAGTCCTGTGGAATTTGTCCCTCTGTGACTGGTTCACCTCACTTAACACCATGTCCTCAGCTTCGTCATTCCAGTGATTGCAAGTGACAGAGCCTCTTTATAAAGGGCGGAGTCTGCTGTGTTTTCATTTGTCCATGGATAGACAGTAGCTTGATTTTTGTATTTTGGTTATTAGGAGTAATCCTGCTGTGAATGTGAAGGCGTGAGTGTCTAAAAAAGTCACTGAATGTTTCAGAACACCTTGATTCCACTACTGTGGCTATGTGCTCAGTGAGGGACAGGCTCTGTGGCTCTCTTCTCATTTTCTAAAGAAATTGTCATGTTAGAGCACTAGCTGCTTTTCCAGAGCACCTGACTTTGATTTCCAGCAGCCATAGATCACTTGTTAATATAAGTGAAATAACTAGAGCGCTAATAAGGAATAAAATTATTTGTGTATGGTCAAGAAAACTTATTTATTCCTCTATAATGGGTGATGTGGCATCTTGTAAGCCTAATTGGAAAGGGTAAGTAAGCCATCTAAGAGATATAGATGTAACTCTGTAATTTAACTTTGACAGTTATATAATTAATTTACTATTATCCCGGGGCATCTGCCGCCTCCTTATGGCCATTTGCGAAACTGCATGCAAATAGCTTAACGATTCTTTCTTTGAGTCAGCCAACAACACACAGACACCTCCCCCCTCCCCCATTTTAGTGTCTTAAGGTTCTATTGCTGTAAAGAGACATCATGATTACGGCGATTTTTATAAAGGAAAACATTTAATTGAGGCTGGCTTACAGTTTCAGAGGTTTAGTCCATTATCTTCATGGCAAGAAGCATGACAGTGTGAAGGCAGCCATGATGCTGGAGAATTCTCTATCTTGATTCACAGGCAATAGGAAGAAGACGGTGTGTCTCACTGGGCATAGCTTGAGCATAGAAATCCACCCCGACAGTGACACACTTTCTCCAACAAGGCCACATCTCCTGATAATGTCATTTTCTATGGATCAAGCATCCAAACCCATGTCTATCATCAAACTCTATGGGAGCCATTGATATTCAAACCACCACAATTCACTCCCTCACCACCGTAGGCTAGTAGCCATATCATAATGCTGAAATGCATTCAGTTCAATTTCAAGAGTCCCTATTGTTTATAACAATCTCAAACTTCCTTTAAAGTCCAAATTTCAAAGTCTCTTCTGAGATTCATGCAATCTCTTAACTGTTATTCCCTGTCAAATTAAAATGAAAAAAGCAGATCACATACTTCTAGCATGCAGTGACCCAGGATATACATTATTGTTCTGAAAGGGAGCCCAGTGAACAAATACTGGACCAACAAGATGAAAAATCAGCTGGGCAAATTCCAAAATCTGCAATTCCATGTCTGATGTCCAAGTGCTCTCTAGATCTCCAGCTCCTTTCAGCCTTGTTGACAGCAACAGACTTCTTTCTCATGGACTGGTTCCACTCCCTGTTAACAGCCTTCCTAGGCAGGTGTCCTAGAACTCTTTCATCTCCAACATTTTGAGGTCTCCCGACCTCTACAGCCTTGAATTTAGACTGGGCCCCTGGGAATGGTCTCCTATTCCAGAGCTACAGAAACAACCACGGAACTGTTTTCTCTCATTTTACAATCCAAGTCAAACACTATAACCTTGTTAAAGTGTAGTCTTGAAGTTACAGATCCACATTAACTAAGAGAACTTTGAGAAATGCAACGAAAATAGAGATACAAACTATAGAGGAGAGGCGAAAACCTGTCACAGGGAAAGAATAAGAAATGCACCTCGGGCGGAGTGGTGGAGGGAAGAGTTAATGGAAAGAAGCGCGGGAGTAGGGATTCCCGCACTGACACGCAGCGCTGCACCGCAGTGGAATCGCATGCGTGTAAAACACACAGATGGCAGAAGGTTGGGGAGAGCCTGGTTACATGGAGACACCTCGAGGAGAACGTTGTAGTCGCTGGAGAGCTTTTGAGAGAACCTGGGCAGGTGGCAGAATTTAGAAATGGAAAATTGAGACTAGTGGGAAAGCCACATCTCATTCAGGCCAAGAAGAAGTTGGACCATGCGATGCTGTCGGCCGTGCAGATCGGTGAGAGCACAAAAACCCACCAAGAACGCGGGTGAGTGAGCAAAGAGATGAACGAGGAAAAGATTCCAGAGAGGCGGGCAGAGAACTTACAAGTACGAAGTGGTTTAAGAGGAAAAGCCTAAACCTGGTTAAACAGAAGAGGTTCTGCACCAGTGTCTGTCGAATGAAGGAAGAAATAGAGACGCTCCAATCCAATTGTCAAATACACAAACTAGAGGGTGCACAATGTGGTTGTGAGAAACTGGCAAGTGAGTGTGTGCTGAAACTTTTGTTTAGAGTGTGAGAGCAAAGTGTAATGTTCGGTCCTAAATCTAATTAACATAATAACTGGAGGATGCGGGCATTGATCCCACTACCTCTCGCATGCTAAGCAAGCGCTCTACCATTTGAGCTAATCCCCCAAGACACATTAGAGTTTTCTTGTACTTTTATTTATGCCAAATGACTCCATTGTTTTTTGTGTTTTTGTTTTTTCCCCCCACACAAGTTACCATGCCTGTCAAGGCTAAAATCTTCTAACTTCTCAAAAGTGTAGGGAGTGAACTCAAGAGTCTGAAAATATAACGTTGTTTCCGCCCGGTTTCGAACCGGGGACCTCTCGCGTGTTAGACGAGCGTGATGACCACTACACTACGGAAACGCCCTAGAGGGCTCTTTGTTCCCATTTTCTACACATAGATTCCAAGGTTTCCTAGTAAATGGTTTGATGGCATTCTTTGTTTATGTATGTTTCATGGGGTAGCTAAGTCAATGTAACTACGGTGGCTGTCCCCCTCCATCCATAGCCCTTGGTGACCCCACTGTTCTCTGCTACTACTGCCAATCGAATGCAAAGATTGCACAACATAAGCGAAGCACTGTGGAATTTGTCCCTCTGTGGCTGGTTCACCTCACTTACCACCTTGACCTCAGCTTCTTCGTTCCAGTGATTTCAAGTGAAATCACACTTTTTAGAAAGGGCGGAGTAGCTAACATTCCTTGTGTGTCTGCTGTGTTTTCATTTGTCCATTGATGAACGGTAGCTTGATTTTGTATCTTGGTTATTAGGAGTTATCCTGCTGTGAATGTGAAGGTGTGAGTCGCCCATAAGATAAGGATTCACTACCACAAACAGAGCAAGTATGAGCCCATGACTTTGGTAATGTTCCCTGTTGCTAAATTTCTAAAGGAATTGTCGTGCTTGTACTTTTAATGACTGTAATTATTTATATCCCATCAAAATTATGTAAGCATCTTCTTTTCTCCACACCTCAGAAAACACCACCTCTTTTCTGTTTTTGAGGTTGGATAGCAAATGCCTCAACTGTGATGCTCCTTATACTGCCTGCTCAGCTGTCTCTCTTCTTCCTGGTTCAGTCCTTGGAGCAGCACCCTGGGTGTCTACAGTAACTGACATTACATTAATGTCTGCTTGCAGGAGGGAAGGCCTGAAGCAATGTCAGCATCAGGGAAAAGACTTAACTCATGGTCTGGGTTGTGCACAGGCATCTGGTCTTATGCTATTCCAAGCAGGGTATTTAAATGGAAGCACAGTGGGTGACTACACGATACAGTTAGGTTTTCATTTCTCAAGGGAGGCTCTGACTGTCCTGCTGCCTGGCATGCAATTTGCATTTTGACTTTTTACCTTTAGAATTTTCTTTCCATTTTAAGTGGCTGGTTATCTTTGGGGTTAGAGTTAGTGCTGGACAAATGTCAATTAAGAATAAACATATTGGCAGCCAAGCAGGGCTGGTTCCAGTCAATAAAGAAGCAGTCCTCGCCGGGCCTAGGAATCTTTCAGCAACAAATTGCTTAAACAAGTGGTTTTATTATCACAATCACTGTCACAGAAGTGACAGTGGTTACTGCAGTGTCTCCTGATGACATTGGGATTTATGCTCCTCCTGATGACCTGGGCTCCTAACACTCATACATCAGTTCACAACTGTCAGCATCAGGGGTTGTAACACCCATTGTCCACAGACATACACGAGGATAATCACCCATACTCATAATTTTTTTGTTAAAGATCATTTTTAAATATGAGAGCACTCTTCCTTATATTTAACCCTCATCAGTCTGTAATTAATTTCCAGGAATAGCCATCACATCAACTAATCCATAGCCCATATTGCCAACTGAGATCCAGCAAGTATGAGTACAATGACTCCACACTGCATTACAAGTAGGAGTCAGCTAGCTTTGGCTGTAACTGCACACCACAGATCCTAAAGCTAGTAATGAAGTCACAAGGCACTTTCTGAACATGAAATGTCCTAGGAACACAAAATACAGAGTTCTTAAGCCAGTTGAAGTAGCAGGCTCAACTTGCTCCACAGGACAGGGCAGGAGCCTTAAACACCCAACTTTGGAAATTGGTAGTTTGTCTACAAAATAACTTCCCAGTCTTATTTTTGAAGCATGTTCAATTGCCGCAGACGGACTTTTCTGGGGTCCCTGATCTGCGGGGAATGGGTCTCTGGTTGCAGGTAAGCGAGGATTCGGCAAATGTGGGGTGACAAACAGACACGGACACAAGGTAGTGTGGTATCTGAATGCGAATTGTCAAATTGAGCATCAGACTATTTATACAGAAGAAAATAGGGAAGTAAGTACACAAAACATAGGAATGCAAACCTGGAAGGGCTGGCAGGAACCAACTGGGATAACAATAAATGTTAACAGCTGGGATCAAAAAAGAGTTCCACCTAAAGTCAGCTCAAAGTCCGTAGCTGGGGGCAAGGGCTTCATGCCCTTGCCATAGATCCTATAGTCCACCTTCCTCCTAGGCCATTGTAATGCTTGTGTATGGGTGTAACT
>NC_034605.1:27214676-27257274 GCF_900095145.1 Mus pahari | reverse complement strand
AGTGCTCCAGCCCCGCACAAGCAGGATGCTCACCTTAGGAGGGGAAGCCAGCCTGACATTCTATGTGACTTAATCTTGAAGGAGAAATGTGCTTGAGCTTGTGAGGAAGGGAACAAGGGGCCAGGGGTTCAGGCTGTTGGAAGAGAAGTTTCAGAAGTTGCTGAGAAAGGCAGTCCATGTGATAGACCCATGGTGTGGGCTGGACTGAGAGAGGAGAATAGAGATAGGAAAACTGGCTAGAAAGGCAGCTGAAAGGAATGGATCCATGAGGGACTCATACACTACTCAGTCTTTGTTTTCTAGGTATGGTTTTGCATTTCTTGTTTTTCAAACTATGTATTTATGTATACGTACTCACTTTCTTGTATGAATGCCATGTGCTAATAAAATGTAAAACATTAAAATCATTATGTTAATGCTAGTTCATCAACATCTTTTTTGCTTATTAAGTTAAATGATTTATCTCACAGATGAGAAGAAGGTAACATATAGCATTCACAGCTTAACGGTTTAGAAGATTTGAGTGTAGCGGTACTGCTAAAGGTAGACCCCAGTGTGAGAAAGCCATTCCAGGCTTACTGACAGTCTGGACAGAAAGCCATTCCAGGCATACTGACAGTCTGGACAGAAATGATTAAGTACTGTTCTGACCCAAAGGTGAGAGCAGGACACAAAGAGGAGCAAAAATCAGGCAGTGGTAGAAGAGATAGGCCTTAATAATTTATTAAAACATGTATACAAAATTTTACATAATTTTTACTGGGTTCTCCTCCACCCCCTGATTATATAAGATGAAAGGTTAATGAGACTGGTCTCCTCTGTACTATCAAGAAATTATCATGACCCCCCACCCCCATCTTAGTTAGGGTTGAAAAGCAACAGAAAGAAAATTAGACAACATTATAACCTGACTCCAGCCAGTGCTGAGGCTGAAGCAGGCTTATTTCCCAGTCAGCTTTTACACCATTCTAGGTACTTGCAGAGAATAGGGCTAGTTCTTAGATTAAAGACAAAGTAATAAACAAAGAGACCAAACAAGGCAATAAACTAAGCCCCTTGGTCACTGTTTCTAGGAGCTTGTCAGGATGCCACACATTCCTCGCCTGAGTTTACCTTGAGCTTTGTGAATACCTTAGCCCAAATGTGAATATTCTTATCTGAGTCTACTTCCATGAGCCCAGTGACAAGTGCTTGACACATTTCTATAAGCGGCACCAAGAGCTCTCCATATATGACCATTCTGAAATTATCCCTTAAAAATGACAACTTTTCTATAATTCGTAAAATAACCATTATCAGACTCCCACACCCAGGAAATTGGGCTGATGACTGTCCACAACTTCTTCCTGCTGAACAGGGGCAATGAAAAAAATTTTTTTAAGGGTGGGAGGGGTAAGAAAATTAGAAAATTAGGTTAGATTTAAGAAATCTAGCTTTAGCATCTGTTATCTAGTCGCTGAAGGCTGAAGGCTTGAGAGAGTTGTAAATTCCTATGTAGGGCAGTGACTAGCTGCCTAGACCCAGGGTCAGCTCAAGGACTGACTGCCTAGGATCTAACATGGCTATGNATTAAGGGAAAGCACATGGATCTGTTTTCCCACTAAAGCAAGGACATTGGAGCATTCATTATACAAAATGCCACCATTCCAGGAGACTGAGTTTCCTTGAACTTTTTGCCTCAGGACAGCGCCCAGGTTTTTGGGGCCTGTTGGTGCTTGTCACTACTGGAAAGAATGTAGCATTCAATAACATTCAGAGACAGAGAGTGGGAGAGAGTAGAGAAGGGGTTAGGGAAGGGGAGCAAGGGGGCAAGATGTAAGAGAGAGGCAAGAGGGTAAGAGGAGGATGTTCATTTTCAACATGCCTTCTGACACAATTGCTAGGTGCTACTATCTCCAGCCTGGAAACGTGTGCCTTTATCAATATTCTTATCTCCGCACCTCTCCACTTGCCCTAGATTTTAGTTGGTTCGTTATATCCCCCACTGCCTGTCTGTAGAAGCAGCCTGTGTGGCCACTCTGTTTCAAGATCTCACGTGACTGGTCAACTTTTCTCTATCGGAAGCCTGGCAAACTCTGCCTCTCCTCCCTTGTGTTGTAAGACGCAAAGAGCCTTACGTCCAGGATGTCCCCTCACAGAAACACAGAGATGGAGATCGATGCAGCACGCAAGAGGTTTATTAATCCAGCGCGCTGGGGCCGTCCTGCAATCGGGGCAGAGGCGACCCCGAATCTCCTAAGCACACATTTTTTTTATACAGTTTAAGGGTAGACCTTGATAACAACATGAGTTGGTTTAAGCCCATTGGTGACCCTTGCTGGCCTTTTCATTCCCCCCTTTAGAAATGGCAATTAGCCCCTCTCTTCCTGACAGGCAAGTGTTTCATAACCAACCCTATGCAGCACCCTGGGTGAGGTGAGGCCTTAGTCACCTGAAGAGGGAACTGAGATATTTTTGGTCGTTATATGCACCTGCCTTGTGTCCGATCGGGACTTTCTTGTAAAGCTTGTTTTGCTGGGTCATTCCGGGAAGGGAGTGTTTGTCACAACCTTCTAGTGGAAGATCTTCAGCGTGCTATTCCAAGGTCTTTCAGCAGTCACCTTATGTTCTCTAAGGTCACACATTCCCACTGTCTGTCTGTCTTCTTCAGTCTGGCCTATCCTTCTGGCCAGTAATTGGCCCATGGTGGCTTGGTTCCCTGATCAGGAATTGAACCCTGGCCACGTTTGTGAGTGCACCAAGTCCTAACCACTAGACACTCAACACTGTCATGTTCTATACACGTTCCTTATTTTCTAACTCAGTCCTCTTTTGACCCTATATAGATTCACCCATGCACAACATGGGGGGAAGTTCCCTCTCGAGCTCCACTTGTCTGAATCATAGTCATGCCCAGCCAGGGATTACTAACCTGATTTTAGTAGCTGTATATCGAATCTCTCACTCTAGGGCAGTAACTCTGATGTCTGAATTTCTCACTACCCTGGTTACAACAATAGAATTAAAAAGAAAACATAGAAGATATTCAATACATTGATTATGTCAGAAGAGATACATTTTTTTTTCTCTTCAATTTCTGCATTTCTTCTTTATCATTAAATCATGGTCCACTTTGCCTGTTAGTTTTCTCAGGTTATCGTCCTGCTACATCTAAAAACAAAGCAGAAAAAAAAAAAAAAAAAACAACAAAAAAAGCAAGTTGCCCCCCCCCCCCAAAAAAAAAACAAACTAACCTGTAAGTCTCTGTTGAGCCTTAATTACCAGGGACTCTCTGAGCCATGAGGAGTCGATGCAAAAGCAAGAGGAATTTATTGTTCCAGTGCGCTGGGGTTGTCCCAGACCTGAAAGAGAGGCAGCAACCCTAGGTGGCCCATTCGGTGAGTTTTTTATAGGAGCATCAGCGAACTAGGCACAATATGATTGGCAGAACAGTGTGCCTTTTAAACTGAGGTGGTAGGGGCTTAACCAGCTCTTCCCTTCTGGCCTATGTGCTCTCTGATTTGTCTCTTCCAGGAGAGGAGGGAGCCTCTCAACTGCTCTGAACTGACCTCTTCAAACCAAACAACACTTTCTTATTTCTTGTTTACTTCTGGGATATTTACCATCACCCTTCATCTACTATATTCTGTTTTCTACAGACCCTTCTTAATACTAATGCCTCATTCCAGCTTCCTTATCACAGACAGAACCTATGCTCTCTTCCTGATACCCCGCTGGCACAATATTTAGTGACATCCTAAGAATGTGAATTCTGCTTCCCAACACAATAGTCCCCATTTTTATATATTTTAAAACCCTCCTTCTATACTGTTCCATCTAGCCATGGCTTTGCTTTGCTTGGCACATGTATTCTTTCAAAGCTGTGAGAGAATATCTTAGTTCTAATTTCGATTGTTGACTAGGCAGAAATACCAAATTCCTGTACAGGATTGAAGAGCACTCTAGAAAGAATACAGAGTGATCAGGGATAGGATGGCAGAACTGGGCAGAACCTGGTTTTGGGTATGATGAGCATAGTACAGTCTCCACATTCTCCATCAGATCGACTCTATATAATGCTTTCTATGATTACCTACGTATTGTGCATAGCCCTAAGGACTCCTGTTGGTAGCTTGGGCCGACACAAGTTGGCTCAGTGTGATGAACGTGTTCTGGGGCCTTTAAGGGGTGCAGTCCTTAGGCAATTTGAGGTTGTCCTCAGAAGGGAATGTAAGACGTGACTTTGGCTTTGGCTTTCTGTTTAGAAATGTGGTCGAGTGTTTTCTTCAGTGTATATCCCCAGTGTTGTGGCTGGCGCCATGTCCTCGAATCTCCAGAACTGAGTGCTAAGTAATCACATTTTCTTTATAAAGTTAGCCTGCCATGCTGAATTCCATGGTTGAAAATAAAAAGCACACTCAAACACCTTCTAATTTAGGCTTACTATCTAGCATACTGGGCAAACAGTAGGTACTCTGCATGTTTCTTTCTTTTTTTAATTGGTTACTTTATTTATTTACATTTCAAATGTTATCCCCCTTTCCAGTTTCCCTCCACAAACCCCCATCCCATCCCTCTCCCCCTGCTTTTATGACAGTGCTCCCCCACTCACCCACTTCACTGCCCTAGCATTCCCCTACAATGAGGCATCGAGCCTCCACAGGATCAAGGGCCTCCTCTCCCATTGATGCCAGATAAGGCAATCCTTTGCTATATATGTAGGAAGAGCCATGGACTCATCCATGCCTACTCTTTGGCTGGTGGTTTAGTTCCTGGGAGCTCTATGGGGTCCAGTTAGTTGATATTGCTGTTCTTCCAATTCTCTTAAGCTCCTTCAGTTCTTCCCCTAACTTTTCCATTAAGGTCCCCATGTTCAGTTCCATAGGTGGCTGTGGGTACCTGTATCTGTCTCAGTCAGGTACTGGTAAAGCCTTGCAGAGGACAGCCATACCAGGCTCCTGTCAGCAAGCGCTTGTTGGCATCAGCAATAGTGTCTGTGTTTGGTGTCTGCATATGGGATGGAGCCATAGAGTTGGGGAGTCTCTCTGGATGGCCTTTCTTCCGTCTCTGTTCCATTCTTTGTCCCTGCATTTCCTTTAACAATTCCGGGTTAATTTCTTTGAGATGTGTGGGTGACCCCATCCCTCAATTGGGGGCCATGCCTAACCTCTGAATATGATCTCACGACAGGTTCTCCCTCTCCTTTGCTGGATATTTTAGCTAATGTCATCCCCGTTGGGTCCTGGAAGCCTCTTGTTTTCCTGGCATCTGAGACTTTCTAGTGGCTACCCCCGCTCCCCATCCTCCACTGCTACACAATTTCCTGACCATCTGTATTTCTCTCCCCCGCCCCCCAGTCGTCTTCTACTCCTGAGCCTACCCCCTTTCCCCTCTCCCTCTTCTCTCCTTCCCAAGACCCTCCCTCCCTCTACCTCCTGTGAGTATTTTGTTTCCCATTCTAAGTAGGACTGAAGCATCCACATTTTGGTCTTCCTAATTCTTGGGTTTCATATGGTCTGTGAGTTGTATTGTGGGTATTCTGAGCTTTTTTGCCTAATATCCACTTATCAGTGAGTACATACCATGTGTGTTCTTTTGTGCCTGGGTTACCTCACTCAGGATGATATTTTATACTTCCATCCATTTGCCTGCGAATTTCATGAAGTCATTGTTTTTATTAGCTGAGTAGTTTTCCATTGTGTAAAGGTACCACATTTTCTGTATCCATTCCTCTGTTGAGGGACATCTGGGTTCTTTCCAGTTTCTGGCTATTATAAATAAGGCTTCTATGAACATAGTGTAGCATGTGTCTTTGTTATATGTTGGAGTATCTTTTGGGTATATTCCCAGGAGTGGTTATAGCTGGGTCCTCAGTTAATACTACGTCCAGTTTTCTGAGGAACTGCCAAACTGATTTCCAAAGTGGTTGTACCAGCTGGCAATCCCACCAGCAATGGAGGAGTGTTCCTTTTTNTCCACATCCTTGCCAGCATCTGATGTCACCTGAGTTTTTGATCTCAGCCATTCTGACTAGTGTGAGATGGAATCTCAGGGTCATTTTGATTTTCATTTCCCTGATGACTAAGGAAGTTGCACTTTTTTAGGTGCTTCTTGAGCTTTGTTTAGCTCTGTACCCTATTTTTTAATAGGGTTATTTGGTTCTCTGAAGTCTAATTTCTTGATTTCTTTGCATATATTGGATATTAGCCCTCTATTGGATGTAGGGTAGTAAAGAGCTTTTCCCAGTCTGTAGGTTGCCATTTTGTCCTGTTCACAGTGTCCTTTGCCTTATAGAAGCTTTTCAATTTTTTTGAGATCCCATTTGGTTACAGTTGATCTTAGAGCCTGAGCCATTGATCTGTTGAGGAAAATTTCCCCTGTGTGGATGTGTTCAAGGCTCTTTTCTGCTTTCTCTTCTATTAGATTCAGCATATCTGGTTTTATGTGGAGGTTCTTGATCCACTTGGACATGAACTTTGTACAAGGAGATAAGAATAGATCAATTTGCATTCTTCTACATACTGATTGCCACTCAAACCAGTACCATATGTTGTATATGTTGTATATGCTGTCTTTTTTTCTACTGGATTTTGGTTTCTTTGTCAAAGATCAGGTGACCATAGATATGTGGATTTAATTCCAGGTCTTCAATTTTATTCATTGATCTACCTGTCTGTCTCTGTACCAATACCATGTGTTTTTTTCACTATTGCTCTGTAGTACAGCTTGAGGTCAGGCATGGTGATTCCCCCAGAAGTACTCTTATTGTTGAGAACAGTTTTCACTATCCTAGGTTTTTTGTTATGTTAGACAAATTTGAGAATTGCTCTTTCTATCTTTGTGAAGAATTGAGTTGGAATTTTAATGGGAATTGCATTGAATCTGTAAATTGATTTTGGTAAGCTGGCCATTTTTACTATGTTAATCCTGCCGATCCATGAGCATGGGAGATCTTTCCATCTTCTGAGGTCTTCTTTGATTTCTTTCTTCAGAGACTTGAAATTCTTGTCATAATTATCCTTCATTTGCTTGGCTAGAGTCACATCAAGATATTTTATAATATTTTTTACTATCGTGAAGTGTGTAATTTCCCTAATTTCTTTCTAAGTTCAATTATCCTTTGAATAGAGGAAGGCTACTGATTTGTTTGAGTTAATTTTATTATCCAGACACTTTGCTGCAGTTGTTTATCAGCTGCAGGCACAACACACCCAAACTTATGGGACACAATGAAAGCAGTGCTAAAGAGGAAAACTCATAGCTCTGAGTACTTACATAAGGAAACTGGAGAGAACATACTCTAGCAGCTTAACAGCACACCTGAAACCTCTAGAATAAAAAGAAGCAAATATGCCCAAGAGGAGTAGACAGCGCGCAATAATCAAACTCAGGACTGAAATCAACCAAGTAGAAACAAAAAGAACTATACAAAGAATCAACCAAACCAGGAGCTGGTTCTTTGAGAAAATCAACAAGATAGATAAACCCTTAATAACCAAATAACCAAATAACCAAAGGGTACAGAGATAGTATCCAAGTTAACAAAATCAGAAATGAAAAGGGAGATATAACAAGAGAAAGTAAAGAAATTAAAAACAAAATCAGCTCCCATTACAAAAGCCTATACTCAACAAAACAGAAAAATCTGGATGAAATGGGTGATTTTCTAGACAGATTCCAGGTACCAAAGTTAAATCAGGATCGGATAAACCATCTAAACAGTCCCCTAAGGAAATAGAAGCAGTCATTAAAAGTCTCCCAACCAAAAAAAAGCCCAGAACCAGATGATTTTAGTGCAGAATTCTATCAGACCTTCAAAGAAGACCTAATACTAACACTCTTCAAACTATCCCACAAAATAGAAACAGAGGGGACACAACCTAATTCATTCTACAAAGCCACGATTATGCTGATAGCTAAGCCACACAAAGACCCAATAGAGAAAGAAAACTTCAGACCCATTTCCCTTATGAATATCAATGCAAAAATACTCAATAAAATTCTTGCAAACTGAATCCAAGGAACATTAAAATGATCTTTTACCACCATCAAGTAGGCTTCATCCCAGGGATGCAGGGATGGTTCAATATATGGAAATCCATCAACATAATCCACTATATAAACAAACTGCATGTTTCTATATGCAGAAAGAAACAAATATTGGGACTGGAGAGATGGCTCAGAGGTTCAGAGTTCTTGATGCTTTTACTTTTTCAGAGGACCTGGATTTGAGCCTCAGGACATACGTTATGTGACTCACTATTCTCTGTAACTCCTGTTTTAGGGGGTCTGATGCCCCTTTTCACCTCTGCACATATGTAGTACACTTATAAACATTCATGCATATACATATACACATAAAATAAACAAGATGTTAAAAAAACAACAAATATGTAAGTTCATGAAAATAGGGAGCAAAACATCTTTAGGTCTTAAAGATGGCAAGAGCACAGAGAGAGGAGTGCCCATCTTCTTCCAAGCTTTGAACTGACTTAGAAAAAGAAAGATGTGCAAATAGACTATTCTCAACATCAAAAAGGAATAAATGGAACTAGTTACATTTAACAAGCCAGTATTTACTGTCAACAAGGTCCCCCTCTCCCTCCAGGATTTCTCTGTTTACTTTTGGTTGAACTAGAACTCACTATTCAGACCAGACTGGCCTTGAACTCAGAGCTCCACTTGTCCCTGCCTTCTGAGTGCTGCAATTAAAGGCATGTACCACACACCCTTCTCAACAATGGCTTCTTAACAGATCAAGAACAAATGAGATTGATGTTATAATAGAAATGTAACAAGGAAAAGTTAAGAACCACATTTATTAATAGCAGAATTCCATGAAACATTTATAGAAGAATCACTACCAATCCTTCTTTCACTCTTTCAAAACACAAGTGTAGAGAAAATACTTCCAAATTTATTTTATGAGAACATCACTCAGACTCCAGGGAAAATGAGAGAGAACAGACTACAATAACCACAGGTCTGTATGTATTCCTTATGAACCTGTAGATATAAAATCCTCAATAGGTAAGAGCAAACTAAATTAAAAAAGATATAGACTGACCAGGTGTCACTTACCTCTAAGATACACAGTTAGTTAATATACTCAAATTCATGTGATATAATAACAGAATGAAAGCAAAATTCTTTGATCATAAATGCTGAAAAAAGTCATTTAACAAGGATCAGTATTCATTCATGACTAAAAAAAGTGATAACAAAGAACAGAAGAAAATTTTCTCAATACATTAAAGTCCATTTATGAAAAGGCACAGTTAACATTGTAACTAATGGAAAAATGTTAAAGGATTTTCTTTTAAGACTTGAAACAGGTGAATGTCCATTCTTGACAGTGTTGTTTTTTTTTTTTTTTTTTCAATCTACCACTAGCAAGAATAGTTAGGAATAAAAATGAAAGGAATCCAAATTGGGTGTAGAGAGAAAGAAAAATAAGCCTGTTTCCTGATAACAGGTAGAAATCTGTGACGGCTCTACCTACCACAAAGATGTAAGAACAAACAACTTTAATAAACATTCAGGATACAAAATGAACACGAAACGTTTTGAGTTTTTATAGCAATGTGATCTATCAGAACGAGAAAACAATCCCATTTAAAAAGTCTTAACACAGCTATATCACCCACACTTCTCCTATAGGCTCAGGGACCACGAAAGAGGGAGCAGAGAGGCCAGAGATAGCATAGAATCCGTGTGACACAGTCTTCGCAATAGGAGAACGGCAGCAGTCATGAACTCACTGCTGCTGTGATTATTATGCGCGATTGGCTCTGGAACCAAGTTCCTTGGTTTCTCCAGCATTTGTTAGACCAGATCAGGGCAGGAGGAAAAAACACAACCTTGGAGAATGCCGTTTGCATCTTCCCTGGGAGCAGCTTTTAACGCCAAGGTGGAGGGAGGGGAATGTCTCTGGGACCGCGCAGATTGCTGCCTCACACCGGGTCGCCAGGGCTGTAATAGCCGCTTGGTGCGGGTGTCAGAGGACGTGCAAATGGATGCAGAGCTGGGTATGCACCCACACCACAGTCTAGCGAACGGTGGATGTTCTACGTAGGCCGTGTAACGAGTGACCAGAGGCAATCTATAGATGCTCCAGTGGCGCAATCGGTTAGCGCGCGGTACTTATAGAACAGTGTGTGTGCGCGGAGCGATGCCGAGGTTGTGAGTTCGAGCCTCACCTGGAGCATTGTTTTCACAGACCCTTCAGGAGCCCTATCCCACTGCATACTTTTTTCGTGAGGGTAGTTTAAGGTTTTTAACTTGTTTAGTATCAAGCATCCTGTACCGGCTTTGTTACGAATTAGTTTTAGAATCAGCATTTAATTATTTTTAGAATCCAGCAATGACTAATGATTGCGTTAGACAGCCGCCTTCTCTGTCTTGCTGTGCTGGCTTGGGGAAAAATACAGTAGGATTATGGTGGTAGCTTCGGCTATTTTTAGAATCCAGAAAGACTAATGATTTCGATGGATGAACCATCGCCTTCCCTGTCTTGCTCTCATGCTTTGGTTTGGGGAAAAAAGTACAGTAGGATTACGATAGCAGGTTCAGCTTCTCTCTCTCTCTCTCTCTCTCTCTCTCTCTCTCTCTCCAGCGCAAACGAAAAGTCACATGACAGCGGTGGTGGACTGGGAAGATGGAGAAAATCTGTTTTCAGCTTCCTGGGAATCTCGAACTAGTTTTAGATTGCCTATAACAGGCTGCTTTCCCTCTTCTGTAAATCTATGCATATGCTTTTAAATGTCGTGATACTTTAGAACTCTAGGACAAAGCATGCTGTAGTTGTGGCTCTCTACCATTTGAGAATTCTCCTAGCAGAATTACCACTTCTAGATCAGCTCGAGGTACATAGCAAAATCCAGTTTATTTTATTTTATTTTTTAATCACTGGAGAAAAGCAATTCCTGCTGCATATATACCTTTAGTTCAGGAAGAATGAGGGTAGAATGCAATGCCATCCTTTAATGTGCACTCCGACAGTTAATAACAGTTCATCTCTGCAGATCGGAATAAACAGGTGGCGAGAGGCTCACCATCCTCAGAATTGGCATCATGGAGTCATGTACCACCAAGGAGCCTGTGTACAAGGAGAGAATAAAATCTACCCCCCCCAAATAAAGTCTACCCCCTCTCCAAAATCTACCAATGAAAAGGGAACAGGTTATAATAAAGGAGAATGGTCAGGTTGCTCTGATTTCTGTACAGGAATTGCGTACAACAACGGAGCTGGGACGTTAGAGGGAGCACTTGTGACATTTATATACACAGCCACCTATGAAACTCTGAAGGATGACATTTCAAAGAATCATGGGGGGAGAGAGAGAGAGAGAGAGAGAGAGAGAGAGAGAGAGAGAGAGAGAGAGAGAGAGAGAGAGAGAACCATTTAATTATATTTGGATGACAGCATATAATAATATCCACTTCAATTCCAGATCTGTTCATACTGTCGTAGCAAAGCTAGTTGGAACTTGACAGAAAATTAAAGATACAGAAGAACTTGCCATAATGTCTGTGGCTTGAGCTCTCTCCATAGGGTTGTCCTGGGACTGATGGTGACAGCCTGGTCCACACTGAGGAGACAGGTAAAATACTCAGATACTATTGGAGACTGCAGAGAATAAATGCACACATACACACTGTGGTCCAAAGGTCATTTGGGGCCATGTGTCCTCTCCCTCCCTGGCCTGGGTAAAAGGAGCAGCGCCCATGATAGTGGGTCCAGTGCACTGCTGCATAGGACTCTTCATTGTCCTAGGAGCAGTGGTTTGAGAGGAGTTATTGACATTATATTAGAAATGCTGCTCTTATCCTTTACTCTGACTTTGCTCATCTGTTTATTAAAATTACACTTTATGGATGAACAGGACCGTTTACCTCTGTATCCCAGCACTTGGGAGGCAGAGGCAAGAGGACTGCAACTCTGAAGCCAGTCAGTTCCTACTTGTGAGACTTTGTGTCTTGTGTTTTTTTTAAAGGAAAAAATAAAATAGCTGTATGTCCTTCCTTGCACATAAGTAAAAGTCAAAGCCAGCATCATTTTATAAATCACATAAAGTTCATTTTTGTGGCTGGATATGTATGGATTTCCTTTTTACATTTGTCCTTTCCTGCTTCTCTTCTCTCTCTCCTTCCCACCCATATGTGTATATTTTTTCTGCATCCACTCCCACTTCGGATCAGGGTCTCACTCTGAAGCCCAGGCTGACCTTAAATTCATGGCAATCCTCCTGACTTAGCCTTCCAAGGTCTTATGGGTAGAAGCTACTACTTAATTGTTTTAATTATTACTGCTTTTGTTTTATTATTTGGTCACTGCATATGATTAAGTGGGTGCTGTTTTTCTTCTGGCTGCTTCCTGCTGATATAGGGACATAATTGCTAGGGACTCAAGGCAGTTGGAATATTGGTCAAGGCCTGGAAGATCAGACTCTGTAGTTTGATGTCCTAGCTCTATCATGTGGTGCTTGGGAAGTATAGGCAGCCTTGGGGCAGTTTGTGAGGTTGGACTACCTTCGGCCAGTTGCCTTGGAGCCACTAGGATGTAGATTTCAAGGGAACACCTGGGCTGCTGAGCGGGCAGTCTGTAATTGATTTGAAACCTACTGGGGAGAGAAGCAAGGAGAGCCACCATGGGCTGGGAGAGCCAAAAGAACATGGCCCATAGAACTGCCCAATTGGGTTAAGAGCAGCCAAGATAGAACATAGTTAATATTAAGTGATAATTTGGGGTTATCAGTGGGAACGTAGATTTTAAAAGCACGAAGGGTAGGCAGCTGCCCAGCTATAGTGCTGCTTAATGCATATTAAAATATAAGACTGTGTGTGTGTTTTCCATCCAGTAACATAAATGGTCAAATGCAGGAAGGAACACTGTGCTGGGATTTATTAAATATTTTTTTGTTTGTTTTTCGAGACAGGGTTTCTCTGTATAGCTCTGGCTATCCTGGAACTGACTTTGACCAGGCTGGCCTCGAACTCAGAAATCCGCCTGCCTCTGCCTCCCAAGTGCTGGGATTAAAGGCGTGCACCACCATACCTGGCTCTATTAAATATTTTTTACTACAATATTTTGTTGAAAAGTCTTTTTGGATCAAAAGCCTATGTCAGGAAGGTCCAAATATCATAGCACTACTATCCTTGTGGAGACTCCTGGAAGCTTCACAATGTAGTTAAGAAACAGAACAAATGGCTACATATAGAAGGGGTCATCGTGTGCTATGGAATTGACTTATAACCTACTCCCATAGGAATGATTTATTCCTAGACATCTCCATTAAGATCTTTTGAATTGTTACCTGATGAGCTAATTCCATTCCAAATAAGGTTTTACCTCCTCATTACTGACAGATGGGTATCACGCTTCCAACTTCCAAGAGACACTTAAACCATATTGAAATCACAGAAGATGGTTAACATGCAAATAAAGTTCAACATGTCTGAAACTCTATGTACCTTCTTTATTTGACCATGGACTCCATTCCTCAAATCATTTACATTTAAAGACTTCTCAGCCAATTTACCTAGGATTTCAACCAAAATTCTCTTTCACATCCCAGTCTTCAGAAAACATTATTGGTATATCTCCAATTATTGGAAATTCAACTGTTTAACTACTACTACCCAAATCCAAATTCCCATATTTTTATATCTGTAGAGATTGCTTGATCACATCCCACATGAAGTCATCCTGCTCTTGAATCTTTCTGTTCAAGAGAACCTGCTCTTGCATGGGAATGTTGAGTTTGAGTTGCCACATTTCTTTTCTGTCTATCAAAACATCCTTGTTCCAGGCTCATTCCAGATGATTAGATATAGGGAACACTGAAATAGAATTGCCACTGCCTGTTGTAAAGTTGCTCTAAAAGACACATTCCACTAAGAGTCTCTCATTGGTCCTTTTGTTGTCTCTCCTTTCCTGTTGTATTTGTACAACTGTCTGAAGGTTCTCCTTGTCCTTATCAGACTCTGCTCATATTCAGTGTGGAACTTGCACATTCACATTGCACTAGCACAATTCTCTCATACTTTTCTCTAAAATTTCTTTTTGCTGCTGGTCACGGCCAACTATAGCATCAAAAGATGACTTTTAAAGTATGTCACAATCTGCCATTCTTTTTAATGAAAGTTCTTCAGTGATCTCTTACCATTCTCATAACCAAACCTACCCATGATGTATACTATTTGAATTTTTGTAGCATAGACCTGATCCACATCTCATTTGCATGCCTTCCTTCTGTCAGAAGTTGAGTGTTCTTCAGCCAACATCTGCATGCAACATACTACACTTCAGCTGAGTTTTTTCTTTCATTACAGGATAGTATCTCTAGGCCTAATGCTATATAAAGCAAGAAGTTTTTCCACAGATACCACTTCAAAAGAAATCAAATTTCTGAATACACAATAATTTCTTCAATCAAAGAACCCTTGAATACATCCCAAATAAATGACAAGTTAGTGTGCAAAACAAAGGTACATATTTTATTCTTGTGGGTGTGGGTATATGTTCCTAATGATATATATATATATATATATATATATATATATATATATATATATATATCTCACATGCTCAGATTATGTTACTGCTATGTATTCAATTTCAGTACTGACCCATGGTATTGAAAATATTAAATATTAAGATACTCTGAGAGATATTCTCAGTGTACTGATTCATGTCCTTAACACCAGAAATCTCTGCGAGTTTGAGGCCAGCCTGGTCTACATAATGAGTTTCAAGATAGGCAAAGTTATAAGTAAGGTCTTTCCATGAAAAAAGTAAAACAAAATAAAACTAAGTCAAATAAAAATAATAATCTGAGAAATATTTACTGTTGAGATTAAAGCTGAACTTCTTATTCCTTTAAAATATCACAGATCAGATATCCTTTCATCTAATATGTCTACTTAGTTCTTTGCAAAATAAAATAAATCCATTGTACAAATGGATGTAAAAAATTGTGAAAGAATAAAATAATCTGTCCAACTTTCTAGAGCTCTCAAGCAAGGTCTTAAGAGTGTCTAGTTCAGATTTTATATAAAACAGAACAAACCTATTATAAAAAGGCTGGATTACCTTAATGGTTTGATATGTTAGAACATTAGGGCACAGTAAAATGACAGTGAAGAGGAGAACTAAGGACTTTACTGGGCCTTTGAACCTGTGAACCTTACCAGTCAGAGAGTCTCACCATAGTTGTCTCTCACTGGGGGCCATACCTGAGTTAATCCACAGGCACGTGCCTCAATAGTCCCAATGTTTCTCTAGAAAACTCTTTGCTCTTAGGAAAAGAATCAGTCCCAGCATCAGCAACAGAACAAATCAACTCAGAGACAGGAGGGAAGGATGCACAAGCATGAGGCAGGATGCTCTTCTCTCTGACACACACACATTTAACTAGGGCTCTTACCGTTAAGGGCCACTCACATTCGGGTTGGGTCTTCCCACATCAATCAGGACAGAAAGAACTCTTCAGGTGAAGCTTCCCACTCAGGTGATTAGAATTCATGATAAGATGACATAAAAACTAGCCATAGCTTAGCATTAATCCCACACTCTAGGAGGCAGAGGCTGGAAGATCTCCGTGAGTTAGAGACCAGCTTGGTCTCCACAGCTAGTTCCAGAACAGACAGGGCTCCCCCTGCCCCCGAAGAAACATATCACAATAGTGACCTTAAATTTATATTATAATGCATTAAGAAACTATTTTATCTTAGCAAAGATCAGTATTTCAGAGACCCACAGCCTGGCCTATCTCTTGGTTTAGTCTGCTGAGTTCTACTCTTGGACCAGGGAAGGAGCTCAGGCAGCCTTGGGTCCCCTCCAGGCACAGCTCAGCCGCAGAGAGAGCAGTTCAACCTCAGCAAAGTCTATTTGGGTTTTGCTGTTTATCCTGGGGAGGAACTGCAGTGAGCTGATGGGAAGCTTTGGTGAACAGCCCTTCATGGCCCTGCATCCCTTCATGAGTGGCACCCACACAACCAAGAGCAGTCAGAAGCCTCCCTGGGATGACCGCAGTGCAGTGTCTTGAGGATTTGGGGTCTGGACACTTTCTGGATCCTCCAGATTCTTCCAAACCTGAGGTTTTGGAGTTATCAGGGCCTCCAATGTCCCGCTGCTTGCCCAGGCTGTGCCAACTGGGGTCTACCACGTGATCCCCTCAGGGCCCTCAGCACTGCAGTCCCCTTGTCTGCAGCTCAACAGGCTGCACCAGGGCGGCATCAGGGATGATGAGATCCCAGGGAGGAGAGGAGGGGAGATCTCAAGAACACCGGGATATTCAGTACAGGCCCTAGTGAGTGACTGGAAGAGCAGTGGAAGCTCCAGTGTAAACAGTCTGTCAGCGAGGTATTTACTCATCCGTGTGCCAGTGAGGCTTTGTCTCCAGACATATGATGGCATCCTTTGAGAGAGTCCATTTGCCAGAGATTCTCGTGGTGGTACTTTAAGGTCTAACTGTGTTATAGTTTCCCCACAGCATCCACACCAGTTTCCTTTGATTTTGAAACTTAGCAACATCAAACAATTATTGATCAAATTTGCTTGGTTGTGGTGACTTTGTTAGTCTCACTGTTGTCTTCACTCTGCCCTGCAAGCTCACCTCAGATAAGGGTCATCTTCCCACCCCTACCTACCCCATCTTGCTTTCCTATCTGGCTCTGGAGAAAAATGAAACACTAATTTTTTTTTCACTTGAATATACTTTTATTTAGATCGCAGTACTAACAACATGATAGACTTTCACAAATCATAAAGCACACACTATTTAAAATATTTTGCTGTTCACAATTTCAATGTAGCATTATTACTGTTTGGTACTAGGCTCAAAGACGACATTTTGATTCCTCGGCCTTTGGCTGTCTGCTGATGTCAACATGACTATCTAGTCACACAGAGGAGAGAAATTCAAAAGCCGTCTCCTTTTCCTCGGTCAGCTCCTTTGCTGTCAGGTCCATCTTTTCACGGAGAAGTCATTAATGGGGAGGCCTTCAACAAACTTCCAGGTCTTATTCTTGATCACGTCAGGGAATGAGTAGAGCAGGTCATCAAAGGACACCATAGGAGTTGCCATCAGAGATAACACCCATCGACACGAACTCTCCCTCTGGGGTTCCAAACCAGATGTCTCTGATGTGGTCTGCGATGGCTTTCACTGCAGACATTGCACTGGACAGCTTCCGAGCCTTGATGACAGCAGCACCACGATGTTGCACAGTCATGATGAACTCTCCCTTCAGCCAGCTGTCATCTTTCAGGGCTTCATACACACCAACTTCCTTTCCTTGCAATTTCACCTTTGCATGATTGACATCTGGATACTGGGTTGATGAATGATTTCCCCAGATAATGACAATCTTTATATCATCAGCAGTTACACCGAGTTTAAGAGCAATTTGAGATTTCGCTCGGTTGTGGTCCAAGCGAGTAAGGCAACTGAAGTTCTCCTTGGGGATCGATGGCGCTGACTTGGAGGCTGTCAGGCAGTTCGTATTGGCTGGGTTTCCCACAACAATGACCTTAACTGATTTCTTGGCGTATTTCTCTAAGGCTGCGTCCTGGGACTTGAAGATTTTCACATTGGCTTTCAGTAGGTCCTTCCTCTCCATGCCTTCCCTTCGTGGCATGGAGCCCACTAGGACAGCCACATCCAGGTCTTTGAAGGCAATCTCTTCTTTGTCTGTTGCAATGACATCGTGAAGAAGGGGAAGGGTACAGTCTTGCAGTTCCATCAGGACACCATCCAGAACACCCATCATGGGGGTGATGCCCAACAGTACAAGAATGATGGGCTGGTCTTTTCCAAAGACAGATTCATTTCCAATACTGTACAACAGTGAATATGCAATTTGACCAGCTGCTCCAGTCACAAGGACTCTGATTGGTTCAGACATTGTTGCAAACTGCAAGGCCGATCTCTGCTGAAACACTAATTTTTGATAGAAGCCTTACCTCCTGTATTTTCCCCAGTTCTAACCATAAGCTAAAAGCCACATGACAGGGATCTTGGAATGGGAAGGTAGTAAGAATCCACTCTCCACCTGCCTAGAAACCTTGAACAGATCCTAAGATTGCATAGTGCCAGACTTCTTAAGAAAAGGAGATCTATTTTTATAATATATAATCCAATGTTGCAATGATTTGCAATACCAAGGCAAATGGTAATTTGATGGCGAAGGTCTGTTATCCTAGTATTTGGGGTGCTAATGCACCTCAAGATAAGCTTGTGCAACTTCCAGGTCAGCCTATGCTACAAAGCAAACATTATGTTTCCCACCTCTATTATTCACTATGTAAAACTTTATAATGTACATGCTTTTAGCTTATAGAGAATAGCTATAAAATGTAATTCCTACACTTCTCAGTGAGCAAGCAAGACATTAGGAACACGGACATCTCTGCTGATGAGAACATAGGGGCTGAAATTGCTGTCCCTATGTCCACAGCTGAACCCCATGAACCTGAGCAGCTATCAGGATGTTGGATACCTAAATTCTGAGTGTGTGGCTGCCATGCAGGGGTCAAGGTGAGCTAGAAAATGCCCCATCATCTGTGTAAGCCCTAATGATTGAGAACCAGTAGCTGGGGCACAATGTTCCTGAGGTGTTTTTGCACATCATTGTGTACTGGAGTGAGGTTTTTAAGTAGAGCTTGTATTCCAAACTGTGATGGCATTCTCTAAAAGATGATATTTCTCCTTGCTTCCTATATATGCCATGACCAGATATCAATGTTTTGAATGTGTTTGGAATTGTCTTACAATGTTTGTTCTTACCAGTTCGTTAGTACTTGGTACCCAGCAATGCCAAGCACTTAGTAGCTGTAATTAGTTAGCTTCTCCCCCTGGTCATCTCCACTTTATAAGAGACCTTCAGATAAAGGATGCTTCCTGACATCTCTCTTCTTCACTTGCTCTCCTGCTCATTAGAACAGCCTCTCCCACATAGCAAGAGCTTTGTAAATAAATAGAGGGGTTGGTGATCATGGACGTACATTAGATGGAACAAGAAGACAGAATAAACCTGTGGGTCCTTATAAGCATAAAATATAGCATACAGAAAAATAAAATTCTAATTCCAGGTCACTGCATGCCCTCATGCATTTCCTGATGAATGATGTAGCAAGTCAAACTGCATGATAGGAATGGTGGGATGGTGGGAATGTGAGCATCCCTGCCCACTTCCTAGAGCCTGAACCAGTTTTCAATTTTCTAAGACAAAGTTCTCTGTAAAAAATAATATATACAATCTCAAATTTATTGGTGTGATACATTTGAATGAAAAGGCAAAGCTATCCAAATATATATAACTTTAGTTTATAAAGAACTGGGTATGAAAGGACTTTCATATTTCTCAGGGATGCAGCAGAGCTTAGCAACACGGACATCCCCAATGATCAGGACAAAGGGGCTGAGACCAGCATAATTAAGTACTAAAAATGCTTTAATATTTAGTATTGTGAAGTCATGTGTCACTGTGGAACATGTGTAAAAGGAGAAAATAAAATCTGCCCAATAAAAGAAAAGGAAACAGGTCATGAGAGTGAGAACCCTCTGGGTAGCTCTGATTTNTGGCTGGGTTTCCCACAACAATGACCTTAACTGATTTCTTGGCGTATTTCTCTAAGGCTGCGTCCTGGGACTTGAAGATTTTCACATTGGCTTTCAGTAGGTCCTTCCTCTCCATGCCTTCCCTTCGTGGCATGGAGCCCACTAGGACAGCCACATCCAGGTCTTTGAAGGCAATCTCTTCTTTGTCTGTTGCAATGACATCGTGAAGAAGGGGAAGGGTACAGTCTTGCAGTTCCATCAGGACACCATCCAGAACACCCATCATGGGGGTGATGCCCAACAGTACAAGAATGATGGGCTGGTCTTTTCCAAAGACAGATTCATTTCCAATACTGTACAACAGTGAATATGCAATTTGACCAGCTGCTCCAGTCACAAGGACTCTGATTGGTTCAGACATTGTTGCAAACTGCAAGGCCGATCTCTGCTGAAACACTAATTTTTGATAGAAGCCTTACCTCCTGTATTTTCCCCAGTTCTAACCATAAGCTAAAAGCCACATGACAGGGATCTTGGAATGGGAAGGTAGTAAGAATCCACTCTCCACCTGCCTAGAAACCTTGAACAGATCCTAAGATTGCATAGTGCCAGACTTCTTAAGAAAAGGAGATCTATTTTTATAATATATAATCCAATGTTGCAATGATTTGCAATACCAAGGCAAATGGTAATTTGATGGCGAAGGTCTGTTATCCTAGTATTTGGGGTGCTAATGCACCTCAAGATAAGCTTGTGCAACTTCCAGGTCAGCCTATGCTACAAAGCAAACATTATGTTTCCCACCTCTATTATTCACTATGTAAAACTTTATAATGTACATGCTTTTAGCTTATAGAGAATAGCTATAAAATGTAATTCCTACACTTCTCAGTGAGCAAGCAAGACATTAGGAACACGGACATCTCTGCTGATGAGAACATAGGGGCTGAAATTGCTGTCCCTATGTCCACAGCTGAACCCCATGAACCTGAGCAGCTATCAGGATGTTGGATACCTAAATTCTGAGTGTGTGGCTGCCATGCAGGGGTCAAGGTGAGCTAGAAAATGCCCCATCATCTGTGTAAGCCCTAATGATTGAGAACCAGTAGCTGGGGCACAATGTTCCTGAGGTGTTTTTGCACATCATTGTGTACTGGAGTGAGGTTTTTAAGTAGAGCTTGTATTCCAAACTGTGATGGCATTCTCTAAAAGATGATATTTCTCCTTGCTTCCTATATATGCCATGACCAGATATCAATGTTTTGAATGTGTTTGGAATTGTCTTACAATGTTTGTTCTTACCAGTTCGTTAGTACTTGGTACCCAGCAATGCCAAGCACTTAGTAGCTGTAATTAGTTAGCTTCTCCCCCTGGTCATCTCCACTTTATAAGAGACCTTCAGATAAAGGATGCTTCCTGACATCTCTCTTCTTCACTTGCTCTCCTGCTCATTAGAACAGCCTCTCCCACATAGCAAGAGCTTTGTAAATAAATAGAGGGGTTGGTGATCATGGACGTACATTAGATGGAACAAGAAGACAGAATAAACCTGTGGGTCCTTATAAGCATAAAATATAGCATACAGAAAAATAAAATTCTAATTCCAGGTCACTGCATGCCCTCATGCATTTCCTGATGAATGATGTAGCAAGTCAAACTGCATGATAGGAATGGTGGGATGGTGGGAATGTGAGCATCCCTGCCCACTTCCTAGAGCCTGAACCAGTTTTCAATTTTCTAAGACAAAGTTCTCTGTAAAAAATAATATATACAATCTCAAATTTATTGGTGTGATACATTTGAATGAAAAGGCAAAGCTATCCAAATATATATAACTTTAGTTTATAAAGAACTGGGTATGAAAGGACTTTCATATTTCTCAGGGATGCAGCAGAGCTTAGCAACACGGACATCCCCAATGATCAGGACAAAGGGGCTGAGACCAGCATAATTAAGTACTAAAAATGCTTTAATATTTAGTATTGTGAAGTCATGTGTCACTGTGGAACATGTGTAAAAGGAGAAAATAAAATCTGCCCAATAAAAGAAAAGGAAACAGGTCATGAGAGTGAGAACCCTCTGGGTAGCTCTGATTTCTGGCCTAGAATTGTTTGCAGACCTGGAGCTGTGAAGGTAGAGGACACGCTTGTGGTGCTTATACAGATGGAGAGCCATAGACCCACTGCTCCAGCCCATGAGACTCTGGAAAATGACATCACGGAGAGTCATGAGAGAGAGGAACAGCCACTTAATTGTGTGCCTGGATGGCAGCATATAACAATATCCAGTAAACATTGCAACTTCAGACCTGTTCATGCTACTGCCTGCTTTGATATAGTATAGCAAATTGGAACTTATCAGGGAATTAAAGATCCAAAAGAGGAGGAGAAAGGCAAGAACATGCCATGATGTTTGTGGCTTGAGTTTTCTCCACAGTGTGGTTCTGGGTCTGATGGTGACAGCCTGGACCATGCTGAGGAGACAGGTGGTACAGATGGAGAGGCCACGGGCAACCCTTTCTAGATAAATTACAGTTTTACAACCAACATCACCTAGGAAGTTTCTGATGTAAAAAATTGTGGCTATGTCTCTGACCCCTACGCAGTAAATAATGATTGTGTTTACAAAAGCCAAGTGGATGAGAATAACATCTATATTTTTGTTCTCAGGACCCATGATGAAAGTATACAAATGTCTCACAAATAAGATGATGTTTCCTATAACTCCAAGTCCAATAAGTGAAATGAAAATTATTTTCTGGATGTGGTCACTCCAAATTATCTTCATGACTAAAGCTAAGAAAAACATGAGAAACACAAGGAAGTAAACATGATATAGTTCATGCCTGTAGGTTTTCTGTTTTCTTTTGTGGAATGAACAGTATATTATGTAAATGCACAGATTTTTTTTTTTTTTTTGCTTGCAGATACCTGATTTTATTCTTGGACCTTCTGTTCTTGGTTCCATTGACATGGAGATGATGATGATGATGATGATGACACCATGCTGATGTCTTCTCAACCTTCACAGAAGGACCTCTTTCTATCCTCCATCCTTAAACCTTTCCCATGAGAAACCCAGACAAAGGATAGCATCATCAAGCTTCTAAGCAATGATATTGAGCATCAACTTAGAGTCTTCCCTTCTTAGATCCTTTTTGCCATCCCATACGCACTCATCTTTCAGGAAATGATTGAGCTAATAACAAATTGCAGCTCTTCTAAAAGTCTAATACTTGCCACAATGGGGTTGCTTCTCAGGGAAAGTCATGTGACTTTTCTTTGTCTCCGACTCTGAATTGACCTTGTCAATAAATAACACATAGATTAATTAGATAGGGCAGTAGTTAGTCCATATCCTCTTCTTTAGTGGAATGACATAATTAATTTTTATTTACTGTCATCTTGTGTATTAGATCATATTAAAGGTACCACACCCCACTACTTATAGGCCTTTTCTGACCATTTCCTAAGAACCTTCTTCCAAGGAAACATCAAATCTCAGCTCTCAGCTTAGACATTGTTCCTCTGGACTCCAAACTGAGGCACTTCCTATCACTTTGATTTCTAAGGTTCATGACATTGGTGATTTTGTCAGCCAGTGATGCTATACCCTATAAATGACATACAACTTAATACCTCAGACTGATTTGGGGAATTTTACACATGACATCTGTTTTTTGTTTTCTCATTCTGTTTGAAGTTAAAATAAGGATTAAAGCTTAAATGTATTCATTTTGACTCCATTTTCATAAATCATAAATAGTTTATGTGGTGACCTTAAGTCTATTTGTCTGTTACTTTTTTAGCATTTCCTGCTGCTCATCAAATTTATCTGTAAATCACTTTCATCTACTCCTGAGCAATGTGACACTGTCAGCAATATGTATTGAAATAAGGAAGATGTCTTTGTTTCCTGAATAGTGCCATTTCTGGACTAGGAAAATTATTCATTTACTTCAATTCAAGGAAATGTCAGAGAGACATTTATATTATATTTTATTTATGTTAAATTTAGCATTATTGTATGTATAGATATTTTATGTACATGCATTTCTAATGACCACTGTGTACCTGGTGCCTGCAGAGACCAGAATACAGCGTTGGATCCCTGAAACAGGAGTTGCACAGGGTTGTTAGCTGCTGTGTGAGCTGACCATTTAATCAAGGAACTCTGCAAGAGCAGTGAGTGCTCTTACCCACAGAGCCTGCTCTTCAGTCCACATGTGTACATTTTAAATGAGTTTCCACAAACCTCTTACTTTTACCATGTTAGAGTCAATCAGTTTAGTCTGTTCAACCAGTTAAATTAGGGATTCAAATGATGTGGTGGAGTGTTATACATATTCCAGAATGTTGACTGATACCAAAGTTTTAGAAATAGAAAGCTCAGTATTCACAAGAACATCCTTTGTGATCACCCAGTGTAGATTTAAATTCTGGCTTTCCAATTCATATGTTCATCACCTTGAGCATACTTATTTGGCTTCTTTAAAAATTATTTTTCATATGTGAAGTATGCTTTTATGTAATACCGGTATAATTTAGGGAGTCAATGAACTGAGAGGAATAGTACCCAGTGAAGTTCCCACTATGCACTAAAAAATAAGATGTTACTACCAGTATTTAGCCTCATGTCTGTTTTATCTGCAATTCTCATATTCAATGGTTTACATTTAATCTAGAAAAGGAGAAATTACAATAAATGAAATCACCATAAAGAAAGAAAGAGTGTTCCTTGCACAGAAGACTGAAGTCACCAGAAGTTACACAGACAAGAGAAGCAGTAGGAGCAAGAACTTCTTACTCCAGGCTGCACTGCAGGTGCCTCTGTCTCCTACCCCTGCCTGTCCTGTGTAAGGAGCAGATCACCATCAGTGACCGCACACACTGTCCTTGTGGACACTGAGACAATTCTGGATTGCACTTAGGAAATGATAGACCATCTTCTCCCTGAATCCCGCCACTGTCCCCTCTCAGAATGACAGGGAGCCCACATCCTTCTCTCCCACACATTAGCCTTCCAAGATTTCTTTCAAGGTCAAATGCAGTCCATCTCCCATGACATGGCAGAACTCACCTGTGCAATCTGTGCAGGGCTCAGGGTCAGGGTCCTCACAGCACTGCCAGGCCCTGTTTATCAACCTCAAGTCCTTGTGTTCAAGTAAGGTGTCAGGATGTCACCACCAGGAGTTTGGCTCTGTCAGGGGATTAGACTCTTTTGTCCCCATCCCTGAGGCCAGCTCTGCCTTCTCCCTGGTGCTCTGTCATTTGCTGAGCCCAGAAGCTTTATGATTCCAATTACAGTGTCTGTGAGTAAGGAGAAGGGTGATGAACAGTGCCTGAGGGGTTCTCGACCTTTGGACTTAACTACAGTCTTGCCTCTTTCCCTCCATGCACCCGCTAAACCAAGAACTGCTTTGAAAGAAATTTCTGATAATCCAAAGTGATCACTCTCCGAATAATTTTTAAGCATATTATTTAATAATAATAATAGATCATCAAGTACTACAGTCAAGGGCTGTCTGCAGTGTCATGTTTAGGACAAAGATGAGAAGATTCTGGTAGATTTTTCTGTGCTCTTAGCACTGCTTAGAATGCCTTTACAGATAACTTAAGTGGTTTAAGTTTGTCTGATGTTATTTTCTTTTTATTACTTCAGTTTTTTCCATACAATAAATTTTGATAATGTCATTTCCTTCCCCCAACACGTCCCACATTCTCCACATCCCTCTACCCACCCAACTTTATGTTTGCTGTCTTATGCTCTCTGCCCCACAAAATAAAACAAAAGACCTGAAGAAAAGAAAGTCTAAACAACAACAACAACAACAACAAAACCCACGGAGTTTCCCTAGAGCATGGCTGAGGTCCCCCAGTGACAATTGTAGAAAACTGATTGTCCCATTTGCAGCAGATATTAATTGAAAATAGTTTCTTAGTTACTGTTACAACCTCTACTTATCTCTCTCAGTACTGGTACTCTAACTTAAACCCGTGTACGTCTTGTGTGTAATTCCATGATGTCTATGAGTTCTTTTGTGCATCAATTCCTGTTACTATTCTCACCCCCTCTTCCAACTACTTCTTTTTCTCTGATGACTATTTTATTTCCCCTCTAAACGAGATTCAAGCATTTTCCCTTGGGCCATCCTTATTACTTAGCTTCTTTTGTCTAAGAATTGTACCAGAGTTATCCTGTACTTTATGGCTAACATCCACTTACAAGTGAGAATGTACCATGGGTCTTGGTTACCTCACTCGATATGCCCAGTTTGTGAGAACCCCAGGAGACTCTCAGGGACCACTGGTGCAAGCACACAGATGCAACTCTCCTTGCTCAGCAGGTTAGAAATGTAACCCCCGGAGCTTGGTGATTATATAGGGGAAATGTACAAGCTGGAGCTTTTGAACCTTGGCATTACATGATTAGGTAAGGGGTAAAGAAATGCTATCCTTTAAATCGATAACTTTTGTTCAGACAGCAAGGAGGGACCATACATCTGGAGAAGGTCCTTTTTGACCTGGGAAGGAATAACTCATTCTGTTATCAGTGACTAGTGCATTCTTACAAGTTGGTCACAACTGTCTGGGAACAATGGTTGTCTCTTTCTCATAGCTTAACAGTGGGGGCCTTATCACTTTAAGGACATTGAATTCTGCCTCCTTCAAAGACAGGAGACAGCTGCACCAGGGGGAGTGCTGGCAGTTTAACTCAGTGTGTGTGTGTGTGTGTGTGTGTGTGTGTGTGTGTGTGTGTGTTAATGTGGAGGGGAGTGCTAAACTCAGCTCCAGGGCTAACACGGAGGCCAGTGCTGGCTACGTTTTGTTTCTTCAAACTCAGGATGATATTTTTGTTCCATCAATTTGTCTGCAAAATTCATGGTGTTTTTGTTTTTAATAGCTGAGAGTATTCCATGTATAAACGAACCACATTATTTTTATCCATTCTTCAATTGATCGACATCTAGGTTGTTTCCAGTTTCTGTCTTTTATGAATACAGTTGCTATAAACATAGTTGAGCATGTGTCCTTGTGGTATTGTGGAGGATCTTTTGGGTATATGCCCAGGAGTGGTATAGCTGGGTCTTGAGGTGGACCTATCCCCAATATTCTGAGACACTTACTAATTTATTTCCAAAGTTTTTTTTATATAAATTTACACTCCTTCCAGCAACAGAGGAGTGTTCCCTTTGCTCCATAACCTTGCCAGCATGTGCTGTCACTTGAGTTTTTTTTTTTTTCTTTTTTAAATCTTAGCCTTTCTGATGTGTATAAGATGGAGTCTCAGAGTCATTTTGATTTGCATTTTCCTGATGACTAAGAGTGTTGAACACTTTTTTTGTTTGTAGAACATGATTTTAATATTTTAACTGTTAATATTCAACAAATAGAATAATTATTTTAAGATATATTTTGTTGTTATGTCTCCCTTTCTATTTCTGATTTTATTAATTTGGATATGGTCTCTGCACCTTCTGGGTAGTGTGGCTAAGGGTTTATCTATCTTGTTGATTTTCTCAAAGAACCAGCTCCTGGTTTGGTTGATTCTTTGTATAGTTCTTTTTGTTTCTATTTGGTTGATTTCAACCCTGAGTTTAATTATTTCCAACTGTCTACTCCTCTTGGGTGTATTTGCTTCTCTTTGTTCTAGAGCTTTCAGGTGAGCTGTCAAGCTGCTAGTGTAAGCTCTCTCCAGTTACTTTTTTTGGGCACTAGAGCTATGAATTTTCCTCTTACTACTGCTTTCATTGTGTCCCATAAGTTTTGGTATTGTGTGTCTTCATTTCCATTAAATTCTAAAAAGCCTTTAATTTTTTTCTTTATTTCTTCCTTGACCAAGTTATCATTGAGTAGAGTGCTATTCAGCTTCCACGTGTATGTGTGCTTTCCATTGTTTTTGTTGGTATTTAAGACCAGCCTTAGTCAGTGGTGGTATGATAGGGTCTACAGGATTATTTTAATCTTCTTGTATCTCTTGAGGCCTGTTTTGTGACTGATTAGGTGGTCAGTTTTGGAGAAGGTACCATGAGGTGCTGAGAAGAAGGTATATTCTTTTGTTTTAGGATGAAATGTTCTATAAATATCTGTTAGATCCATTTGGTTCATAATTTTGGTTAGTTTCACTATGTTTGTTTAGTTTCTGTTTCCATGGTCTGTCCATTGCTGACAGTGGGGTATTGAAGTCTTCCACTATTATTGTATGGGGTGCGATGTGTGCTTTGAGCTTCAGTAAAGTTTCTTTTATGAATGTGGGTACCTTTGCATTTGGAGTATAGATGTTCAGAACTGAGAGTTCATCTTGGTAGTTTTTTTTTTTTCCTTTGACCAGTATAAAGTGTCCTTTTTAATGCTTTTTTGATAACTTTTGGTTAAAAATTGACTTTCTTCGATATTAGAATGACTACTCATCCTGATAAGTCCCCAGAATCAGTGATCATGGGACTTTGATTATTGCCTTGCTTGTTCTATTATTGTTCTTGCTTGTGACTATTTGTGTTTCTTGCCTTGTTTGTTCCTTAACCTAGAACTGACCTTAATATTTGCATGTAATTAAGATGGTATAAAAGCAGAGTGGGGAAAAAAAATAAATCTTCTTCAAACTCAGAACTGGCTGGGGTCACACTACAGTGTTGTCTAATTGTATTTATTTATCTATTTATTTTTTAGTTCTTGCTCCCTCCCTTGAGAACCTGTTGACAGACTGAGCTGGCTTGGTCAAAAATCCAAACAGACCTTGTAGGGAGTGGGCTTGAACTGCTCTCTCTGAAGCTGAGCTGGGCCTGGAGGGGACCCAGGGCTGTCCAAGCTCTTTCCCTGGTCTAAGAGTGAAACTCTCCACACTAAAGCAAGGGATAGGACAGGTTGTGGGTCTCTGAAATGCTGCTCTTTGCTAAGATAAACTAGGCTTTTAATGTTTTATAATACAGATTAAAGACCACTATTATGTTTAGATTTTATGTCAACATGTCACAAATTTGTATCACTTGAGTAAGGAGCCTCATTTAGAGTTGTTCTGTCTTGGTTGATGTGGAAAGACCCACCTGATTGTGGGTGGCCCCTAATGTTAAGAACTCAGGTTAAAAGTGTGTGTCAGAGGGAAGATCATTCTGCCTCATTCCTGTTTGGCCTTCCCTCTTGTTGCTGAGTTGATTTGTTCTGTTTCTCCTGCTAGGGCTCATTCCTTTGCTGAGAGTGGAACCAAGGACTGTCTTGGAAACTTACAGGCTTCTGGAGCTACATTGGGATTACTGAGGCCCATGCCTGTGGACTATCAGTTATGGCTTGAAGTGAGAGATAGCTATGGTGAAATTACTCCAAAAGGTGAGGCTTACAGGCTCAAACACCAAGTAAAATACTGGGTCTCACCAACTCTCTCAAACCACCAAGTGTGTGTTTATAGTGTGTTTTGCCATCTTTCTCATGGAGTGGGCAATGTGGGTGAGAATGAGAGGTCAGTATCCCACAGGACATTTCTATCCAAAGTGATTTGCTATCTGTACTTCCTCTTGCATTATTAAAAATAGAAGTGATATATAATTAACCTTCAATAGATATGGCTTTGTTAGATTCTGAAATCTTCCAGATGAGCTGAATTAACATATCCATATCCTTTGTTACCATTTCTTTGGTAAAGTGAATTCCCAGTGCACACTACAGTGTATACCACAGTCACCATGTGTGCACTACATCCGTGGAATTAGTCTACCTGAGGGCAACTTTGTACCTGTGGCCAACAGCTCACCTATGCCCATCTTCAAGAGAAGCACAATTTTGCTCTCTATCTCTGTGTGCTCAGTGGGTCAGAGAAGTGATTACAGTTTCTTTTTCTTTCAGAAAATCCTAGAAATGTTTGTGAAAGCATGGTTTGCCTAGCAAAGATGTCTCTGAACCTTTCCACCTGTTCTGCAGGTCACCTTGGCGTGGTCCCTGGTGTTACCTGTTCTGCAGGTCACCTTGGCATGGTCCCTGGCGTTACCATGAGTCCCAGGACCACCCCTTGGAGACGCTTCCACCAGAGACTACATGACAATGTAGTCTTGCTTATTTATTTCTGTTTTTGATCTTGATGAGCTCCAGATTTCTCTATTATATCACAGCATCCAGTAGCATGACCAGATAGATCTGGAGTTGCAATGTATTGTGGGTGTTGTACTATGCTACTGTTACTGTTACAGAGTTTGTATGCAGTAAGGACTGTAATTTATCAAAGCTGCTAGCAGAACAACACTCACTGAGCCAAACTTGAGACGGCCACATGAAGGCAGGTGAGGGAAGGATATTTAAAGGTGAATATACAGGAAGACCTTGAGCTTCTGCATACGCAAGCTAAGAACAGTTCTGCTCTGCCAAGTTTACACAGCCAAGGAGACCTCAGAATAGTCCTTGAATGTCTGCTTATGCATGTTACAGGAGCCAAAAGGCAGTCAGCTATGTTATAACAGCTACATGGTTACAGCTGTAAATTTAGGGTGGTGGAGAGGGTCACTTAGGATACTGGGAACTTATCTACTAGCAACTGGAGTCAGAGACAAACTAATAGGTACCACGACAGGTGCCTAGCACAAAATGGAGTCTTCTTAGTCATCACATTACTGTCTAGAGGGTCTTGATTAGGTTCATTTTCTCTGCCAGTTAAGAAACATTCACCAGCATAGAAAAGAATATCTGACAGGGAAGACAGAAACAGCAGACAGAATGAAGAAAGACTTCTGCTAGGGATGAGCATACACACAGTGAGTCAGACACGGAGAAGGACCCTCTGCAAAGCAAAAGGGCGGGGACTTGGGAAGCCATAGACCAGTTTCTGCCTGAGGGTCAGGTGTTCTAAGGGTCTTGGTAGGTTTCTCCTGCCCTAATTTCAGCTTGTTTAATTTGAATGAAGAAAGGGAGGCTAATAGGTCTACAAATGTAGTGTAAACATGTCCTAATCCAGCCCTTAGTTTGTGAGATCAGTCCACAGGCAGTGGGCCCTCCTGGCAGGAGAAAAGCCTGCCAGGTCTCAAAGCCTTTGTCTCTGGACTGGATGTTTGCTTTCTCTGTTATCTATTACTGGTCCTCATCTATCTGCCTATCAGGGACTGAACTTCCTGTTCTCAGTGCCATCCTCGCAGATAGTGAGGTGAGGGGGTTTCTTTTCTTTTCTCTCCTCTCCTCTCATTTCCTCTCTCCTCTCTCTTTTTCCAATCTTTCCTTTTCCCCTCAACCTTTGCCCTCCTTCTTCCTCTTCTCCCTCCCTTCCTCTTTTCTTTGTGACTTAATCTTTCAGAGTCTCATGGGTTTGCACAGTGGGTCAATGGTACTGTATAGTGGTTCATATGAAGGTCACTGGTTCTCTTCCTGTATAGACATCCCACTGGTGTCCTCTACCTCCTCATCTGTACACTGGCAAACAGTTCCAGTTCAGACATCAGAGCTGCAAAATGTACTCATTCTTATGACTTGTTTCCTTATTTTATTTTTCAAGTAAGTTTCATTTCATCCTCTTACATGGGTTCTAACTGTTCACCATGGCTATCCCATTTTGTCTTGCTCCTCAAGTTTGGCTAAACTGTGACAATTCCTATAGTCAAGTTCCAGAAATAGAGTAGATTATTTTTCTATATTCTTGTGTACCTTTTCTATGGACCTTCAGTAATGACTAAACCTGTTTCACCTGAGCAATAACCAATTGAAACAACAACAACAACAACAACAAAAACAACAATATCAAAAAAAAGAAAAAGAAAAAAGAAAAGAAGAAAGGAAGGAAGAAAGAAAGAGAAAGAAAGAGAAAGAAAAAAAGAGAAAGAAATAAAGAAAATAAGAAAGAAAACTTTTAGTCTTTTTCCCAACCCTCTTCCTGTGAAAAATCTAAGAAGGGTCTTCACATGGTTTATGGGCCTGATCTCTCTTCAAAGCCCCTGCATGTTGCTGTCTGTGCCTGGTGTTAATAATGTTTCTAATAAACAGCTAACCCTGAAAAGATAATCCACCTCAGTGTCATCCTTTAACTCTCAAACCTAAAACATTTCACTACCTCATTACATGCTTCTACACCAGGAAGTGTTAGAATACTTCTCAACTTTGGCTCTGCTGAGCTTATCCCCTTTGTGCCAGTCAGCAGGGAAGTTGGTATGGCTCAAGGATGAGGAGAACACGGACAAATGCATCAGTTACTCTTCATACCTGTTCCTCTGTGAAATAAGAGTATCTATAGAACAAATTGCAGTCCCCTAAAGTTCCAACATATCAAGTCATTAAGTTAACCAAGGCTTTCAAAGATAAGTTTGCATTGTTACTATTATTATTTTTATAACTGATCCCAGACAATCTAAGACCTGCTCAAAGGGTTCTAGAAAGATGCAAGCACAAACACCCATGGCCCTCTCCACTGTGCTCATCATGTGGCTTTGGATCTCTTGATTACTTGGGAAAAAGACTGGAGATGACTCTATTGTCAGGAAGCTAGACATAAATAAATCAAGAATTAACATAAATAAAGAAAGACCAGCTAGCTAATGACGGTTCAGTCATATCTCCTCAATGCACTTCCACGATTATCAGGTCAAGGAAGTTCCACTACCTCCTATTTGTCATGGGCTCTCCCAGGAGCCCTGAGTGTGAGAGCAACAGGGAAAGCAGTGTCATGATGTAACTGTCCTGGAGGGAGAGCAGATATTCTAAAGAGAGTCCCCTCCTTTTCACAATCAGATTATTAACATTTAAATGGAAATATTAACATTGGCCCAGGAGTCAATCTAATCCCTGGGAGGAGAAAGGCTGAAGCCCTGGCACTGTCAGAGAAGGAACTTGCCTTCCCAGAGAGGCTTCACAAAGTTCTGAGGCTACACGAACTTTTCCTGGATACTCTTTCTGTTATAAAATTGTAACCTTGCTACAGAGAAGTGGAGAGAGCAAGAGTCTTTCTTTACCTGGTTTTATCAAACCACAGATACATCCATTTGCTTTGTCAGTTTGTTTCCTAATTTCCTTAAGGAAGCAGTGGCTTTGATGAAACCTTTTGAAGTTTTTCATGGATGTATAGGTTTTAAGTGTGTATGTAGGTTTTGAGTGTGTGTGTGTGTGTGTGTGTGTGTGTGCATGTTTTCGAGTAGATGATCACATGTGTATATGAGGTAGTGCACATGTACATTTGTGTTCATCTTCATGCATAAGACTGAAGTAGATATCAGGATTCATTCTCTGTCTTCCACAATATTGAGGCAAAATCTTCCAGTCAGACACAGCATAGAAAAATGGCTAAGTTCACCACCAAGCTTGTACCGATAGCCTATTGCTGCCTTCTGAGGCTGGAATTACAGTGAAGTGGTTACCCCACCAGGCATTTAAATGAGGTGGCTCTCACACTTGGAAGCAAAGCACTTTAACCACTGGGCCATCTCTCTAGCCAGAGTCTACCCATCTTAAATGCCACCGTGTTTCAAGGGACTATCCTTTATATGAGGCCAGCTTTTGGGACAAATAGGAGGTAACTAGGCACCCTTCAGTATGCTTTCTGTCTGCAGGAGGTCAGTCTTCTCTACAGACCTCTTCCTGGATAGAAGCTACATGAAGGTCTCTCTTACATATTTTTGTTTTTTATTAAGTAACCTAGTCAGAGAAGTACAAGCTTTAAACTGTTTAGTTTTTCTTTATATTTCAAAGAGAAAGAACTTTAGTTTTCTAAACAAAATAACAAAAATAACAGAACAACGTGCTTCTTTTTAGACTGGAGATATTTATTTTATTTTTAAATTTATTTATTTATTTATTTATTTTTAAACTTTTTTTTTTTTTTAAGATTTATTTATTTATTATATGTAAGTACACTGTAGCTGTCTTCAGACACTCCAGAAGAGGGAGTCAGATCTTGTTACAGATGGTTGTGAGCCACCATGTGGTTGCTGGGATTTGAACTCCAGACCTTCGGAAGAGCAGTTGGGTGCTCTTACCCACTGAGCCATCTCACCAGCCCCTTAAATTTATTTTTATTTATTGTATTCATTATTTAAAATAATTTTTAAATTTAAATGTATTCTGATCATATTCTTCCCCTCTTCCAAGTCCTTCAATATCACCCCCCTTTCTAATCTACTCAACTACCAGCTCTTTCTCCGAAAGCAAATACCAAATGAACCAATTAAAAAAAATCCAAACCAAGAAAACAAAATAAAAACACATTAAAATAAAAGAACTACCAAATTGTGATAAAATAACACACACACACACACACACACACACACACACACACACTCTGTGGAGTCCAGTTATATACTTAAACATGATACCTGTCCTGGAGTGGTTGATATGCCAAGTGTTATTCTGAAAGAAAATTAATTTTCCCCCTCCTAGAAGGTATATATGTGACAATTCACATGTTAACTTTTACCTCACTGGCAAGATTTTCATTTATTCATTCAAAAAATAGCAAAATAAAATATACTATTATAAAATAAAAACTACCACATCCACATTGAACAAGATAAACAAACAGAAGAAAAAGAGTCAAAGAGAAGACAGTGGAGTCAGAGATCCACTATTTTCACACTAAGGAATCTCGTAAAGCCATCAAACTGGAATTAATAATATATACATAGAGGGACCTGTGCATGCTTCTTCAGTCACTGTGAGTTCATGCGAGCTTTGCTCATATTTATTTAGAGAGCCTCATTTCCTTGGTGTCTTTCATCTCCTCTGGCTCTAATGCTCTTTTCACATCCTCCTTTTCTGGGGGTCTCCTGAGCTCTGAGGGAAGGTATTTGATGGGGACATCCGATTTAGGACTGAATGCTCAGGGACTCACTCTCTGCTTAATGTCTGGCCATGGGACTTTATACGGAAGCTTTTGTGCTGAAAGCCAAGCAAGGCAATGAGTTGTGGGGATACGGTAGAGTATCATTAGGAGTCATTTGATCACTTCCTGTTTATTCTATTTTTGGGGTTATTAAACTCTACCCTCGAGGTCCCTGGGCTGTCTAGTCTCAGGTTCTTGGTTACTTAAGTAGTGTTGGATATGGGTTCCACTTTTATGAAATGGTCCTTAAGTCAAATCACTTACTTGTTGATTACTCCCAAAGCTTGGTGCCACCATTGCCCTAGCATATCTTACAGACTGTATACCATTATAGATAAAAAGTTTGTGGCTGTCTTGGCATTTATGTTTTTCTTCTGAGAGTATGCAGAGTAGCTTTCTATACCAAATACATCAAAACAGAGGGGGTGAAGGCTCTACGCAGTCAACAACTTAACATCTTGAAGTTCAATGAGTTCTGTAGGTAGTGTGTTCATCAAGGAGGCCTTGCTTTGGGTTTCTGGAGTAACCTATAGTCTTGTCAACAGTGTGGGATATTTGGCTCTTTGTGCCAGTCTTATTTTAAAATTTCTACTTACTACAAACGTAAGGTACAACTTAGTTTCCCTCCATCTAGATTTCCTCATTCAATAGAGGGTATGAAAATCCTGGCTTCCTTAAAACTTACAGTTCATTTGTAAGAAGCATTCCTTTTTTTCTCCTTTTTTCCATTTTTATTTTATTGTTATTTTCTTTATTTACATTTCAAATGCTATCCTGAAAGTTCCCTGTACCCCCCCCACCTGCCCCTGCTCCCCTACCCACCCACTCCCACTACTTGGCCCTGGCCTTCCCCTGTGCTGGGTCATATAAAGTTTGCAAGACCAAGGGGCCTCTATTGCCAATGATGGCCGATTAGGCCATCTTCTGCTACATATGCAGCTAGAGACACGAGCTCGGGGGGGTGGGGATACTGGTTAGTTCATATTGTTGTTCCACCTACAGGGTTGCATCCCCCTTCAGCTTCTTGGGTACTTTCTCTAGCTCCTCCATTGGGGACCCTGTTTTCCATCCAATAGCTGACTGTGAGCATCCACGTAAGAAGCATTCCTAATGGCTATTATGTGTCAGCTTCATCCACATGTGTGGAGATACCACCATGCACAGCAAAAAACGAAACCAGTAACCTCAAACTCATCTCCTTAGGAAACCTTGTAGTACCTTCTCCTCAAGAACAAAATGAAGACGTCATCACCTCTCATTTCAGCCCTGCATACACATTTATTTACTTCATTTTGCATCTGTGTTAGGAAGGGCCTCCTAGGAACTGGAATGAAAAGTATCTGTAAGGACCAGTCTTGGGCATATATAAGTTTTAGAAGTGATTTTGAAAGTTTGTGATAAGTAAGGATTGTCAGGGACACATTCATATTTACAATCCCATATGATACTTAGCCTACAAGTTTGAGACAATCAGTTATAGCAAAACCCCTCATTAATGAAGGATACAGGTAGAACAAGAGATGCTAAACTTGTTCTGGCCCGTGTCTGGGATTTGCACAGGGAGCAGCATCCCAGGTTCTGAGGACCATTTATTACGTTTCTGTCTGGTAAAGCACTTAAGAAAGAGAAGAAAGCAACTTGGTCTGTATGTCAGAACCTGGTGCCCTGCCAGGTAACAGGCTGCCGCTTTGGCTCATTTACCAGTCAGGAGATGTGGGACGCTCAGTACACAGAAACTTGCTAAGTAGTTAATTTCCTCACATCCTTCCTCTCAAAATAATTAAACACTAATTAAGCTGGAAATAAGTTCTGAGCAAAACAGATGCTGTAACTGTGGGAGAGAGGGAAGCTGTACTTCAGGGACTGAGGCCCTGCAGTGGCCTTCCTTCCCCCTGACACTGTGACAACATGAAACCTGAAGTCCGCAGTACCTGATGGCAGCCAAGAGCCCCACAGATCCAGACAGCACAAATATGACCTGGCAAGTGTCACCTTCCCAGAGCTGCTCCAGAGCCTGTCTGCACCACAGAGGTCCAGGTGAGTACGTGGAGGTAAGATCTTAGATGCCCTCAGCTGTGTCATGGAGAGAGGCATTAAAGCTGAAGTCCCTCTCTGACTACGACAGAGAGGAGAGGAGAGGCTCTGTGAGACTTGGGTCCTCCACTTTCCTTCTGACCCTGACAAGGATGGTCCCTTGGTCTAGAAAGATCAAAGGAGAGGAGTTCCTGGAGATACAGAAATGAGACAGAAATGTGGAGGCATTGCTGTCCATCCTCAGGCTGGAGTCAGGACAGAGCTTTGGGTGGGTCTTTGCCTAAGGTTGTCTTTAAAAAGGAATCAATAAGATACAGAAGATTTTCAAATATCTATAAAAATTGAGACAATAATAACCCACTCATGTAATGTTGGCATTAGAGAGTCTGAGGGAAGATAGTTATCTTCAAGGATATTCTGGTTTACATAGGGAGACTGTTCAAAAATAACAAGACAAAACAAACAAAACAACAAACAAAAACAAATTCTTTCCTTTTTCTTTGCCTCCATTTTTGTCATCATTATGCCTTAACAGTGCGACTAGTGTTTATAAAGTTTGTATTTTTCTCTTTTGATGCATTTCCACTTTTGAAGTATTGGTACATATATATTTTTTATATGATCTTTATAACTCCTAAATGGAAGGTTTTGTTTCTCTTTCCATCCTTAAAATCTCTTAGTGCTATCACATGATATTTTACATACCTATATCAACTGCAGTCCTTCTAAGCTTGGTAGCTCTGCGGAAGTATAAACCATTAAGTGTAACACTTATCATTACCATGTTGAGAATTCTTGCTATAAAGGATTCAGGCTGTGAATCAGTACATCCTGAAACAGCTCATGTTAACTCTATCCCAGTGCAAAATAGCAAAGAGCAAAAATCTGTTTTGTTCTTGTTCTTTTTTTATTTTATTTTATTTTGTTTTTTTTTAAAGAAAACCAGCTTAGATGGATATAGTCTGCCTAAGGCTTTTGGGGATTAAACCCATCATGGTATCATCTATCTATCTACAGGAAGTCCATTCTGTCTTTTAAATTAATCTATGTAGCATTTTCCAAGATAATGTTGGAGATGAGTCACTTCCATCTCCTCCTACAGTCCATGACAATGAGATGGGAATCACTTAATAAAAGATCAGAATCTGGTGTCAAATACAGTTTGAAGTGTCAAAACAGGAACTGAGGACTAGAAAAGTAGTGATCCCCAGAAAAGCAAGCGTTAAACAAACAGAAAATGTTAATAGTTTCCATCAGGATTTGGGGTGAGTTGATATCAGGGATTGTGACAGATTCTAATCTTTGACTGAACAGTTAACACCTATTATAAATATGTTAATGAAGGTTGATGAGCTGGCTATTAATGTCTGAAACATNNTTCATTATNTGNAAATATNTAGGATAGTACTGTGATTTCAAGGATACACTGACACATGTGATAGTTATCGCTTTGTCAGAGGAGCAGTTGAAAGGCAGCAATTGACATTTCTAAAGTCAGANGCCACCTGGACCCAAACCTGGGCACAAAGCAGGTCATGTGTGAGATCATCAGGACATAGACATTTAAAACAACTGTGTGAGCTTAGCAGGAAGGAGAGCAGGGAACAGAGGNGCTCCATGTACTCAGAACACACAAACCCATGGAGACACTGACACATCCAGATCCCTCCTCTTCTAGAAAAGAGACCCAAAGCTTGCCATAAAACCCTAAGAATTGAGAATGGAGCTTCTGAACATGAATAATAACATCCAGCTGAGCTCTAAGTCCTGGAATCAGCTTGGGCTGATGCAGAATAAAGCAGCCTGCTAGACAAACAGGTTGGAAGAGAAACAGGAGGAGAAGCAGGCTGTAAAGCAAACTGACATAACTGCTGCTCACAAGGCCCNGCAGAGGCAAATGACAGCATGACCTCTTAGATGGGAGCGTCCCTGCTCACAACTGGATACCTCAACAAACTGTGCTGCATGCAGCCATATTGAGAACTCATAACTACAAAACTGCACTCATCCCATGGCAGCACCTAAGACCTCATTAATCCTGTCTCCCATTTACTTAACCATCACCACCTAGTCCAGAGCAGTTCCTTGCTCCCTCTGATGCCTTACTGATCACTTACTGGGGGCCACAGATTCCCTGAATCCATCCAGCAGGATCACAGATCCTGACACCCACTCTCCTAGGAAGCATCCCAAGTGTCTGCCAGACACCTTCACTGGCTGCAACCTGGCACTTACATTCATTTTTCATGCTACAGTCTTTTTCAGGACACCTTTTGATGACTCAGCTTTCAACTATTGGGCTCTGTGTGGATAAATTATACAATATAAATTGACATTGAGGGCCACCTTAAAAAATATCTAGTAAACTCTTACACAGAGTTAAATCACAGAATGTTTAATATTAAAAACTTTAAAAATAATAAGAAATGGAAATTAAAGTTATAAAGCTTTGAATCCAAATGATATAGAAATAGTTATACCAATCAAGAAGAAATTAGGAAAGGAATATCGAATAAAGGAGGAGACAGTGTAGAAGGTAAGGTTACCCGATCTGAGAGATNCTGCAGGTGCACAGGGTTTCCCAGTGTCTGTGTGTGACGTGGGAAAGGCAGGCAGGGTCAGGATTAGCCTCGGCCTTTGGGAATTGGATGGGGAAATACAATGAAATAGAATGAGAAACAGAAGAAGAAATTTCATTTGGGTAAATTTGTTATTCAATTTAGCTATGATGAGAGCTACCAAGGATAATCCATGCATGCAGACAGACAGAAAGACAGAAACACACACACACACAGTGTCTCCCACACAAAGAGAGTGTGAGAAAGAGAGACAGAGACAGAGAGACAGAGAGAACAAGTAAATTTTTTATAGTGTACAACTAAAAAAAAAAAATTCTCCTTTAAACCTTTAGATTTGAACACCAGTTACCAAACTCACCTGTCAGAGCACACACAATATCCCAGTTTCCCTGAAAAGGGAGTGTCAGGGACCTCATCTGCAACATTGCATGTGTCCACCACTGCCTTTTGCATGCCAGAAAATGCTGTTATGACACTTTCTTGAAAAAGTATTTCTGTCTTGGATACAAGTTTGTCAACCTAGTAAGTAAAAATGGGTTTGCAGTTTATTAAGGAAACNATTTTTCTCTTCATGACTATAATTGGCACCCTGGGGAATATTTCTGTTTCTGTGGATTATTTCTTCCNTTTATTAGAAGGTGTTAAGAAGAAACCCATACATCTCATTCTCATCCACTTGGCATTTATAAACATTTTAGTCCTTCTTCCAAAAGGATTTCGAAAGACAATAGCATCTTTTGGTTTGAGAAACTTCCTGGATGACATAGGCTGTAAGATTATTGTTTACCTGGAGAGGATGACCCGTGGCCTCTCCATCTGCACCAGCAGTCTCCTCACTGTGATCCAGGCTATCATCATCAGTCCCAGAGCATCTGGGTGGAGGAGGCTCAAGCCAAAGTCTGCATGGCACATCCTTCCATTCTTCTCATTCTTTTGGATACTCAATGCTTTAATCAGTACGAACCTAATTCATTCCATTAGAAGTATAGGTCTGAATATATCACAGCTTAAGAATGGCGCCAACTATTGTTATATTATGCTAGAAAATCAGGAAATAAAATGGATTGTTCTCATCATCATGGTCCTGAGAGATGTAGTGTTTCAGGGTGCCATGGGAGGGGCCAGTGGCTACATGGTATTTCTTCTCCACAAGCACCACCAGCATGTCCTCTACCTTCAGAACTCCAAGCTTCTCTACAGAACTCCCCCTGAGCTGAGAGCTGCTCAGAGTGTCCTCCTTCTGATGCTCTGTTTTGTTTTCTTCTATTGGGCAGACTGTGCCTTTTCTCTATTTCTAAGTTTCTCTTCAGAGGAGTATTCGTTGATGCTAAACATTCATGAGTTTCTGACCATTGGTTATGCGATTTTCAGCCCCTTTGTGCTGATTCACAGAGATGGTCTTCTGGCTGAACAGTGGGAGACATTGAAACAATGTTTCTCTCACCTATCTGCTCAATTAACAAGAAAGAACTCACTTCTACAACGTTGTGGGTAAAAAACAAATCCCATACAGAAGCTTAATAGTATGTTTATTCTTAGAAGATAATCTTGGTGACTCACAGCCTTGAGCTAATTACAGTGATATAGAAACTTTATTCTTTACTTGGCCACTCTTTTGGAGTGACTGTCAACTTTTTATATTTGCATATATTGTTTATGAAGCGTTTTCCTACATTTATGGCTGTGTAGCATATGTATGCATGTATGCCTGAGGCTTGGAGATGATGGAATAGACCATGAAATTCTCTGTTACTAACTGGAGTTAGATAGATGGTTCTGAGCTAAAATATGGTTCCTTGAAATTGAATCTTGGACCTCTAAAAGCCAGCCAGTACTCTTTTTTTTTTTTTTTTTTTTTTTTTTTTTTTTGTGCATCGAACTTTATTGATTTTATTCAAGAGAGTAGGGAGGACTCCCTAGGCCCCTCCTGTTATTATGGGAGTCTGGGGTGGAAATTGTGAGGGAGATGCTCAGTGAGTGTTGGAGGCCGAGTTGGGATAGAGACTCCTCAGCAACTGAGGGCCTCTCTCTTGCTCTCAGTGTCCTTGCTGGGGTGGGTGGTCCAGGGTTTCTTACTCCTTGGAGGTCATGTAGGCCATGAGGTCCACCACCCTGTTGCTGCTGCTGTATTCATTGTCGTAACAGGAAATGAGCCTGACAAAGTTGTCCTTGAGAGCAATGCCAGCCCCGGCATCGAAGGTGGAAGAGTAAGAATTGCTGTTGAAGTCGCAGGAGACAACCTGGTCCACAGTGTAGCCCAGGATGCCCTTCAGTGTGCCCTCAGATGCCTGCTTCACCACCTTCTTGATGTCATACTTGGCAGGTTTCTCTACGTGGCACGTCAGATCCACGACGGACACATTGGGGTTAGGAACATGAAAGGCCATGCTAGTGAGCTTCCAGTTCAGCTCTGGGTTGACCTTGCCCACAGCCTTGGCAGCACCAGTGGATGCAGGGATGATGTTCTGGGCAACTCCACCGCCATCATGCCACAGCTTTCCAGAGGTGCCATCCACAGTCTTCTGAGTGGCAGTGATGGCATGAACCATGGTCATCAGCCCTTCCATGATGCCAAAGTTGTCATGGATAACCTTGGCCGGGGGGTGGGGGTGGGGTAAGCAGTTGGTGGTGCAGTATGCAATGCTTACAATCTTGAGTGAGTTGTCATATTTCTCGTGGTTCACACCCATCACAAACATGGGGACATCTGCAGAGGGGGCAGAGATGATGACCCTTTTGGCTCCACCCTTTAAGTGGGCCCCAGCTTTCTCCATGGTGGTGAAGATGCCAGTAGACGCCACGACATACTCAGCACCGGCATCACCTCATTTGATGTTAGCGGGTTCTTGTTCCTGGAAGATGGTGATGAGCTTCCCGTTGATGACAAGTTTCCCATTCTTGGCCTTGACTGTGCTGTTGAATTTGCCGTGGGTGGAGTCATACTGGAGCATGTAGACCATGTAGTTGAGGTCAATGAAGGGGTCATTGATGGCAACAATTTCCACTTTGCCATGTGGAGAGCAGACGGCAGCCCTGGTAACCAGGCGCCCAATAAGGCCAAATCCATTCACACTGATCTTCACCATTTTGTCTAAGGGACGAGACTGGCGCTGCACAAGAAGATGCAGCTGTATCTGGAACAGGGAGGGGTAGAGAACCCAGCCAGTGCTCTTAATGACTGAGGTATCACTCCAGCCCNGAGAAATAAGCTTTAATTACAATTCATAAAACTGGTTTTGTTAATACAATGACTGGAAGCATGCAAATGGATTTGGTAAATTTTTTAAAAATCCATAGTGGTTTGATCATGGTATTCCAAGAAACCCTTATTTGTACTGACTCTATCCTTGCTAAATGATAGCACTACAAGGGTACTTTGTGATTATTCAAAGTGTCTGTAAGAATCCATCCATGGAAAGGANTTCTTAGAATTATGAAAGAATGATATGTACAATGTAGTTAGTCAACAGAAGCCCAATGCACCAGTCACAGAACCTAAATACCCAGAAACATTTCAATGGTGTTATATTCATGAGTGTTCTCTGCAGGAATAGACTGGAGATATAGCAGAAAGTGGATGGCAAGCACACAGTAATGTTTCAGTTTATATGTCTGAGGTTTCTAGGTTTTCTTTTTCCAGGGTCAGTCAATGAGTGTGACTGAAGC
>NC_034605.1:26277017-26291457 GCF_900095145.1 Mus pahari | reverse complement strand
ACCAGAGAACTCCTAAACCTGATAAACAGCTTCAGTGCAGTAGCTGGATATAAAATTAACTCAAACAAATCAGTGGCCTTCCTCTACATGAAGGACAGACAGGATGAGAAATAAAAATAAATATATTATAAAATCATGCTATTTAATAATCTATAGCACAATACAATACACATCACTTACTTAAAAGTTTCCTATATCCTATGCAGGCATGCAACAAATAAATATCTATTTATATTGTAAAGTAGGTCCAGGATACTTTCACAATGTCTACAAGTCGTCTAGTCTAATATGACAGAAAGCTTTTATGAAAATTAGGCATATAGCTACCTCTAACCATACGACAATTTCATGTTCAATGATTATATCAATAACTGTTTTTCAAAATGTACTCTTCAGGTGCTTAGAACTGTGAAATAACATTGGATGGATCCAGTTTAAGAAATTAAGTGGCGAATGCCTCCTTGAAATGAATGTAGAGTCAGCTCCTTTTGCAGCTCTTCGATGAGGAGGAACTGGATAGTGCTGTGGAGAGCACCCAGGATTAATAAAGGGCAGCTGCTAACAAGAATCAGTCTGCTTCAGTCACTAATTGATTCATCATAGTCATCAAGATATTTCCACACTTTTTAATCATCATAGAAACTATAGAGAAAGAGATAAAATGAAACTTTACTGTATATTGGCTATCTAGCTTATCCCGTATTTTCAGACTTTATTCCCGCTGAGAACCTTCATGAATATAACACCAATGAAAATGCTCAGGGCATTTAAGTTCTATGACTGATACATTTGGTTCTTATTGATTGAATTCATGGTACATGTCATTTACTTATAATTCTGTCAAATCTTTTTTACAGATGGATACTCGACATACACTTTGAAATAGCCAAAATAGCCCAATGGTACAGCATGTACATCATTTAAAAGATAAGGGAAATTTTGGGCTAACATGATTAAATCAAAATGAAATTTGCTAAAATTGATGAACTTTATCTACATAGTTCCACTCATGGTAGGAACAAAACCAGTGTTACAAAGCCTGGATAAAGTGATTTCCTCAGTGCTGAAGAGATGACTCAGCTGCTAAGAGCATTGCCTGGACCTCCCAATTTCAATTCACAGCAATAACACATTAATTCAGAACAATTTGTCAAATCCAGTTAGACACGGGGTGGTTAATGATCTCTTCCAGCTTCTATAGTCCTCAGGCATGCACATGCTACAGTCATAAATGCTGTCAAACTATTCATGCAGAGTCAATTAATACAAAAATAGAAATGTTAAAACAAATTAAGTCTTATAAAAATAGTGGTTAATGGAAAATTAAGTTTGTATATTATTTAATTTGTTAAGATTATACTCAGTGCAAGTTTTAAGTGATCAAGATTATTGTTTGAGAATAAACACATGCCTAAACTACTGTGTGGGATTTTGTATTACCCACAAAATTGCAAAGCTAAGTTTATTCCTCAATTGTTAAGCATATAAATGAGACATTTTCTCAATGTCTCCTACTGAACATGCCTACATTCAACTAGAAGCCCATCCCTGTGAATTAGCACAAAGGGGCTAAAAGTTGCATAACCAAGGGTCAGAAAATCTCGAGTATTTACCATCAAGATATTGACCTCTAAAGAGAGACTTAGAAGCAGAGAAAAGGCACAATCTGTCCAGTAGAAGAAAGCAAAACAGAGCATCAGAAGGAGGACACTTTGAGCTGCTCTCAGCTCAGGGGGAGTTCTGTAGAGAAGCTTGGAGTTCTGAAGGTAGAGGACATGCTGGTGGTGTTTGTGGAGAAGAAATGCCACATAGCCACTGGCCCCTCCCATGGCACCCTGAAACACTGCATCTCTCAGAATCATGAGAAGGAGAACAATCCATTTTATTTTCTGAATTGGTAGCATAAAATAACAGTAGTTGTCATCACTCTTAAGTTGTGATACATTCAATCTTGTATTTGTGGTAGAGTGGATTAGGTTCACACTTATCAAAGCATTGAGTATCCAAAAAGAATAGGAAGAATAAAAGGATGGGCCATGCAGACTTTGGCCTGAGCCTCCTCCACCCAGATGCTCTGGGACTGATGATGATGGCCTGTACCACAGTGAGGAGACTGCTGGTGCAGATGGAGAGGCCCCGGGCCAGTCTCTCCATGTAAACAATGATCTTACAGCCTATGTCATCCAAGAAATTTCTCAAACCAAAAGCTGCTATTGTCTTAGGCAATCCTTTTACAAGAAGGATTATTATATTTGTAAAGATCAAGTGGATGAGAATAAGGTGTATGGGTTTCTTCTCATGGCTTCCCCACCAACTGAACATATAATTCACAGAAACAGACATGTTCCCCAGAATGCCAAGCACCGTCATGACGAGAAAAGTTATTTCCTTAAGAATCTTCAAAGTCATTTCTTCCTTCCTTGTATATAGGATGCAAATACATTTTAAAGAAAGCATCAGTAATGCTAGATATGGATCTGAACTGTACATTTTGCATAATAGTATTTTCCAGTGTGCAAGAGGCAGTGTTGTGCCACAGACTGGACTCAGTGGATCCCTCAACCCTCAGGGAATCAGGGTCCCAGTATTCAGGTAGGCAAGGTGTTGGTGGGGTGACAAACAGACACAAACACAAGGGAGTGTTGATCTGAATGTAATTTCTCAAAACGAGCACCAGATTCATAATACAGAAGAAAATAAGGAAGTTAGGTGATACATCAGCCAAGGTACATTGAGGTTACTGGATGCTTAATGAGTCTTTACACAAAACAGAGGAATGCATACACAAAGACTGCTAGGAACTAGACAATATAACAACTGAGACAAAGTCAGCTGTATCTAAGGTCAGCTATATTCTTAGAAGCCAGGTGTGAGGTTGTTATGCTCCTTGGGCAAGGGTTTTCACGCCCAAACCATAGTTCTAATTAGAGAGTTCTGATCTAGTTAACCTTCTCATGAATAATGCAACACTCTAGTTCCTCCTTAAACCACAGCCTGATCTTCTTCCTAAACCATTGTAAAATCCTGTATATGGGAGTGATTTGGTTGTTATTCTAAGTGATTTTGTGGGGGACTTCTATTAAGTAATGTAGTCTGCCATACATAGCTATAATAAAAAATTCTAAACTTACTTCGCTAAGCTTGCCCTGAGATTTCTAACTCTATGTAGTAGATAGTAATGCCTGATTATTCTTTTTCTATCTCTCTTACAATACTGGAGGCAATTCTGAATGTTACTGAATAGGTAACATTCTTACTGAATTCCAAGACCAGGGTCAGCTTAAGGACTGCCTAGGACATTGGTGAAGACCAAGAAGCAAAGTTCAATTTTGCTTAGGTATTTGACAAATGATTGCTTGGATGTACCTATAATAAAACAATACTGAAAGAAAGCACACAGATCCATTCACTGACTCATGCAGGGATGAGTTTGGAGCATTCATGCTACAGGATGCCAAGGCTCCATAAAACTAAGTTTCCATGAAACTTTTTGCCTCGGGACTGCGTCCAAGCTTTTGGCCTTGCCATGCAGTTTTTACTGGAGTGGGTGTGGCAGTGTTGAACACATGTAATGTTGCAGATAAGGTTCCTGGAACTCCCTCTTTTCCTGTGGACTCTGTTACTGTGTGATCTCAGATAGATGTTTGGCAACTGGTATTCAAATCTAAAGTTTTAAATGAAATTTTTATTTTTAGCAAAATTGGCATGTCCAATTGTGTGTGTGTATTTGTGTGTGTGTGTGTGTGTGTGTGTGTGTGTGTGTGTGTCTGCATCCTTGTTACCTCTCATTATTGTTGAATGGAATTCCAAGTTTCCCCAGGCCCAATTTCTTCCTCTGTTTCTCATTCTATATTATCATATTTATCCACCCAATTTCCAAAGCCTGAGGCTCATACTGAACATGTCTGCCTTCCCTGCATCACACAAAGACCCTGGGAAATCCTGCTGGTGGACAATCCTGCAACATGTCTCAGATTTAGTAACTTTACCTTCAATGTGTATCCTCCTTTGTTCTTCAATATTCCTTTTCTTGTATCTTGATTAGTATTAAATGCATAGATCTGCATTTAGCTCATAGTTTTGTACCTTCACTTTCTATATCTTAATATTTTAAAAGTTTTTATATTGACTATTCTGTGATTTCATTCTACACAAATATTTGCTAGGTAATTTTTAAAAGGCATTTCTCAATGTTAAGTCAAATTGAATAGCACTTCCATGTAGGGCCCAGCAGTTAAAGCTGACCTGAAAATTTCATGGAACCACCAGTTTATACTCAAGGAAGATGTCTATCTGAGCGCTGGGTTGCTTCCTAAGACAGTGGTGATCAGATCAGGCAAACTGCTTTGTTCTACATCAGTCCACAATGATTCTAGGACTTAGACCTTGACAGGAGTTTTTTCTTAGTGCTTGGGAGCTCAATTCTCATTTCTCAGGAATTTCTGGTAAGCTTTGGACACCTTTTCTAATATGGATGCTTTTGTATCTCCATGGGTTTGTATATTCTGAGTACTTGGAATGCCTCTGTTCCCTGCTCCCCTCCCTGTTAAACTCACAGAATTATTTAAATGTCTTTATCCTGGTGATCTCCCACTTGGTTACATGAACCTGTTTCCCTCCATTACCTAGGTTTATGTCCACATGGCTTCATGACTCTGAAAATCAGTTATCACCTTTTGTCTGCTCTTGTACCATATCCTAGAAATCATAATATCATCCTAAATATCTGAACACAGGGAAAAATGCTCCAAACATTATTTTCAAGCCCATCAGCAGCATTCATTAACATATTTAGAATTAAAATTTAGTGTTTATTCAATAATTCAAATATGAAAAAATCCCTGCTATCAATTACCACCTACATATGATGGAAAATATTGTTTTGTTTGTGTAATGCTTGCTTTCCTGGGCATTTCTTCTTTTTTAGTCGTCTCTTCCCCTTTCCAAACTTTAAATCATATTTGAGATCAGCTACTAATATTTTAGTAATCAATTCCTGCTACTGAAGTGGCCTGTCAGCTGAGGGACAGAGGTGATTCATCTCCCACATTTTCTCCAGGAATGCTAGAAAATAATTTGAGAAGATGGGATGGATTTTTGTCCAATAGATGGATGATATCATGTGTGGGTCTAGTCCTGAAGCCTTGGGAAGGTTACTTCCATCTATCCTGGTAAACTAAAAAGAAGCAAACAAAAATTAAAACAGTTTATTGCTCTTTGCTGCTTGATACTCAGATAAAATTGAGCTGTTTCAGTATGTACTAGTTCACAGCCTGGATCTTTTATAGCAAGAATTCTTAAGATGGTAAAGGTAACTGTGACTCTAATGGCTAATACTTCTGCACAGGCACCAGGCATACAATGACTGAAGCTGAGATTAGTATTATAATATTATTTGATAAAATCAAGAGATTATAATAATGGATACAGAAGAAAAAGCTTTAAATTAGGAATTCAAAGTTATAATTATATAAAATGTGTAAATATTTGAAAGGTGGAAGTGCATCAAAACCAACATATTCAAATTTTACAAACACAAGTGACACTTTCAGAGTCACAATGCTGGTTTGTTTTCTTTTGTCTTGTTTGCTCAGAGACAAAATCTCCCCATGTTAACCAGGCTAGCTTTGAACAACTTTCTTGGCTCAGGCTCTCTAGGCTTGACTTTACAGGAGTGCATTTTTAGGCTTTTCTCAAAATTTTGATATACATCTTCTCCATCTTACTGATTTTTTTTTAAAAATATGAAAGAAATGTTAGATAATGCCCCACCCAAAGCTCTGTGCTGATTTCAGCCTGAGGATGGACAGCAATGCCTTAATATTTCTGTCCTATTTCTGTATCTCTAGAAACTCATCTCCTTTGAATTTTCTGGACCAAGAGGCCAACCTTGTCAGGGTCAAAGGAAAGTGGAGGACCCAAAGCTCACAGAGCCTCTCAACTCCTCTCTGGCTTAGTCAGAGAGAGACTTCAGCTTTAATGCATCTCTCCATGGCACAGCTGAGGACATCTAAGATCTTACCTCTAAGGACTCACCTGGACCTCTGTGGTGCAGACAGGCTCTGGAGCAGCTCTGGGAAGGTGACACTTGCCAGGTCATATTTGTACTGTCTGGATCTGTGGTGCTCTTGGCTACCATCAGGTACTGCAGACTTCAGGTTTCATGTTGTCACAGTGTCAGGGGGAAGGAAGGCCACTGCAGGGTCTCTGTCCCTGAAGAACAGCTGCCTTCTCTTCCACAGTTACGACATCTGTTTTTCTCAGACGTTATTTCAAGCTTAATTAATGTTTAATTATTTTTGAGACGAATGATGTGAGGTGAGAAAATGAACAACTCACCAAGTTTCTGTATAGTGAGTTTCCCACATCTCCAGAGGATCCCCTGTATACTCATTTGGGCGCTGCAATTGCTGCTTCAGTCTCTGTGAGCTCAAATGTACTTTGCTTAGTTGATTCAGAGGGCTTTGTTCTCCTGGTAAACTTTATCATCTCTGGCTCTTATATCTTTGTGCCTCCTCTTCTAAAAGATTTCCTATGCTCTCAGAGGAAGGGTTTAACAGAGATCTCCCATATAGACTTTCTACTTCTTAATATTATGCTGGGGGTCTCTACATTTGTTCTTATCTCCTGATGGAGGAATTCTCTCTGATGCGAGTAGATAACACACTGATCTATGAGTATAGAAGAATATCATTGGGAGTCATTTTATTGATACTTAAAAAGAAGTACTATTTGGTTTTATACTAGGTCTGTGTGCAATCTAGTCTCTGGTCTTGCTCACCCATGCAGTGTTGAGAATGGGTATCTTCTTGTGGATTGTGGTCTTAAGGATCAGCAGACATTGGTTGTCTTTTCCTATAAGTTTTGTGTCACTATTGCCCTGTCATATTTTTGGGGGAAGAACAGATTGTAGGTCAAAATTTTTGTGATTTGGTTGGTGCCCATGCGTCTCTTTCTGGAACCTATGAGTACCTTCCCACACCAAAGAGTTTAGAACATAGGGGTAAAGACTCTATATAGGCACCAGCTTAATGTGTCCTTGTTCAGTGAGTTGTGCGGGTGTTGTCCTTGGCAATGGGTCCAGGATGTCTGTTTTTAAGAGCAACACTTTGAGTTAGGAACAACCTGGACTGTTTGGGACTTTTTGTAAGAAATTCTTGGCACAAAACTCTACTGAATATAGCCCAGTCTTAACTTTGGAATCCTCTCCTGGCTTTAAGAGATGGCCAATGCACACTCTATATTCACCATCACTGGGAGCCATCTTTATAGATTCCAGGAGGTTACCACTGCACTGGATCACCACATAACTATGCAAATACTCCCCAATTCTAGCCAGCCAACTCTTCCCATATTCTTCCATTTACCCCATCTCTTCCTTAATTTGTTACCCCTGTTACTGTCACCTTATGGCCACAGTTCATCTATAAAATCTATTTAAGATATATTTAATTTTGTATACAGTGTTCTGACATCATATATGCTCTCATTCAAGAAGAGGGCACCAGAACTTTTTTTTTTTTTTTTGAGACAGGATTTCTCTGTGTAGCCCTGGCTGTCCTGAAATTCACTCTGTAGACCAGGCTGGTCTCGAACTAAGAAATCCGCCTGCCTCTGCCTTCCAAGTGCTGGGATTAAAGGCGTGTGCCACCACTGCCCGGCCAGAACTCTTTATCAATGGTTATGAGCAACCATGATGTTGCTGGCAGTTGAACTTGTGGCATCATAACTGCTGAGGCAGTTGAACTCAGGACTGGTGCTCTTAACTGCTGAGGCATCTCTCCAGTACTCCATAAAATTTTATTTTATTTGCCTCATCCAGGGAGATCCATGGGTCTTTCCTAGGCCCCTCTCTCTTCCTAGCCTCTCTAGGTCTAGTTTGGTTGTTTTCTTTAAGAGCTAATATCTAATTATAAGTGAATACGTACCATACTTACCTTTCTGAGTTACCCAGATCATTTTATTTGCAATTAGGCCTTATAATGAGTCATTGGTTTGTGCTATATTATCAGTACTAGATTCTCATGGAAACTTCTATTGGATATTTTTGTTGTTGTTGTTGCCCTGTATCATGGATAATCCACAGCTTTGGATGTGCATGACCTGCTCAGTAATGTACTCCAGTAGTTTATAGATGGGGTAGATATTGGTGTGAGGCAACTTAAATTCTGGGTTTGAGCTTGGGTTTGAGTTATTCAGCCTACCAGCTCTCCTGTGCCTGTGGTATTAGGGTTAGTTCCCCTGTTTTGCCCATGTGGGAGGTGGGGATAGCTAATTTGTTTTTAATGTCAACTCTCCCAAGATCACTCCCTGGGGCCATTTACCTGTGCACATGCCATTACTGCAGCCTATGAGGAACAGGACCAACTCTGTTTAGCCATCAGCCATCATCATGTCCCCATACAGCTGCCCAGACAAGGGATGTCCACATAGCTTTTGATGGTAACATAGGCTACAGACATAGACATAACCCCACTACTGCTGGGACAAAGACTCAGATATAGCCTAAGACAGCAACATGGGCCTGGACATCACTATGGCCTCAGGTAGCAGCACAGGCTACTCACATCAAGTTGGTCTTTAGAGATTTCTGTAGAGATTTCAGGTATGCTGTTAAGAGGCTAGTATGAGATCTCTCAAATATTTATTATATAGGCTCTTAATGCTATGAATTTTCCTATTAGCACCATTTTTAGTGCATCCCATAAGTTTGAATATGTTATGTATTCACTTTCTTTAGGTTCAAGAAAGTCTTTAATTCTGTGGAAGTTTGATAGAATACAGGGGTAAATTTCAATTTTTTTGGTTTATTTATTTATTTATTTATTTTGGATATGTTGAGATTTACTTTGTGTCTGAGAATACTGTCCATTTTGGAGACTATTCTGTGAGGTACTGAGAAGAAAATATATCCTTTATATTTTTAAATTAGTTTAGTTATTTATTCACTTCATATCCTGATCACTGTCCCCTGTCCCATTGCTTCCATCCTATAGTCCTTTCCCCCACCCCCATCTCCCCTTCTCCCCTGAGAGAATTGAGGTCCCCCTGGATATCTCCCAACACTGGCACTTCAAGTCTTTGCAGGGATAGATGTTCTTCTCCAGCTCAGACCAGACAGACAGCTGAGTTAGGGAAACAGATTCCACAGATGGGTAACAGATTTAGTGATAGCTCCCCCAACTCCAGTTGTTCAAGACCCACATGAAGATGAGCTGCACTTTTGCTATGTATGTGTGGAGGGGACTAGGCCCAGCCTGTGTATGCTCATTAGTTGTTCATTCAGTCTCTGAAGACCCCCCCCCCCCAAACAAGGTTCCAGCATAGTTGACTCTGTTGGTCCTCCTGTGAAGTTCCTATCCCCTTTGGGGACCTCAATCATTTTCCCCAAACCTTTCCATAAGAGTCCCCACTATTTGTCTATGGGTGTCTGCATCTGTCTGAGTCAGCTGCTGGGTGGACCCTCTCATAGGGCAGCCCTACTAGGTTCTTGTCTGCAGAGTATCATTAATAGTATCAGGAATTGGTGCTCACCCATGGGATGGGTCTTATCTTGGGCCCGTGAAGTGGAAACTTTTAGTTTCTTTGGAAAGTTAGTTATGTCAAATGATGTTTTGCTGGGGCACACAGGTGACAGGGTATCTTGCTAAAGCAAACATGTGAAAGATTGTTTTCCTGAAGCAAACACAAGTAAAAGGATGTCTTGCTAAAGCAGACATAGGAAAGAATATTTTCCTGATACAGGTGAAAGGATGTTTTGATATAGCCAACACGTGGAAGAATGCTTGATGAAGGAGTAAAAATCTGACCCCACAGACAGTGGGAGACAAGCACTGAGCATTGGTTTGGTTTGCTCCATCTCACTGCTCTTCACTAAAGACATGTATTGGTTCACTTTATATAGCATTGTTGAGCTCAACTTGTAGTAATGCTGACATTAAGAGAAACTAGCTCAAGAACTGCTCATGAGGTTCCTGCACCAGTGACTTGCTGCTTTTTCAGCCTTGCCTTAGACCAGTTGGTGAGCCTGGTGGTTTCCTCAGGATTGAACTAAGGCTGCCTGGTGTCTGCTTGCTGAAAGGACTGGACTGTAGTTGCTGAATTGTATCTGATGTTTGCTACAGGACTGAACTGCTGCCCAAGAAGGTTGAACTCATCCACAAAGAACTTTTACTGACTAGGTCCACTCCATCCATCCCATATCCTAATAACTTTTCACTTCCATTACCTCTGCTGTGTAGTGGGCTAGAGGAGAGGTTGAACCCTTTTAAAAAGTATGTCGCAAAAAAAATGTATGCCTACATGCTGGTTATTGGCTGAACATTCCCTAGTCTCTGCTCCATTCCCTGTCCTTTCCTTGTTTTTTTGTTTTTTGTTTTTTTTTTTTAGATAAGAAAAATTGGGGTCAAAAGTTTTGTGGTAGGGTGGGTGACCCTATATCTCCACTGGGCTTCCAGCCTGACTACAGGTGGTGGCCTCTTCAGGTTCCATATTGCCAAAGCTGTGACTCAGAACTAAGGAAAACTCCATTGATTCTTGGGCAACTCCCTTATCTTAGCTCTTTATCTCATCCTGGAACCCCCCCCCCCCCAACCCATGTCTGTCAGTTGCCATTCATACTTCTGGCCATCTGGTCTTCCCTACTATCCCTCCCCATACCTGATCTTTAACACACAACCCTTCCCCCTCTCTATCTCCTCTCCTATCCAGTTCTTTGCCTCTATCTGCCTCTTATGACTATTTTATTCCTCCTTCAAAGTGAAATTCAAGCATTCTTGGTTGTGTGTTCCTTCTTATTTAGCTTTTTTGGGTCTGTGGGGTGCAGGATGCATATCCTATATTTTATAGCTAATATCCACTTATAAGTGAGTACATACCATGCATGTCCTTTTGGGTCTGGGTTACTTACTCAGGATGATGATTTTCTCAAATTCCATACATTTGCCTGAAAAATTCATGATGTATTTCATTTTTAATAGCCAAATGGTATTCCATTGTATAGATGTGTCATAATTTCTTTCTCCATCTTTAAATGAAGGACATTTAATTATGTGGTGAAGATATATCCCAGTCTTTAGGCTAATGTTTTGACATGTTGATTCTGTCATTTGCCTTACAGAAACTTTGCAGTTTCATGATGATTTATCTTATTCGTGGCTCTTATAAAGGGTGATGTTTCCCCAATTTCTTTTGGGGCCAGTTTATCATTTGTATAAAGCAGGGGGGTACTGATTTCTTTGAGTTAATTTTATATTTATATTTTGTTGAGTAGTTAGGTATTGGTATTAGCTCTTCTTTGAAGGTCTGGTAGAATTATGCACTAAAACCATCTGGCCCTTGCCTTTTTTTGGTTGGAAAGTTTTTAATGACTGCTTCTATTTCCTCAGAGATTATAGGACTGTTTAGATAGTTTACCTGATCTTGATTTAACTTTGGTACATGGTATCTCTCTAGAAAATCATCCATTTCATCTAGATTTTCCAGTTTTGCTGAGTATAGGCTTTTGTAGTAAGATCTGATGATTTTGTTTTCTGGAATTGCTTAGCCTGGTATGAAAACTTAATAGCCTGGAAATAGGCTTATACTGTAATATAGAAGGGAATTTAATTGAAGTTGAATACAGAAGAAAGAATGTTAATTCAAGTTATATAAAGAGAAAGGGGATACACAGAGAAAAAGAGTCAGAGACAGAGACAGAGAGTAATCTCCATAGAAGTATGAATTTAAGTATGCATAGATGAATGAATAAATTTAGGCCTTGATCTAAGTATTGAATATTCATCATGTAAGAACAGGCAAGGTACTCACTGATAAGTGGATATTAGCCCAGAAACTTAGAATACCCAAGATACATTTTGCAAAACACAAGAAAACCAAGAAGGAAGACCATTGTGTGGATACTTCATTCCTCCTTAGAATAAGGAACAAAATACCCATGAAAGGATATAAGTACAGAGACAAAACTTAGAGCTAAGATCAAAGGATGGACTATCCAGAGACTACCCCATCTAGGGATCCATCCCATCATCAGCCACCAAACCCAGATACTAATGCACATGCCAGCAAGATTCTACTGAAGGGACCCTGATATAGAGGCCTCTTGTGAGGCTATGCCAGTGCCTGGCAAACTCAGAAGTGGATGCTCACAGTCAGCTATTGGATGGAGCACAGGGCCCCCAATGGAGGAGCTAGAGAAAGCACCCNAGGAGCTGAAGGGGGATGCAACCCTGTAGGAGGAACAAAAATATGAACTAACCAGTACTCCCTGAGCTCGTGTCTCTAGCTGCATATGTAGCTGAAGATGGCCTAATCGGCCATCATTGGGAAGAGAGGCCCCTTGGTCTTGTAAACTTTATATGACCCAGCACAGGGGAATGCCAGGGCCAATAAGTGGGAGTGGGTGGGTAGGGGAGCAGGGGCAGGGGGAGGGNATAGGGAACTTTCGGGATAGTATTTGAAATGTAAATAAAGAAAATATCAAATTAAAAAAAAAGAACAGGCAAGGTATAGTAAAGGAGCACTGTCTCAACTTCAGACCTATTTTCCTTATGAATATCAATGGGGAACATGATTTTTAACCACACTTACTTCACCTTAAGCTCTGTGATCTAGAGTTTCATACCCTGACTCAGTCACTAACTTCTGTATACTTCATTGATCAAATGTCTTGGGAAGAGGACAATACCATGTCATTTCCCCCAAAAAATGGTCCAGGTGACCAAACATAACTTTCTAAGAAGCTGAAAGCTTATCAATTCAAGAAACAATTGAGTGATGGCTGCACATAGGGAAGTAAAGAGGATCAGGATAATTCATAAACATAGTGCAGTAGCCTGAGATCATATTGGATGATATGAAGGAAAAAATTGATGATCTAAGATCAAGAATTGACAAATGGGGTCATTTTGTATGCTTTTGTATGGAAAAATCATGGTCATAAAGCCTTGAGAGATTAATATATTGCAGAATGTGTAGCTCTGACAAGATTCATCCACGGGGATGCTGAGATGACCTGCTGTCTCCTGATACAGTTTTTAGAGACTTGCTCCCAGAACAGCTTCAGGAATAGCTTCTGAGTCCCAAGAACTTGATTCATCCAGCCTTTCAGACAGATTCTGTTGGAACTTCAGTAAAGCCCTGAGCCTTCTAAGCATACAGAGACCTGGCAACAGATGCTAAAGCTAGCTTTAAGTCTAACCAATTTTTCTAATTTTTCTACCCCTTCCCATCCCTTTAAAAAATGTCATTGGCCCAATTCAGCAGGAAGAAATTGTGGAGAGTCTTCATCCCAATACCTTGGGGTTGGGTGCCTGATTATGGTTATTTTGTAAATTATAGATAGGTTGTCATTTTAAAGTATAATTTAGAAATTATAATTTTGAACAGGGAGGAAACTAAAAACAGTTTAGACATGGAAACTTCTTCTTTCCATTCCTCTTTTCTATCCTTTCATTCCTATGTGAAAGAAAGAGGGTTTAAGGGAAAAGGGGGATAATATTATAATAAATTAGATATATTGGATGGATTACTGAATTTATTCTTAACCTCCGCATAAAACCAGATACACTGAAAGTAATAGAAGAAAAAGTGGGGAAGAGCCTCAAGCACATGGGCACATGGGAATTTTTCCTGAACAGAACTCCAATAGCTTATGATCTAAGATCAAGAATTGACAAATGGGGCCTCATAAAATTGCAAAGCTTCTGTAAGGCAAAGGACACTGTCAATAGTACAAAATGGCAACCAACAAATTGGGAAAATATCTTTACTAATCCTATATCTCATAGAGGGCCAATATCCAATATATATGAAGAACTCAAGAAGTTAGACTCCAGAGAATGAATTAACCCTATTAAAAATGGGGGTACAGAGCTGAACAAAGAATTCTCAACTGAGGAATACCAAATGGCTGAGAAGCACCTAAAGAAATGTTCAACATCCTTAGTCATCAGGGTAGTGTAAATCAAAACAACCCTGAGATTCCACCTCACATGTGTCAGAATGACTAAGATCAAAAACTCAGGTGACAGCAGACACTGGTGAGGTTGTGGAAAGAGAGGAACACTCCTCCATCACTGGTGGGATTGCAAGCTGGTACAACCACTCTGAAAATCAGTTTGGTTGTTGCTCAGAGTTGGACATAGTACTACCTGATGATCCACTAATACCATTCCTGGGCATATATCCAGAAGATGCTCCAACATGTAATAAGGAGACATGCTCCACTATGTTCATCTCAGACCCAGTCCTTCTAGCTGCTATAGCAATCTGTTTAGGATGATTAAGTAATGGAAGTTAAAGACCAGATAGAAAACTCATAGTTATATTAGATTCTGATTTAGGTATAATAAAGCATTTTCAATATTTTTCAAATAAAAATAGCTAAGAGTAGCCAAGGTTGAACAGTTCAGATATACTTTATATAGATAGTCTTCAAAAG
>NC_034605.1:26262630-26274562 GCF_900095145.1 Mus pahari | reverse complement strand
GATGCTGGCAAGGATGTGGAAAAAGAGGAACACTCCTTCATTGCTGGTGGGATTGCAAACTTGTACAATCACTCTGGAAGTCAGTCTGACAGTTCCTCAGAAAATTGGACATAATACTACCAGAAGATCCAGCAATACCTCTCCTGCACATATACCCAGAAGATGTTCCAACTGGTAATAAGGACACATGCTCCACTATGTTCTTAGCAGCCTTATTTATAATAGCCAGAAGGTGGAAAGAACCCAGATATCCCTCATCAGAGGAATGGATACAGAAAAAGTAGTACATTTACACATTGGAGTACTACTCAGTTATTAAAAACAATGAATTTATGAAATTCTTTGGCAAATGGATGTATCTGGAAGATACCATCCTGAGTGAGGTAACCAAATCACAAAAGAACTCACTTGATATACACTCACTGATAAGTGGATATTAGTCTAGAAACTTACAATACCCAAGATACAATTTGCAAAACACAAGAAAATCAAGAAGGAAGACCAAAGTGTGAATACTTTAATTCTCCATAGAATAGGGAACAAAATACCCATGGAAGGAGTTAAAGAGAGAAAATTTGGAGCTAAGTTGAAAGGATGGATCATCCAGAGACTGCCCCACCCGGGGATCCATCCCATCATCATCACCAAATGCAGACATTATTGTGTATGCCAGCAGAATTTAACTGAAAGGACCCTGATAACTGTCTCTTGTGAGGCTATTCCAGTGCCTGTCAAACACAGAAGTGGATACTCACAGTCATCTATTGGAAGAATCACAGGGCCCCTGATGGAGGAGCTAGAGAAAGTACCCAAGGAGCTGAAGGGGTCTGCAACCCTAAAGGTGGAACAACAGTATGAACTAACCAGTATCCCAAGAGCTCTAGTTTTTAGCTGCATATGGAACAGAAGATGGCCTAGTTGGCCATCATTGGGAAGAGAGGCCCCTAGGTCTTGCAAACTTTATATGCCCCAGTACAAGGGGAATGCCAGGGTCAAGAAGTGGGAGTGGGTTGGTAGGGGAGCAGGGCAGGGGGGAGTGTATAGGGAACTTTTGGGATGGCATTTGAAATGTAAATAAAGAAAATATCACAGAAAAAAAGTTAAAAAAAAAAAAGAATTGTAAACTCTAAGTTAGAATTCATGCTAGAGTAATGGACCTAAATTGACAAAATTGATGGAGTGGACATTATTAGTATATATCATACCTTATAATTTACATTACTGTTATAAGTATGTTTGTTATATATTTGAAAGAAAACGCCTTTTTAATGGTTGAAAATAGGGAACTGTGGATTTGGCCTAAAATATGCACTATGTTATTGGGATTCCCTAAATTGGATTAGAATACCACATGTAAGACGCTGAGGGTCCCAGACCCCTGTTGATTTCAATTGGTAAATAAAATCACCAGCAGCCAATGGCTGGGCAGAGAGACAGAGGCAGAACTTTAGTATTCATGGACAAGGGGACCAAGAGGAGAAAACAGGATTGCCATGCCAGGAAAGGAATAAGATGCAGGCTTGAGAGCTTCAGCAGACAGAGTACATATCATGTAAGAGCAGGGGAAGAGCTTTCCCAAGACCCCCTGTCCCATTGGGTCTAGGGTAGTAAGGATAGAATGTAGATTTTAGAAAGTGATAACTCAGAGGAGTATCAAAGGGGTAGCATTAGCAACATGGAAGTTTGGGAGTGTTCCAGCCATTGAGCTGTTTAAAGCATATTAAATAAAAGCCTATGTGTGTATTTCTTTCATTCAGCAATCCAGAACATTGCAGTGGGTAGCAAGGAGCTCACAACACCGCCACTGGGCAATGAAAGCAGATTACTCACCTACCACAAGAGCAGGAAAACTGGAGTTTGTGACCTGATTATAGCTATCATCATTTGCATGAGGGCAAAAAACAGAAAAACCAGAAAAACAAAGAAATGATGAGGGAAAATCCCTATGCATTTATGTACTTGTGATAAACATTTTTATCAGAATAGACAGAAAATCTCACATGTATCTCTCAATTGACTTTTCCTGGTGCTGTGCATGACTTCAGAAGATGAATTGGAATCCACACAATAATATTCCTTTTTCTTACTGGACCTGGAATTTTGGGGAATATCCTAATGTTTGTAAGATATGTGAACACGTCTGCCTTGTGGACTGAGAAAAAGCCTGTTGACCTTATTCTCATCCACTTAACATTTTCTAATATGATCATTATATTGTAGTACAGGGATCAAAGATATAGCCACAGTGTTTTCTATTTCAGAAACTTCCTAGGTGATATTGGCTGTAAAGCTGTGGTTTTTTTCTGGTAATGGTGGCACAGAGCCATTCCATCTGCACCACCTGTCTTCTCAGCATGGTCCAGGCTATCACTATTAGTCCCAAGATCACCTTTTGGACAAAATTCAAACCATAGGCAGCATGCCAAGTTCTTCCATTTATCCATGTCTTCTGGATTGTTAATGTTCTCCTAAGCTCCAACTTGCTCTCCTACATCAAAGCAGTTGGTGGCATGAACAGGATTGAAGCTGCAACATTCACTGGCTACTGCTATAGGCTACCATCCAGACATACCCTCAAGTGGCTTTTCTTTTCTTTCATGACTTGTCATGATGTCATCTTTCAGAGTCTGATAGGTGGTGTGAAGAGCTTTTGGGGCCACTTCTCAAAATTTGGCAAGCATTTGTCACTGTGCTCATAGAATAAAGTAGGCTCAGACAAGAATATTCACATTTGGGCTTATACAAAGCTCAAGGTAAACTCAGCATAGGAATGTGTGGCATTCCATTTATCTTGATCATCCTGATAAGCCCTAGAAACAGCTTTGTTTACTGCTTTGCTTGATTATGATCAGGAATGATCTCTTTGCTAATTGCCTTGCTTAATTACTTTGTCTTTGATCTAAGAACTGACCATGCTTTTGGATGTACCTAGATTGATATAAAAGCAGACTAGGAAAAAAATAAAAGGTGACTCATTGCTTTTCTGAAACCCAGTCCATGACTCATTTGCTGGAGTCATGTTATAATATTGTCTAATTGTCTTTTTCAATCCTTACTCCCTCCCATGAGACCCTGTTAACTGACTGAGTTGGCTTGGTCAGATGGCTACTCAACATTGAAGCTCAAGTACAAAAGGTACAGTGAAGAACACCACAGGAAAAAGAACGCTCACAAAGGAAAATGAAACTTAAAGGAAAATAAAGATTTGGGCTAGTGGTGAATAAACCTTGTAAAATGGGACAAGGTAATGGTAGAATGCTTTGTGTGTGTGTGTTTAGAGTTATGCTTAAATCTAGAGGAGTGAAGATAATTCTCATAGATGGTTTTAGTCTTTGGACCCTGATTAGAGGTAGTTTAAACCCTGGACATGAGAGAGAAAGAATGGGTTTCGGAAAAGCAGTCCTCTTCCCTGTCTGGGAAGGTTTGGCGAAAGAGAAGGAAAATGAACATAAGCTGTTTCAGAGCTCTCCTAGGGTATATTGAGTCTCGCAAGCAATGAATAAGTGTTCCTCTTATTCCACATCCTCACCATCATGGGCTTTCCCTAGTTTAATTGATCTTAGCCATTCTGACATGTATCAGATGAAATCTCAATGTAATTTTCATTCTCATTTCCTGATGGCCAAGTTGACATTTCTTCTTTCTTTCTCTTTCTTTCTTTCTTTCTTTCTTTCTTTCTTTCTTTCTTTCTTTCTTTCTTTCTTTCTTTCTTTCTTTCTTTTTCTTCCTTCCTTCCTTCCTTCCTTCCTTCCTTCCTTCCTTCCTTCCTTCCTTCCTTCCTTCCTTCCTTCCTTCCTTCCTTCCTTCCTTCCTTCCTTTCTTCCTTTTCTTATGCTTTAATCTTTTTTTTTATAGTTCAGCTGTTATCCCCCCTCCTAGTCTGCCCTCCAGACCATTCCTCATCCTATTCCTCCTTCCCTGTCTCGAAGAGAATGTCCCCATCTACCTCCATACCCACCCCACCAAACTTCTCCACTCCCTGGGGTCTCAAGTCTCTCAAGGTTTAGGTATGTCTTCTCTCACTGAGTCTAGACCAGGCAGTCCTCTGTTGCATATGTGCTGAGGCCTTCAGACCAGCTCATATGTGCTGCCTGGTTTGTGGCCTCAGTGTCTGAGATCTCAGGGATCCAGGTTTGTTGAGACTGCTGGTCTTCCTATGGGGTAACACTCCTCCTCATTTTTTTTTTTTCCTAATTCAAGGTCTGGGCCCTTGATTTCTGTCCATTGGTTGGCTGTAAGTATCTGAATTTGACTCTTTCAGCTGCTTGTTGAACCTCTTAGAGGGCAGCCATGGCAGGCTCCCATCTGTAAGCACACCATATTATCAGTAGTAGTGTCAGGCCTTGGATCCTCCCCTTTAGCTGGATTCCAATTTGGTCTGGTCACGGATCTACCTTTCCCTCAGTGTTCTCTCTATCCTTGTCCCCTGCAGTTCTGCTAGACAGGAACAATTCTGGGACAGAGTTTCTGAATGTGGGATGGCAAACCCATCCCTGAACTCAGTGCCCTGTCTTCTACCAGAAATAGACTTCACAAGTTCCCTCTCCGCACTATAGGGCATTTCGTCTAAGGTCCCTTTGAGTCCTGAGCATCTCTCACCTCCCAGGTCTCTGGTACATTCTTGATGGTCCCCTACCTCCTACCTCCCAAGGTTGCCTGTTTTCATTATTTCTTCTGGCCCTCAGGGTTTCACTCCTGCCCCTCCCCCCCAATACCTGACCATGCTCCTCTTTCCCCCTCCTCTTTCCCTCTTGAATCCTGGTCCCTCCATCCTTCTGTTTCCCTTGATTCCTTTCTTCTCCCTCCCAACTGTGATGGAAAGAAAGGCATCCTCACTTGGGCCCTTTGTCTTGTTATCCTTCTTGAGTTCTGTGGATTGCATCCTAGGTATTCTGTACTTTTTGGGCTAATATTCACATATTAGTGGGTATATACCATGCATGTCTTTTTAAGTTTGAGTTACCTCACTCAGGATGATATTTTCCAGTTCCATCCATTTGCCTCCAAAACTCATGATGTCCTCATTCTTAATACCTAAGTAGTATTCCATTGAGTATATGAACCACATTTTATGTATCCGTTCTTCCATTGTGGGCCATCTGGGTTGTTTGCAGCTTCTGGACATCACAAATAAATCCACTGTGAACACAGTGGAACTTTTGCTTTTGTGGCATGGTGTGACATCTTTTGGGTATAAGCCCAAGAGTGGGACAAATGAGAACTTGTCTTAAGGTAGATATATCGCTATAGCTGTCCAGCAGTCACAGAAAGCTGGGTACTCCTGAAAGGGAGACTGGGAATGAAATAGGACAAATGGGGGAGACAAGAATGAAGCCAAGACAAAGGTTTCTGATCCAGGTTCAAAGTTTAATTTTCAGTTCTACTTTTGTATAGGGAAAACCCAGAATCCCATCCTTTGTTTTGACTGGGTTCTGTTGCTTTGTTTCAGTTGGAGTCTGTTGGAAAAACAAGCTCAGCATGTGGTCAACTCCTCAAGGCTCTGTTGTAGGAAATACAAATGTGGCAAGGCCCTTTGACTCCAGCCAAGTTGTAAAACTTTGGGAGGTTTGTTTAGCTTATTCAAGACTGGGGGAAGGGTACAACTCCCCCAACTCCCCCTTTTTTTTACTTTTTAAAGATGATCTGGAGGGGGTGGGGGGCACAAAATTGACTTGTTTTCCTTGATCCCTTCTAGGAAATATGGTGGTTAGGTGGCTGTGTCTGTCTTAGGTCTGGGTCTATATTGCTCCCTCTTACCCATCTCAGGAGAATTACTGCAGCTTGTTGGTGTTTGCTTGGACAAACACAGCCTTCTGGCACTTGTCTCTGTCTTAGGTCAATAGGAACCTGTCTTAGTCAGGGTTTCTATTCCTGCACAAACATCATGACCAAGAAGCAAGTTGGGGAGGAAAGGGTTTATTCGACTACCAGCCCAGAGATGGTCCCACCCACAAGGGGCCTCTCCCTCTTGATCACTAATTGAGAAAATGCCCCACAGCTGGTTCTCATGGGGGCATTTCCCCAACTAAAGCTCCTTTCTCTGTGATAACTCTAGCTGTGTCAAGTTGACACAAAACTAGCCAGTGCAGAACCCAATGATTTTCTTCATAGTGATGAGTAACTGCCATGGAGAATAACTGAGGTTGCTGAAGGTGATCCAGTGTGAAGGCAACCAATCTGCTTAAGATGCAAAGTCAAAGGTTAAAAGCAACAGGATTAAAATTGTCTTTGAGAATGTCCTACTAATTCAATTCAGCTGCTAATTAGCAAAGATCAGACACAAAGTCTGGCCACCAGGTGCATGGGAGGTGGCTTTTAGAATTGATAGAAAACACTTACTTTTCCATTAAGAGTGGAGACTACACTCCAAGTTAACTCAGCTGGCTGATAGGGATTTTGGGCTGCCTTCATAATTGGCATCATACTTACTAGAAGACTCAGGATCTGGGTCCATTTGGCAGACCAATCTTTCAGGTAGCCATCGGGTTCCATTTTCTTTTTGTGAAAAACAAACAAACAAACAAACAAAAAACCACAGACAGAACCTCACCCACATATTAAATACTTGATCTGCATCATGCCATATGCCAGTAAGTGGATCCTTCCATTTCACCTAGGTGTAAGTATGCGTAGTTACAGACACTCAGCAGAGTTCCTGGGCATGCAAATTTTAAAAATTTACAAAATTAAAAGATCATGATTTAAGTAATGTGATGTATGAGAATATAATTTCCCCTTTTTAGTTTTTTAATGAATATAATATTTTAAAGTTCCACAATACTGTGTCCTTGAGATTTATAAAGAATCCCAGTAATATGGGTAATATTAAATTGTCAGGAAACATCTCAAATGCTTGACTGTATTAGCCAGTTACACTATCTGCTTTAATCTGATTTGGGGCACCAAGCATAGAAAAACATTATAGGCAGTGACTAATTACATTTTTATTTGCTTCTCCTGTTAAAGCAGTTATAACTAGAAAATCTGAAAAAGTGTCAATAGTCATACGTACATATATTGCCTTTCCAAAATCAGGAATATGAGTACCATCCATTTTCAATAGTTGACTAGATATAAATCCTCAAGGATTAATACCATTATGTGGTACAGGTACAAATTGAGGACCCTAAGAACAAGTCTTTAGACTTTGACTTGCACATTCTCTAGAAATACCAAATTATTGTCTCAAGCTATTACTATTTTGATGATGTAAAGAATGAAATTGTAGGGACCATTGTTGCTGTATAAGACCTATAAACTGCCTAGCATAAAAATCTGCAGTGGCATTACCCTAAGGCGTCTTGTCCAGGCAATCCAGGATGAGCTCTTAAATGTCCAAAGACAGTCCTTTCAAGGAACAGTAGTTTCTCCCAATTTGAGTTATATTTGCATAAATAATTGCAAAATTTGAGGATTAGCAGTATCTAAAAAAACCAAACAATTTCAAGCAATTGCAAACCATGAGCTGTATATTGGATATTAGTATACAAAATCAAGAATAAAATCTTGATTTTTTTTCAACATTTCACAAACTGTGGCTACAGCATGTAATTCAATTATTTGTGCTGAAGCAGTGGGAAACTCAAGAGAATAAACATGTGATCTGATCACATATGCTTCTCTCCCATTGATGAGCTGTTTATAAATACAGTAGATGCATTCTTTATTGGATGCATGCATAAATTTACAGGAAATACAAAAGCATTCATAGGAGTAAATTGTGAGAACTTGTCTTTTGAATAATTGTTGGGCAGTGGGCATGGGAGAATAAAGGGGATGGGAGAGAACCTGAGTCCTGCCAGAGTTCCAGTGCTTTGGGCAAGTCGACTTGGAGGAGTGCCAGGTGCTCTCCAAACAGCCCTGGGTGGGAGTCTGGCTGTGTGAAGCCATGGACCCCAGATCTCAGGGGGGTGGACAAGGAGCAGCCTGAGGTCTCTGGGCCTCACAGAGGCCAGAGATGACAGGTTCTCAGTCTTGGACATCCCAGGACGTCCCTGGACACCTCAGACAAGCCGAGAATGAAGTGGGGGGCCCTGGGCACATCTCAGTCAACCTTGGGGCTGAAAGGAAGAGAGGGAAGGAGGAAAAAGGGGCTCTGGGTCATTCCCACATAGGCAAGAGTCTTTGGTCTGCTCCATGGCTGGAGCATGTGAGGGCCTTTCGGCAGGAGATTAGACACAACTCTTTAGGGGAAAGTCTATTCCATTGTTCAAGCATGGTGGACTTTGATGAGAAAGGCAGAAAGAGACGAGAGAGAGAGAGAGAGAGAGAGAGAGAGAGAGAGAGAGAGAGAGAGAGAGAGGCCAGCCATGGCCACTTGGAGAGAGGGGGAAGGGAGAGGGGGAGAGGGAGAGGGAAAGCTAGAGATAAGAATAAGACTTAAGAACTTAAGAGATCCGAGGAGGGGCCAAGAAGCTCCTTTTATAGTGGGCTGGGCTACCTTTGTTGCCAGGTAACTGTGGGGAGGAGCATACCTGGCTATTGGCGGGTAACTGTAAGAGTGGAATCTAGTCACAGAATTATGGAGTTGGGGGCTCCATGGTGTCAAGAACCTATGTCTGGGAACGTGGCTCACTTTTCTGTTTTCTACTGGGTCTCTGGAGTAAGCCTCACTCGACCAGAAAACAAGCTGCCTTTCACTATCTCACAATTAATGATTATCAATTTTGCCTAAAATGCTTGCCATGCAATAGGACAAATATCAGTATTCTGCAATAACTAATTTAATTGCTGTTTGAAATAAGGAATAAACATTTCATCAGGTTCTCAAGACATTCTTTCCAAAATACTTTCATGATTCTAGCCTACAATTCTGTATTAACACAGCAGCAGCTTCATAATGAAGAAAGATAAATCCACATTAATGGTCCCTTTTGCCAAAGAATTGCTGTGCGCACATTAAGGAACAATAACTAACACAAACAGCCAACAGTTGATTACAGTAGCTTCCTCTACTTTCTGCAAAGCTATTTGTCTCTCACCAGTTAATTTGCATCCACCTTGAGAACATCTCAAACAAAGGCTTAAGTCCTCCTGTGGTGAGCTGAAAGTGAGGTCTTAGCCACTTAACATCTCCTAGAAACTTTTTAAAGTAAACTATCTTTTCTTGTTTGTATTTTCTGTGCCACAATTTGTTTAGAATATAACTGATGTCCCAAATATTGAAAAAGATATTGCCTTTGAATCTTTTTCTGGAGCAACAACTGCTCCCCAAAATTTTAAAGCTCATTGTATAACAGTGAAGATTTGTAGTAAAATTCCCCTTCATAGGGATTAGTTAATAAAATATCTGTATGATGAATAATATACACTGAAAGAGTCAAACTTGTATTGAAACAGAAACAAATTTTTTATATAATGAAGGGCTATTAGCTATTCCCTGTGGGAAAAGTTTCCAATGATATCACTTCATTGGTCCTTTGAAATTACAAGCAAACAGGCTAAATGCAAACATTTTACAATCAAAGGAATGCAAAGGAATAGTATAAAAACAATCTTACTTTCATTAACCTTTCATAAATTTGAAAAGTTTGAACTTTGTTTTGGATTAATGGAGTAACAAATCCCTTCATGGTGAGTGAATACATCAGCTCCAGTGTCTATTAATCCTTCAAAGTCCTTTTGCTTCGATTAGTATTTTAAGGTTAGGAGTTACAGTTACAATGCCATGGGGGGAAGCAGCCCTAATTTTTTTCCTTTTATAATACTGCTGCTTAAAAGTAATTCCCTGGAGGCATGGGCCCTAAGACTCCTATAGGCAAGGTTTGGAAGACAAAAGGAAAAAGCCTCCACTAAGGCTGCTCTGAGTTTTGCATTAGCTCAAGTTGAATGTTTACTGCAGTCTCCCAAAAGGCAACAGCCTCCAATTGCTTGGTGTTTTCTTGATTACAAATATGGGTGAGTTAAAAATTCTGAGTCTGTGATCTAACTGCAAACTGCAGCCAATGGAACACTGGCAGTTTAACAATAAATTTTTTATTAGATATTTTCTTTATTTACATTTCAAATGTACTGGTTAGTTCATACTGTTGTTCCTCCTATAGGGTTGCAGACCCCTTTAGCTCCTTGGGTACTTCCTCTAGCTCCTCCATTGGGGGCCCTGTGTTCCATCCAACAGATGACAATGAGCATCCACTTCTGTATTTGCCAGGCACTGGCATAGCCTCACAAGAGACAGCTCTTGGGGTCTCTCACCTCCACTAACCACTCTCCCTCTAAATATTATATTGCGCCCCTTGCAGACGCACAGGATTGCTATTAAGAAGACCTCACCAGATCTCCCAGAATGCAGCGTCGTCAGACCGCCCTACGTAGTCGTCATCACCACCCACTGTCACCGCCCCACGTTGGACGCCACTTGTGTGTTTCTGCGTGGGCAGAAAACACTTTGGACTGGGTTCGTACTGAAGAGCTAAACATCCTAAAAGAGAATGGGCTGCAAGGAAATGAGTGCCCTGGCAGTTAGCGCTGATCAGAGCATAATTTTATTAATCGGACAAGGAAGGATTTTTAGCCCTCCCTTGTGTCCCCTTGAGAAACTCTCTGGCTCTCTCTATGGCGCGTGGTCCGATCATGAGCGGAGATGTGTCTGGAAGGCTGGTCCGAACGAGTGGGTGGAGACGATGTTAATGGTTGGTCTGAGCGACAGTGGGCGGTGATGACGATGACTTAGGGCGGTCTGACGATGCTTCATTCTGGGAGCTCTGGGGAGGTCTTCTTAATAGCAATCCTGTGCGTCTGCAAGGGGCACAATATAATGTTTAGAGGGAGAGTGGTTAGTGGAGGTGAGACACCCCAACACCTTTAGCTCCTTGGGTACTTTCTCTAGCTCCTCCATAGGGGGCCCTGTGTTCCATCCAACAGATGACAATGAGCATCCACTTCTGCATTTGCCAGGCACTGGCATAGCCTCACAAGAGACAGCTCTATTAGGGTCCTGTAAGCAAAATCTTGCTGGCATATGCAATAGTGTCTGCCTTTGGTGTTGTTTATGGGATGGATCCCCAGGTAGGGTGATCTTTGGATGGTTCTTGTTTCCATAACAGCTCCAAACTTTGTCTCTGTAACTCCTTCCATGGGTATTTTGTTCTCCATTCTAAGAAGGAACGAAGTATCCACACTTTGGTCGTCCTTCTTCTTGAGTTTCATGTGTTTTGCAAATTGTATCTTGGGTATTCTAAGTATCTAGGCTAATATCCACTTATCAGTGAGTGCATATCATGTGTGTTCTTTTGTGATTGGGAGATTACCAGAGATCCTCCAGATCCATCCATTTGCCTAAGAATTTCATAAATTCATTGTTTTTAATAGCTGAGTAGTACTCCATTGTGTAAGTGTAGCATATTTTCTGTATCCATTCCTCTGTTGAGGGACATCTGGGTTCTTTCCAGCTTCTGGCTATTATAAATAAGGGTGCTATAAACATAGTGGAGCATGTGTCCTAATTACAAGTTGAAACATCTGGGTATATGCCTAGGAGAGGTACTGATGGATTTTCCTGTATAACTGTTTTAGTTAGGGTTTTACTGCTGTGAACAGACACCATGACCAAGGCAAATCTTATACAAAACATTAAATTGGGGCTGGCTAACAGGTTTAGAGGTTCAGTCTTATCATCAAGGGGGGAGCATGACAGTATCCAGGCAGGCATTGTGCAGGCAGAGATGAGAGTTCTACATCTTCATCCAAAGGCTGCTAGTGGAAGACTGACTTCCAGGCAACTGGGGTGAGAGTCTTAAGCCTACACCCACAGTGATACACTTATTCAAACCAGGGACACCTCCAGATGGTGCCACTCCCTGGTCCAAGAATATACAAACCATCACAATAACTATGCCCAATTTTCTGAGGAACCGCCAGACTGATTTCCAGAGTGGTTGTACCAGCTTGCAATCCCACCAACAATGGAGGAGTGTTCCTCTTTCTCCACATC
>NC_034605.1:26240143-26261690 GCF_900095145.1 Mus pahari | reverse complement strand
TTCCCTGGTGGAATTTTTAGGGCCACTTATATATACTTTCTTATCATCTGCAAATAGTGATATTTTGACTTCTTCCTTTCCAATTTGTATCCCCTTGATTTCCTTTTGTTGTCAAATTGCTCTGGCTAGAACTTCAAGTACTATATTGAATAGGTAGGGAGAAAGTGGGCAGCCTTTTTTAGTCCCTGATTTTAGTAGGATTGCTTCGAGTTTCTCTCCATTTACTTTGATGTTGGCTACTGGTTTGCTGTATATTGCTATTATTATGTTTAGGTATGTGCCTTGAATTCCTGATATTTCCAGGACTTTTATCATGAATGGGTATTGGATTTTGTCAAATGCTTTCTCATCATCTAACGAGATGATCATGAGGTTTTTGTCTTTGAGTTTGTTTATATAGTGGATTATGTTGATGGATTTCAGTATATTAAACCATCCCTGCATCCCTGTGATGAAGCCTACTTGGTCATGATGGATCATCATTTTGATGTTTTCTTGGATTCAGTTTGGGAGGATTTTATTGAGTATTTTTCATTGGTAATCATAAGGGAAATTGATCTGAAGTTCTCTTTCTTTGTTGGATCTTTGTGTGGTGTAGGTATCAGAGTAATTGTGGATTCATAGAACAAATTTCGTAGATTACTTTCTCTTTCTATTTTATGGAAGAGTTCGAGGAGGATTAGAATTAGGTCTTCTTTGAAGGTCTGATAGAACTCTGCACTAAACCCATTTGGTCCTGGGCTTTTTTGGTTGGGAGACCATTAATGACTGTTTCTATTTCTTTAGGGGATATGTAACTGTTTGGATCGTTAATCTGATCCTAATTTATCCTTGGTACCTGGTATCTGTCTAGAAAATTGTCCATTTCATCAAGGTTTTCCAGTTTTGTTGAGTATAGGCTTTTGTAGTAGGATCTGATGATGTTTTGGATTTCCTCAGATTCTGTTGTTATATCTCCCTTTTCATTTCTGATTTTGTTAATTAGGATACTGTCCCTCTGCCCTGTAGTTAGTCTGGCTAGGAGTTTATCTATCTTGATAATTTTCAGAAAAAAATAGCTCCTGGTTTGGTTGATTCTTTGTATAGTTGTTTTTGTTTCTACTTGGCTGATTTCAGCCCTGATTTTGATTATTTCCTGCCATCTACTCCTCTTGGGTGAACTTGCTTCCTTTAGTTCGAGAACTTCTAGGTGTGCTGTCAGACTGCTAGTGTATTCTCTCTCTGGTTTCTTTTTAGAGGCACTCAGAGGTATGAGTTTTCCCCTTAGGACTGCTTTCATTGTGTCCCATAAGTTTGGGTATGTTGTGGCTTCATTTTCATTAAACTCTAAACAGTCTTTAATTTCTTGCTTTATTTCTTCCTTGACCAAGGTATCATTTAGTAGAATGTTGTTCAGTTTCGACGTGAATGTTGGCTTTCTATTATTTATGCTGTTATTGAAGATCAGCCTTAGTCTGTAGTGATCTGATAGGATGCATGGGGTAATTTCAATATTTTTATATCTGTTAAGGCCTGTTTTATGACTGATTATATGGTCAGTTTTGGAGGAGGTACCATGAGGTGCTGAGAAGGAGGTATATCCTTTTGTTTTAGGATAAAATGTTCTGTAGATATTTATTAAATCCATTTGTTTCATAACTTCTGTTAGTGTTCATGTTTCTCTGTTTAGTTTCTGTTTCCAGGATCTGTCCATTGGTGAGAGTGAGGTGTTGAAGTCTCCCATTGTTATTGTGTGGGGTACAATGTGTGCTTTGAATTTTACTAATGTTTCTTTAATGAATGTGGTTGCCCTTTCATTTGGAGCATAGATATTTAGAATTGATAGTTCATCTTGGTAGATTTTACCTTTGATGAGTATAAAGTGCCCCTTCTTGTCTTTTTTGATAACTTTGTGTTCGAAGTCAATTTTATTCGATATTAGAATGGCTACTCCAGCTTGTTTCTTCAGACTATTTGCTTGGAAAATTGTTTTNCAGCCTTTCACTCTGAGGTAGTGTCTGTCTTTGTCCCTGACTTGGGTTTCCTGTAAGCAATAAAATATTGGGTCCTGTTTGTGTAGCCAATATGTTAGTCTATGTCTTTTTATTGGGGAATTGAGTCAATGGTGATATTAAGAGATATTAAGGAAAGATCATTGTTGCTTTTGTTCATTTTTGTTGTTAAAGTTGGGATTCTGTTCTTGTGGCTGTCTTCTTTTAGGTTTGTTGAAGGATTACTTTCTTGCTTTTCCTAGGGTGCAGTTTCCATCTTTGTGTTGGTGTTTTCCCTTCATTATCCTTTGAAGAGTTGGATTCATGGAAAGATATTGTGTGAATTTGATTTTGTCATGGATTACTTAGGTTTCTCCATCTATGGTATTTGAGAGTTTTGCTGGATATAGTAGTGTGAGCTGGCCTTTGTGTTCTCTTAGTGTCTGTATAACATCTGTCCAGGATCTTCTGACTTTCATAGTCTCTTGTTATAAGTCTGGAGTAATTCTAATAGGCCTTTATAAGTTACTTGACTTTTTCCCTTACTGCTTCTAATATTCTGTTTTTATTTAGTGCATTTGTTGTTCTGATTATTATGTGTTGGNAGGAATTTCTTTTCTGGTCCAGTCTATTTGGAGTTCTGTAGGCTTCTTTTATGTTCATGGGCATCTCTTTCTTTAGGTTAGGGAAGTTTTCTTCTATAATTTTGTTGAAGATATTTGCTGGCCCTTTATGTTGAAAATCTTCATTCTCATTTACTCCTATTATCCATAGGTTTGGTCTTCTCATTGTGTCCTTGATTCCCTGGATGTTTTGAGTTAGAATCTTTTTGCATTTTGCATTTTTTTTTTTTATTGTTGTGTCCATGCTCTCTATGGAATCGTCTGCACCTAAGATTCTCTCTTCCATCTCTTGTATTCTGTTGCTGATGCTCCCATCTCTGGTTCCTAATTTCTTTCGTAGGGTTTCTATCTCCAGAGTTGTCTCGCTTTGGGTTTTTTTTTTTTTTCTACTTCCAGTTTTAGATCTTGGATGGTTTTTTTTTTTTTTTTTTTTTCAATTCCATCACGTTTTTGTTTGTGTTTTCCTGTAATTCTTTAAGGTATTTTTATGTTTCCTATTTAAGGACTTCTACCTGTTTAGCAGTATTTTCCTGCAATTCTTTAAGTGAGTTATTAATGCCCTTCTTAAAATCTTCTACCACCATCATGAGATATGATTTTAAATCTGAGTCTTGCTTTTCGGGTATGTTGGGGTAACCAGGACTTGCTGTGGTGGGCACACTGGGTTCTAATGATGCCCAGTGGTCTTGGTTTCTGTTAGTAAGATTCTTATGTTTGCCTTTCGCCATCTGGTAATCTCTGGTGTCTCCTCCAGAATGAAAACTGTGATGGCTCTCTTTTTGATATTTGTTTTTCTTTTATTGAGTGACTTAGTCATAGCACTGTAAGCTTTAAATTGTTTTATTTTTCTTTATATTTCAAAGATAAAGATGAAATTTAGAAATATTCTAAACAAAATAACAAAGCAAACAGGGTAAAGCACTTCTTGTTTGACCAAAGATCATGATTTTATTTTTCACGTTCTATCTACCCTTACACATATAATGTACAACTAAGTTTCTCTGCACATAGATTTCATAACCAATAGAGGTTGTGAAAATTCTGCTTTCTTCAACAGCTGCCCTTTCATATACAGAAGAAGCATTTTTAACTTCTATGTTGTTTTAGCTACACCAACATGTATGGAGACACTATCACACAGGGCACAGAGGGAGACAAATGACCTCAAACTCATCTCCCTAGATAAGCCAGTTCTGCTTTCTTTTCAAGAACCATGGCTCTGCTCCAACATTTATTTTCATTAGTTTGCATCCAGTATAGGCAGGCCTTCCTAAGTGCCAGAATGAAAAATATATGGAAGGACACAAAAGGTTTAAAAGTGCTTTTAGAAGGTCAAAGTTGTGGTGGCATTGACATGTCAAGTCCCACCTGATATGTAATGAATTCAGTGTAATAAATAATCAGTTACAGCAAAGACCTTCACTACTGATGAGTACAGGTAGGCAAGAGACTCTAAACTTGTCCTTATCCATGTCTGGGACTTGATCAGCAAGCAGAGTCCCTGAGTGCTGAGCAACACTTATTTTGCTGCTGTCTAATGAGGGATTTGAGAAGGAAAAGCAAGGCCTGGGTGTCAGAAGCTGGTCCCCAGCCAAGACACAGCTTGAAACTTTGTGACAGCAAAAACAAGTCAGGAGATGCAGGAAGCTCAGAACACAGAAACATTTAATTGTTCATTTTCTCACCTCATATCCTTTTTCTCAAAATAACTAAACATTAATTAAGCTGGAAATAACATCTGAGCACAACATGCTGTAACTGTGGAAGAGAGGGAAGCTGTACTTCAGGGATTGAGACCCTGCAGTGGCCTTTCCTCTCCCTGACATTGTGACAACATGAAACCTGAAGTCTGCAGTACCTGATGGCAGCCAAGGCTTCCACAGATCCAGACATTACAGATATAATCTGGCCAGTGACACCTTCTCAGGGCTGCTTCTGAGCCTGACTGCAACACAGAGGTCCAGGTAAGCACGTGGAGGTAAGATCTTAGATCCCCCTCAGCTGTGTCCTGGAGAGATGCATTAAAGCTCAAGTCTCTCTCTAAGACAGGGAGTAGTCAAGAGTCTCTGTGAATCTTGAGTCCTCCAGTTTCCTTCTGATCCTGACAAGGCTGATCCATGAGTCCAGAAAGATCAAAGGAGATGAATTCCTGGAGATATAGAAATGGGACAGAAATGCTAAGGGATTGCTATTCATTCTCAGACTGTAGTCATGGCAGATATCTACGTGGATCTTTGCCTTAGTTATCTTTTTAAAAGAAATCAAGATGACAGAGAAGACTTTTAGATGTCTATCAAATATTTGAGACAATAATGATTCGCCCCTGTAATCAGCACAATAGAGTCTGAGACAATATAATTATTGTTAGAGCTACCCTGGCTTACATAGGCAGACTCCCTCAAAAATAATAAGACAAGACAAAAACACAAAAACTCTCCCTTTTTCTTTACCTTCATGTTTTCCAGCATTATGACTTCAACAGTATCATGAGTGTTCATAAGGTTTTTACTTTTTACTTTGTTGCATTTCTGGTTTTCATATATTGGCACTTTTTTTCTTTTACAATGACATTATAACTCCCAATATGAAGGTTTTCCTTCTGTACATATCCTTAACATTTATTGATTCTATTCCTTCTGTATAATCCTTAAAATTTATTGATTCTATCAAATGATATTATGCATACTCATCTTAACTATACACATTGTATGTCTGGCTGGAATGAAGAACTGTAAACGACTAAGAGTTGCAGTTACCATTACAGTCTTGAGAATTCCTGCTGCAAGGATCCAGGCTGTGAACTAGTACATCCTGAAGCAGCTCATCTCAACTTTATCCCAGCACTAAGCAGCAAAAGGTAGAAAGCATTTTGTTTTGTTTGCCTGCTTGCTTCACTTTTAGAAAACCAGGGTGGATGATTGTATCCTACCTCAGCTTCTTAAAGCTTAGGTCCAAATAAGGATCATCCACCTATTTAAACAGAAGTGCATCCTATCTTTTAAATTAATTTCCTGTAGCAGTACCCAAGATAAAGTAGAAGATGAGTCACCTCTCACTCCTCTGACAGTCCACTTTAGTAGAAGGAATCATTTATTAGAACATCAGAATCTGCTCTCAAATATGATTTGAAGTTTGGAAAAAGGAAGAGAGGACTAGAAAGGTAGGAATCCCCAGGAAAGCCATCACTAAACCATCAAAATAATGTCAATATTTTCTATGAGAATCTGAAATTAATTGATAGCAGGGTTTTTTGTTTTTGTTTTTGTTTTTGTTTTTTACAACGTCCAATCACTGCCTAAACAATTTTTAAGTTAAATCTGTTAATGAATGATGATGTACTGGTATTAATATCTGGAGCATATTTCATTATGTGCAGATATTTAGGATGGTATTATGATTTCTAGGAAGCATTGAAACAGGCAATACTTCTTTGTCAAAGGAGCAGTTGAAAGGCATTGGTTAACATTTTCGGAGTGAGGAGGCCACCCAGATCTGAAGCTGTAAACAAAGTTAACTTCACATAGGTCATGTGTGAGATCATCAGGACAGAGATATTTAAATAATCCTGTGAGTTTAGTAGGAAGGAGAGCAGGGAACAGAAGCACTGTTAAGTACTCAGAACACTCAAATCTATGGAGCCGCTGAAGCATCTGGACTCCTCTTATTTTAGAAAAGGTGCCCAAAGCTTACTGTAAATCTCTAAGAAGTGAGAATGGAGCTCTACAACATAAAGAATAATGTCTTTCCAAGGTCTAAGTTCTGGTTGCACCTGGGACAGATTTAGAACAAAGCAGCCTGTCTGACAAACAAACAGGTCAGAGGAAAAGCAGGCTGCATAGCCAAGTGTCATAACTGCTGTTCAAAAGGCCACACAGAGGCCAATGTAGGCATGACCTCTTAGATGTTAGTATCCCTGATCACCACAATGAGGTTCAAGTTACTGTGTTGCCTGCAGCCGGCACTGAGGACTCATAACTCAAAAGTTCACTCATCTCATGGCAGCATATAACATGTCATTATTCTAATTCTCTTCTTCACCTTGTCACTGTCCCCTGGTCCAGAGCTGCTCCTTGCTCCATCAGATTCACTGAGGTTATTCACTGGAGTCACAGATGCCCTGAAGTCATCATAGTACCACAGGTCTATGCTACCCCTCTCCTTTTAAGCACCACGGGGTTGTGCTAGAACACTGGCTGCCACCTGAGGTAATATGTATTTTTTTTTCAGCATATTTTTGATGATTCAGCTTTAACAGCAGGTCCCTATCTTGAATGGTCATTCAATTTGACTTGACACTCAGGAATATGTTTAAAAAATAACTATTGAAAATGTATATAGAGTTGAATCACAGAATGTTCAGTATAAAAAATTAAATATTATAATGTAGAAATTGGAGTTATGCTTTGTAGTTAAATTCAAATCTAGAAATTGTTATACTGATCAAATTGAAAATAAAAAGATAACTGGGACTTTTAGAATAGGAAGGGCAACATGATAGAACAGAATAAGAAATAGGAAGAAATTTTGGTTGTAGACTGTGCAATTCAGCTATGTTGAAAGTTAGCATGGAATAATTCAGGCATACAGACAGACAAACAGAAACACACACAGATACAAATACACACTTGAATAAGTTAATTTTGCTAGTGTAATGATAAAACATTAAAACTTTAGGTTTTGAATAACGGTTAGCAAACTGAAAGCACACAATAACCCATAGTCTGCAGAAAAAAGGGGGAAGATTCAGGGCTGTCATCTGCAACATTGCATGTCTACCACTGCCTCTCAAACAGCAGAAAATGATATTATGCAGATGTGCTGTCCAAATCGATGTCTATCTAGCATTACTAATACTTTCTTATAAAAGTCTTTGCATTCTAGATACACGTTTTTTTTTCTTTTTTCTTTTCTTTTCTTTTCTTTTTTTATTTTTTACCTAGGATGTAAAAATGGTTTTGAAGTTCATTAAGAAAATGCTTTTCCCATCCATGACTGTGGTTGGCATTCTGGGGAACATGTCTGTTTCTGTAAATTATATGTTCAGTTGGTGGGGAAGCCCTGAGAAAAAGCTCATACACCTTATTCTCATCCACTTGACTTTTACAAATATCATACTTCTTCTTGCAAAGAGATTACCAAAGACGAAAGCAGCTTTTGGTTTGAGAAACTTCCTAGGTGACATAGGCTGTAAGATCATTATTTACCTGGAGAGGGTGGCCCGGGGCCTCTCCATCTGCACCAGCAGTCTCCTCACTGTGGTCCAGGCCATCATCATCAGTCCCAGAAGATCTGGTTGGCAGAGACTCAGGCCAAAGTCTGCATGGCACCTCCTTCCATTCTTCTCATTCTTTTGGGTATTCAATGCTTTAATAAGTGTGAACCTAATCCATTCCACCACAAGTACAAGACTGAATGTATCACAGCTTAGGGGTGATGAGGGCTATTGTTATTTTATACTACCAAGTCAGAAAATAAAATGGATTTTTTTTCCTCTCATGGTGCTAAGGGATGTAGTATTTCAGGGTGCCATGGGAGGGGCCAGTGGCTACATGGTATTTCTTCTCCACAAACACCACCAGCATGTCCTCTACCTTCAGAACTCCAAGCTTCTCTACAGAACTGCCCCTGAGCTGAGAGCTGCTCAGAGTGTCCTCCTTCTGATGCTCTGTTTTGTTTTCTTCTACTGGACAGACAGTGCCTTTTCTCTAATTATAAATATGTCTTTAATGGAAAATTCCTTGATAATAAACATTCAAGAATTTCTGACCCTTGGTTATGCAACTTTTAGCCCTCTTGTGCTGATTCACAGGGATGGACTTCTGACTGGATTTTGGCATGTGCAGTGAGAGAAACTGAGAGAATGTCTCTCATTTATCTGTTCAATAAGTGTTGGGAGAAGACTCTCTGTTCTTCAATATTATGGGTAAGATCAAATCCCACAAAGAAAGTTAAGCGTCTATTTTTTCTCACTTTTCCTGGTGACTCAAGCCTTGAACTGAGCATTAATTATAAATGTAATCTTAGCAAATTACACCTAAAATAGAAACCTCATTCTCCACTTTGGTACTCTTTTTAATTTTTAATTTTTTTTTATGTTTGCATTCATTTATGGTGTATGGATAGTTTGCCTGCATTATGTCTGTGTAGCACATCCATGCCTTCTGCCTATACAGGATGGAAGATAGCATCACATACCCTGTGACTGACTGAAGTTAGAGGGATTGTTCTGAAACATAATGTGGTTGCTGTGAGTTGAACCTGGGTCCTCGGGAAGACCAGCTAATTCTCTTAATTTTGAACCTCTCTTTCTAACACTATGAAAATGGTCCTAATTGTGTTTTTTTTTAAAACTGTTTTTACTACTACCATGACTGGAACCATGCAGAAGAATTGGGTAATTTTAACAATTTCATGGAGATATGGTCATATTAGTTTAAGAAATTGCATATCTTGTACCTGATATTGTGCTTGTTAAACATTAGTACCACAAGGCACACAATAAAATTTCCTTTAATATTTCTATAGTTTTTATATCTATTTTAATATATATGTATATATATATTACACACACACACACACACATATATATATATGTGTGTATGTAGGTATATGTGTGTATATATATATGTGTACACACATATACATGTACATGTATATATGAAAGGCATGATGTTGGAACTCTGAGATGTGAAACAGTAACAGCAAATGCCTGCCCCATCTTGAATTTGACAATCAATTTAATCTCACAAAGACCAGTGACCCAGTTATTAACAAGGTTAAAGATATGAGTGAAGCCTGAGGCAACTCAAGAAGTGACTGCAGAACTCCTGAAACAATGCAGTATCCATGACAACCAGGATCTAAGTGATTTCATTTCAGTCCATGACAAACTTTGTTGAAAGAGATTACTACAGATTCCAGGTTCACAGATTTCCCTAATACCATGGCAATACACCGTAGCAAATTGTTCTCCTTAGTGTAATCTACCTTAGAAAGTATTCACACATATAGAACAAACCCAATCTTCTCTTAGATGTCAGGAATCGAAACTCAGACCTCTTGTTTGCGTGCAGCCCAATGTCTCAAAGGTATTTTCTAAGTTACATGTACTAGATAACTTAACTTTGTTTCAACAAGAGGCTGTTTTAGATATCTCTGGGTGGTTCAGCTTTGATTATTGGGACTGTAGATGGAAAAATATGGAATTTAATATAATATTGAAGCCTAAAATGACATTTAATATTAAAGCATAGAATTAGTTTGAGGTTCAAGTATAACTCAGGAAATATTAAGTTGTGAGACAAAGACACACAATTTGGAAGAGAAAAGGCAACCCTAGGATTCCTTTTGCTTACCCAAGGGGAAGACAGCAGGGAAAACTGAATCAAGGCAGTGGTCCAGGGAGCTGGCTCAGCAAGGAAAGCACTTGCTGCCTAGCCTGCCAACCTGACCTGCATCCTGGAACCATATAGTAGAAAGTCAGAACCAGTTCCTGGGAATTGTTCTCCAGCTTCCACATGCACACCACAGCAAATGTGTATGCCCAGACATATCCACATACATGCATGTAAAATGAGTTAAAATTTAAAGATATAATATCAGAAACATAATAAAAATTGAAACAAGCTCTAATGTTTGATTTATTACAACACTTGAAGTAAAGGTTCCTCAAGAGTTTGTATATGTGCCATGGGTAAGAGACATGCATTTCCAAGTGTCTGTGCATAGGACATAGGTAAAATGCATCGATTTAGCCCCTGGTGTTTGAAATTATAAGGTGGGAATATGACAAAGTGAAATACGAAAGGAACGAATGAGTTAGAGAACAATTAGGTCCTATTCAACAATGCTGCGGTTGACCATTGTCAAGATAAACAAGAGTTCAAATCATATAATTTTCCAAATATGGAGCTCAAAATATGTGGCTATAGAATTTAGATATTTGTTCTATAATAGTAATGTGGTGGTTTGGATGAGAACGGCCCTCATAGGCTTTTATTTGAATGGTTAGTCAGTAGGGAGGGACCAGAGGAAAGCAGTATTAGGAGTTGTGTGCTTGTTGGAGAAAGTATGTCACCAGGGGTGGTCTTGGAGGTTAAAAAGCCTACACATGGCTCTCTCTCTCTCTCTCTCTCTCTCTCTCTCTCTCTCTCTCTCTCTCTCTCTCGTGTGTGTGTGTGTGTGTGTGTGTGTGTGTGTGTGTGTGTGTGTGCGCGCGCGCGCGCATGCCCGCATGTGTGGTTCTCTCTTCAGACAAGGATGTAACTCTCAGCTACGTTTCTTAATTCTTTTTGTGAAATCGTTATCACCTGATGCCAAAATCACACAAAGATATAACAAAAAAGGAAAGTAAAGATCAGTAGCTCTGATGCCTTTGTGCCTAGGAGACCTTAAGGTTCCACCAGGAAATGTCTATAGCTGATAAACACTTTCAGCAAAGTTGCAGCATCCAAAACCAACACACAAAAATTAGTGGCCTAAAAAAGAAAAACCCACTGAGAAAGAAATCAGGGAAATAGTACCTTTCACAGTAGCAGTTTTAAAAATCTTAGGATAATTTTAAGTAAGTGAATTAAACTTTAAGACATTGAAGACACCAGACGATGAAAAGTTTCTCCCCTGTGCAAGATTAATATTGTGAAAAGTGGGCATCACATCAAAACCAGTGAACAGATTTAGTGCAATTCTCACCCCTAAACAGTTCAACACAATTCACACAGAAATAGAAAAAGCACAATCTTCAAATTTTATATGAAAAAATTTAAAAAGCCAACTCTGAGTGATAAAAACACTGAAGGATGTATCACCGTCCTGGATTTCAAGTTGTATTGCCTACCTATAGTAGTAAAATGAAAGTGCTATTGCTGTCAAAACAGATATGGTGATCCATGAAATTGAACCGAAGACTCAGACAAGTCTACACACCTACAAGCAACTGGTTTTTGTTTTTTGTTTACTTTTTGAAAAAGAAGCCAAAAATACAGACTGGAGATAAGATAGTATCTTCAACAAATGATGCTAGTCAGATTTTATGGCTGCCTGTAAAACAATGAAAGAATATATATATATATGTGTGTGTGTGTGTGTGTGTATTTATGTATTGCCCTAAAAAAACCTCAATTCTACCTGCCCCTAGAGGCATTGCAGATGTGGCTCCTTGTTTCACCAGTAGGTGGCAGAGAGGAGAAAGGCTGTCTAAGGTCAGTGTTCTGACTTATGACCTCAGTAACTAACATTTCCTGAAAGAAACAAGCCTGAGACCACAACCAGTCTGATACCAGGGGACCCAGACCGAGAGCCAGCAAGAGACAACCACCACTCCAGTGCCAGGCAAGCCCTGACAGGCACCCAGGTGAGACACAAGCCAGATACTAGAAGAATCCCTGCCTAGACCCCCCCTCCCCCAGCCCTGGGTAGGTTTGAGCCCAAGACAGACAGAAACTTGGGCTGGATGAGAGAGAACTGGGCCTAAGACAATTACCAGATTGGCACCATGGGGCCAGAACAAGGAGTTTGCCCAAGATGAACACTATTCTAGCACTGCCTAAGCCTGGGGGTTCAGGGCAAGCCATCCTTGAGATGACCCCTGCCTGTCACCATAATGAATGAATAGAGCATAGCACTTCTGAGAGGACTCTTAAAACAACCCAATAATCAGAGACCCTGAACTCTGGGTGCCACTAAGCAGTAGTAAAATGCCTTGGCAGGATCTGTTCGAAATCCTGTCAAAATGACAACACCAAGACACCTCAGCCTCCAGCCTTCACAGCCTTCACATGGACACAGATGTCCATGGTTGTGCATCTCCTTTCCCACCTCAGCAAGAGCTGTACCACAAGAGCTGTACACAGTGGCAGCACCTCCTCTCTAGCCGCACCTTGCCCCCAATACCCCACAGAGATTGCATCTTAGCAAAATCTGGTTGCAGCCTGGAAGGATTTTTCACCCGAATCCTTGGGCCCAATGCAGGGAAATGGGTGGGGTGTGTGTGTGTGGGGGGGAAACTACCAATCGCTGGCCAAGAAAACCGATCAGTCCCTGAGCTTCCTACAAAAAACTGCCAATCCATTAGCAGGAAAACCACCAATCCCTGAACAGGAAAACCCACCAATCCCTAAGCTTGAAATTCCACCAATCACCACTCTGGAAATCTCTGCCCTGAGTAGCCAGCTACACCTCCACAGAAATCCTATATAGACACTGCCCCTTTGTCCAGTTTTCTGCTGCCAGTTCCCAGGAGCAGAGGACAATCATTGTTGGGTTTGTCCCTTGAACCCTACAATAAATCTCTCATGAGGTTTTTCTTCTGCGTCGCGTTTCACAAAGCCAAAAAATAAAAGTAGAAGCAATGAAGAGAAGAGAGAAGAGGAGGAAGAGGAAGAGGAGGAGAGAAGAAGAGGAGGAGGAGAGAAGAGGAGGGGGAGGAGGGGGAGGAGGGGAGGAGGGGGAGGAGGAAGCCCTTGCAGGGCTGAAGCTCCTGAGCTCAGCTTGAGATACTCTTCCCCTGGGAGCTTTAAGACTTCTGCTGAGGAGGCTTCCTCACAGAGATATGTAGTCCCTGGATCCTCGTGTCTCAGGATGCCCTTCCATTAGGATGCTGTCTCACCTCAGAGCTGTCTGGTTCCTGAGGTCCTGTGTCTCAGGATAACTTCCGCTGGGATACCTTTCCCTTCAGAGCTTTATGGTTCCAGGGCTTCCAAGTTCCAGGATACTCTTCCATACAAGCAGAAACACTTACAGGAATGGTCATTCACAGGAGAAAACACTGCTATGCAAAACCAGTACTGCTCAGACCCATGCCTGACATTCCTAATGCTTTCTTGAAAAGTTATTTGCATCTTGGATACAAGGAAAGAAGAAATGTCTTTGCAGTTTATTAAGGAAATAGTTTTTCTCTTCATAATAATGCTTGGCACTCTGGGGAATATACCAGAATATTCTGGTATATTCTGTGAATTATGTGAACAGTTTGTGGAGAAGCACAGAGAAGAAACCCATATACCTTATTCTTACCCGTTTGGCTTTTACAAACATCATACTCCTTCTTGAAAAAGGACTCCCAAAGACAGTAGCAGCTTTTGGCTTGAGAAACTTCCTAAATGACATAGACAGTAAGATTCTCCTTTACTTGGAGAGGATGTGCCGGGGCCTCTCCATCTGCACCAGCAGTCTCCTCACTGTGGTCCAGGCCATCATCATCAGTCCCAGAGCATCTTGGTGGAAGAGACTATGCTCCAAGTTGGCTGATAAAGATTTTTAGCCATCTTCATAACTATAATCATATTTACTAGAAGACCCAGGATCTGTGTCCATTTGGGCATCAGGTTCTGTCTTTTTGTGAAAAAAAAAAAAATACAGACAGAGCCTCGTCCCCATATTAAAACAGGGTCAGGACCATTCCATGTATTAGTTTGGGGGAGGGTTCTGCCATTTAACCATGGCATATGAGCTGGAAGTAACTAGATGCCAGTGGCAATCTGATGCAGAATGATTTTTAACATCAGTTTGCAAAAAAAGTTAAAACAAATAAGACAAAAGCTTAAGACAAGTGCTTTTGGTGACCTTGGAGGATATAATTCCCCACGTTTTGTTTTTTATGAAGATATTATTTTAAAGTTCCACAATACCTTGTTCTTGGGAATTATAAAGAATCCCAGTAATATAGGTCGTATTAAATTGTCTACAAAATATCTCAAATGCTTGAGTGTAATAGCCAGTTCCATTATCTGCTTTAATCTTATTTGTAACAACAAGCATAGAAAAACAATTCAGGCAATGACTAATTGCATTTTTAGTGGCTTCTACTGTTAAAGCAGTTGCAACTCGAAAGCCTGAAGAGGAATAATAATCACATGTGCATATTTTACTTTTCCAAAAATCAGGAATATGAGTACCATCCATTTGCAATAATTGATTAGGTATAAGTCCTCAAGGATTAATATCATGATGTGGTATAGGTAGAAATTGAGGACACTGAAAAACAAGCCTCTACAATTTGACTTGCACATTCTCCAGAATTACCAAATTATTGTCTCAAGTGAATACTAATTTGATGATGTAAAGAATGAGATTGTATGGCCAATCATTCCTGTGTAAGGCCTATAACACGCCTGATATACAAATCTGTTGTGCCATTGTCCTAAGGTATCTTGTTCAGGCAGTCCAGGATGAGCTCTTAAATGTACAAAGACAGTCCTTTAAAGGAACAGTACTTTCTCTTGATTTGAGTTGTATTTGCATTGCAAAATTTGAGAATTAGCAGTATCTAAAAAAGGAACAATTTCAAGCAATTGTAAACGATGAGCTATATATTGGCTATCAGTATACAAATAAAAGCTTGATTTTTCAACATTTCAAAAACAATGGCTACAGTACATAATTCTTTACTCTATGCTGAAGCAGAGGGAAACACAAGAGAATAAACATGTGATCCAATTACACACAAACATATATATATATATATATATATATATATATATATATATCCATTAGGTAAGCCATCTGTAAATGACTATATATACAAACTTATGGGAAATTCAAAAGCATTCATAGAAACAAATTGTAACAGCTTGTCTTGTGGATAATGGTTATAAATTTTGCCTAAAATGTTTGCTATGCAATAGGCCAAATATCAGTATTCTGCAATAACCAATTTAATTGCTGTTTGAAATAAGGAATAAATGTTTCATCAGATTCTTAAGACATTCTCTCCAAATACTTTCATGATTCTATCCTACAATTCTGTATTAACACAGCAACAACTTCATAATAGGGTGGTCAAACTTTAATTGGAGATGAAGAAAGATGAATCCACATTAATGGTCTCTTTTGCCAAAGAATATCTGTGGGAACATTGAGTAACAATAACTAAAACAAACAGCAAACAATTGATTACAGTAGTTATTTGTCTCTCACCAGTTAATTTGCATCCACCTTGAGAACATCAAACAAAGGCTTAAGTCCAGTGGTGAGCTAAAGGTGAGGTCTTAGCCAATTAACATCTACTAGAAGCCTTTTAAAGTAAGTTCGAATTATTTGTACCACAGTTTGTTTAGAATATAACTGAGGTCCCAAATATTGAAAAATACATTGCCTTTCAATCTTTTCAGGAGCAACAATTACTCCCCAAAATTTTAAAGCTTGATGTATAAAATCAAAGGTTTGTAGTAAAATTCCCCTTCAGAGGGATTAGCTAATATAGTATCCATATAATGAATAATATACACTGAAGGATTCAAACTTCTTGCATTGAAGCAGCAACAATTTATTTTATGTAATGAAGGCCTATTAGTCATTCCCTGTGGCAAAAGTTTCCAATGAAATCTCTTCATGGACTCCTTACAAGCTGACTAAAAGCAAACCCTTTACAATCATCAAGATGCAAACTGACAGTATTAAAACAATCCTAGTTTCATTAACCTTTCATCAATCTTAAGTCTGAACTTTGGTTTGAACAACACCTGGATAGTTCTATAATAAATGATGTTCTGGCTTAAAAATTATTCCCAGGTCCCTAGATGCTAAGGCCCCAAAAACTTCCTTAGTCAGGGTTTGCAAGACAAAAGAAATGTCAGACAAGCCTCCCCTGAGGCTGCTCTCAGCTTTGCATTAACTAAAATACAAATGTTTATTGTAGTCTCCTGCAAGGCAGCAGCCTCCACTGGCTTGATATTTTTCTTAATTAAAATATGGGTGAGTTAAAAATCCCAAGCCTGTGATCAAACTGAAAACTGCAGTCAATGGAACACTGGCAGTTTAACCATAATTTTAAAGGTGATTTTCCCCCCAATATTAGAGCATAAACATTACTTTGGAAAGCAAAACCCGATTTTAAACAACCCATTCTCTTTAAAATGAATACCAAGAGCATTACTTTCATGTTACAAACTTTGGCTGCCAGATCTTATACATGAATGCATGAGAGTGTAACTTTTATTTTCTTTTATTTAGTTATTTTTTTAAACAAGTTTTTATTAAATATTTTCTTCATTTACATTTCAAATGCTATCCTGAAGGTCACCTGTACCATCCCCCAGCCCTGCTCCCCAACCCACCCACTCCTGCTTCCTGGCCCTGGTATTCCCCTGTATTGGGGCATATAATCTTTGGAAGACCATAGGCCTTTCCTCCCAATGATGGCCAACTAGGCCATCTTCTGCTGCATATGCAGCTAGAGACAAGAGCTCAGGAGGTACTGGTTAGTTCACGTGGTTGTTCCACCTATAGGGTTGCAGATACCCTTCAGCTCCTTGCATACTTTAACTCCTTCATTGGGGGACTTGTGTTCCATCCAATAGATGACTGTGAGAATCCATTTCTGTATTTGCCACACACTGGCATAGCCTCACAAGAGACAGCTATATCAGGTTCCTGTCAGCAAAATCTTGCTGGCATATGCAATAGTGTCTGGGTTTGGTGGTTGTTTAGGGGATGGATCCCTGGGTGGGGCAGACTCTAGATAGTTCTTCCTTCCATCTCAGCTCCAAACTTTGTCTCTGTAACTCCTTCCATGGGTATTTTGTTCCCCATAAGAAGAAGGAATGAAATATCCACACTTTGGTCTTCCTTCTTCTTGAGTTTCATGTGTTTTGCAAATTGTGTCTTGGGTATTCTAAGTTTCTGGGCTAAAATCCACTTATCAGTGAATGCATATCATATGTGCTCTTTTGTGGTTAGGCTACTTCACTCAGGATGATATTCTCCAGATCCATCCATTTGCCTAAAGATTTCATAAATTCATTGTTTTTAATAGCTGAGTAGTACTTCATTGTGCAAATGTAGCACATTTTCGGTATCCATTCCTCTGTTGAGGGACATCTGGGTTCTTTCCAGCTTCTGGCTATTATAAATAAGGCTGCTATGAACATAGTGGAGCATGTGTCCTTATTACCAGTTGGAACACCTTCTGGGTATATGCCCAGGAGAGGTATTGCTGGATCATTCAGTAGTACTATGTCCAATTTTATGAGGAGCCACCAGACTGATTTCCAGAGTGGTTGTACAAGTTTGTAATCCCACCAGAAATGGAGGAGTGTTCCTCTTTCTCCACATCCTTGCCAGCATCTGCTGTCNCCTGAATTTTTGATCTTAGCCATTCTAACTGGTGTGAAGTGGAATCTCAGGGTTGTTTTGATTTGCATTTCCATGATGATTAAGGATGTTGAACATTTTTTCAGGTGCTTCTTAGCCATTCGGTATTCCTCAGTTGAGAATTATTTGTTTAGCTCTGTGCCCCATTTTGTAATGGGGTTATTTGATTTTCTGGAGTCCAGTATCTTGAGTTTTTGTATATATTGGATATTAGTCCCCTATCAGATTTAGAATTGGTAAAAGTCCTTTGTCAATCTGTTGGTGGCCTTTTTGTCTTATTGACAGTGTCTTTCACCTTACAATTTTATGAGGTACCATTTGTCAATTCTTGATCTTACAGCACAAGCCCTTGCTGTTCTGTTCAGGAATTTTCCCCCTGTACCCACATCTTCGAGGCTTTTCCCCACTCTCTCCTCTATAAGTTTGAGTGTCTGTGGTTTTATGTGGAGTTCCTTGATTCACTTAGACTTGAGATTTGTACAAGGAGATAAGAATGGACCAATTTGCATTCTTCTACATGATAACTGCCAGTAAAACCAGCACCAATTGTTGAAAATGCTGTCTTTTTTCCACTGGATGGTTTCAGTTCCTTTGTCAAAGATCAAATGACCATAGGTGTGTGGGTTCATTGCTGGTTCTTCAATTCTATTCCATCGATTTACCTGTCTGTCGCTGTACCCCAGTACCATGCAGTTTTTTTTAATCACAATTGCTCTGTAGTACACCTTGAGGTCAGGCATGTTGATTCCCTCAGGGCTTCTTTTATAGTTGAGAATAGTTTTGGCTATCCTAAGTTTTTTTTGTTATTCTAGATGAATTTGCAAATTTCCCTTTCTAACTCAGTGTAGAATTGAGTTGGAATTTTGATGGGGATTGCATTGAATCTGTAGATTGCTTTTGGGAAGAGAGCCCTTTTTACTGTATTAATCCTACCAATCCATGAGCGTATGGATCTTTCCATCTTCTGAGATCTTCAATTTCTTTCTTCAAAGACTTGAAGTTCTCATCATAGAGATCTTTCACTTCCTTAGTTAGAGTCACACCAAGGTATTTTATATTATTTGTGACTATTGTGAAGGGTGTTGTTTCCCTAATTTCTTTCTCAGGCTGTTTATCCTTTGTGTAGAGAAAGGCCTCTGATTTGTTTGAGTTAATTTTATATCNAGCTACTGCANTGAAGCTGTTTATCAGGTTTAGGAGTTCTCTGGTGGAATTTTTAGAGTCACTTATATATACTATCATATCATCTGCAAATAGTGATATTTTGACTTCTTCCTTTCCAGTTTGTATCCCCTTGATCTCCTTTTGTTGTCTAATTGCTCTGGCTAGGACTTCAAGTACTATATTGAATAGGTAGGGAGAAAGTGGGCAGCCTTGTCTAGTCCCTGATTTTAGTGGGATTGCTTCCAGTTTCTCTCCATTTACTTTGATGTTGGCTACTGGTTTGCTGTATATTGCTTTTATTATGTTTAGGTATGGGCCTTGAATTCCTGATCTTTCCAAGACTTTTATCATGAATGGGTGTTGGATTTTGTCAAATGCTTTCTCAGCATCTAAAGAGATGATCATGTGGTTTTTGTCTTTGAGTTTGTTTATATAGTGGATTACATTGATGGATATCCTTATATTAAACCATCCCTGCATCCCTGGAATGAAGCTTACTTGATCATGATGGACAATCATTTTGATGTTTTCTTGGATTCAGTTTGCAAGGATTTTATTGAGTATTTTTGCATTGATATTCATAAGGGAAATTGGTCTGAAGTTCTCTTTCTTTGTTGGGTCTTTGAGTGGTTTAGATATCAGAGTAACTGTGGTTTCATAGAATGAATTGGCTAGAGTACCTTCTACTTCTATTTTGTGAAATAGTTTGAGGAGAATTGGAATTAGGTCTTTCTTTGGAGGTCTAATAGAAATCTGCACTAAACCCATCTGGTCCTGGGCTTTTTTTTTGATTGGGAGACTATTAATGACAGCTTCTATTTCTTTAGGTGATATAGGACTGTTTAGATAATTAATCTGATACTGATTTAACTTTGCTACCTGGTATCTGTCTCGGAATTTGTCCATTTCATCCAGGTTTTCCAGTTTTGTTGAATATAGCCTTTTGTAGTAGGATCTGATGATGTTTTTGGATTTCCCAAGGTTCTGTTGTTTTGCCTCCTTTTTCATTTCTGATTTTCAAAATTAGGATACTGTTCCTATGCCCCCTAGTTAGTCTGGCTAAGGGTTTATCTGTCTTAGAACCAGCTCCAGGTTTGGTTGATTCTTTGAATAATTCTTTTTGCTTCCACTTGGTTGAGTTTATTTTCTGCCATCTACTCCTCCGGGATGAAGTTTCTTCATTTTGTTCTAGAGCTTTTAGGTGTGTTGTTAAGCTGCTAGTATATGCTGTCTCTAATTTTTTTTGGGCAACACTCAGAGCTATGAGTTTTCCTCCTAGGACTGCTTTTATTGTGTCCCATAAGTTTGGGTATATTGTGACTTTATTTTCACTAAACTCTAAAATGTCTTTAATCTCTTTCTTTATTTCTTCCTTGACCAAGTTATCATTGAGTAGCGTGTTGTTCAGCTTCCACGTGATGTTGGCTTTCTATTAATTATGTTGTTATTGAAGATCAGACTTAATGATAATCTGATAGAATACATGGGATAATTTCAATATTTTTGTATCTGTTGAGGCCTTTTTCATTACCAGTTTTGGAGAATGTACCATGAGGTGCTGAAAAGAAGGTATATCCTTTTTGTTTTAGGATAAATTTTTCTGTAGAAATCTGTTAAATCCATTTGTTTCATAACTTCTGATAGCTTCAATGTGTCTCTGTTTAGCTTCTGTTTCCAGGATCTGTCCAATGATGAGAGTGAGGTCTTAAAGTCTCCCACTATTATTGTTTGAGGTTCAATGTGTCCTTTGAGCTTTAGTATATTTTCCTTAATGAATGTGGATGACCTTGCATTTGGAGTGTACATATTCAGAATTGAGTGTTCATCTTGGAAGATTCTACCTTCGATGAATATGAAGTGTCCATCCTTGTCTTTTTTTGATAACTTTGGGTTGGAAGTTGATTTTATTTGATATTAGAATGGCTACTCCAGTGTGTTTCTTCAGACTGACAGTTTGCTTGGAAAATGGTTTTCCAGCCTTTTATTCTGAGGTAGTGTCTGTCTTCGTCCCTGAGGTGGGTTTCCTGAATGCAGCAAAATGTTGGGCCCTGTTTTCATAGCCAGTCTGTTAGTCTATGTCTTTTTATTGGGGAATTGAGTTCATTGATATTAGGAGATATTAAGGAAAAGTAATAATTGCTTCCTGTTAATTTTGTTGTTAGAGTTGGGATTCTGTTCTTGTGGCTATCCTCTTTTAGGTTTGTTGAAGGATTACTTTCTTACTTTTTCTAGGGTGTAGTTTCCCTACTTGTGTTGGAGTTTTCCATTTATTATCCTTTGAAGGGCTGGATTCGTGAATAGATATTGTGTGCATTTGGTTTTGTCATGGAATACCTTGGTTTCTCCATCTATGCTAATTGAGAGTTTTGCTGGGTATAGTATCCTACGCTGGCATTTATGTTCTCTTAAGGTCTGTATAACATCTGTCCAGGATCTTCTAACTTTCATAGTCTCTGGCGAGAAGTCTGGTATAATTCTCATATGTCTGCCTTTATATACTTCTTGACCTTTTTCCCTTACTGCTTTTAATATTCTGTCTTTATTCAGTGCATTTGTTGATCTGATTATTATGTGTCAGGAGGAATTTCTTTTCTTCTCCAGTCTATTTGGAGTTCTGTAGGCTTCTTGTATGTTCATGGGCATCTCTTTCTTTAGGTTAGGGAAGGTTTCTTCTCTAATTTTGTTGAAGATATTTACTGG
>NC_034605.1:26210978-26239878 GCF_900095145.1 Mus pahari | reverse complement strand
CATCTATGTTTCCTGACTTCTTTCCTAGGTTTTCTATTTCCAGAGTTGTCTCCCTTTGGGTTTTCTTTATTGTTTCTACTTCCATTTTTAGATCTTGGATGGTTTGGTTCAATTCCATCACCTGTTTGGTTGTGTTTTCCTATAATTCTTTAAGGGATTTTTGCGTTTCCTCTTTAAGGATGCCTACCTGTTTAGCAGTGTTTTCTTGTAATTCTTTAAGGACTTCTACCTGTTTACCAGTGTTTTCTTGTAATTCTTTAAGTACTTCTACCTGTTTAGCAGTGTTCTGTATTTCTTTAAGTAAGTTATTAATGCCATTAATGCCCTTCTTAACATACTCTACCAGCATTATGAGATATGATTTTAAATCTGAGTCTTGCTTTTTGGGTGTGTTGGGGTATCCAGAACTTGCTGTGGTAGGCATACTCAGGTCTGATGATGCCCAGTGGTCTTGGTTTCTGTTAGTAAGTTTCTTACGTTTGCCTTTTGCCACCTAGTAATCTCTGGTGTTAGATGTTCTAGCTGTCTCTGGTTGGAGCTTGTTCCTCCTGTGATTGTTAACCTCTGTCAGCACTCCTTGGAATCCAACTCTCTCCCGAGTCCCAGTGGTCAGAGCACTCTCTCCAGGCAAGCTGCCCACTTGCAGGGAAGGTGCACAGAAGTCTGGAGCTCAGATCTACTTCCTGAGTCACAGGGACAGAGCCCTCCCTGGAGACTGACTCTCCTCTGGCAAGGACGTGCACAGATGTCTGTCTCCTGGCTGAGGATGAAGGCATGAAAGGACCTTGTCTAAGATGCTCTGTTGCTTCTGCCACCCACATGCTTTCCTGCATAAACTGGATAGACATCATTTTCAAACCTGGGTGCTTTCTTCTAGAAATTAACCTTATCTTTATTGTTCAGGATTAAAGGTGTGTACTAAGGGCCCGTCTGTATTTTAGCCAGAGCATACTATAATCCAAAACATATCTATGTTAGAGCTGGATTGTATAGATCTAGATGATTTGGGGGTATATTCTCTTTTCAGATCTTCCATTTTCCTAGATTAAAAGTTCTCTACAACAAGGGAAGACTTCCAATGGAGAGATTGGGGCACCAACCCAGTCACAAAACCTTAGACTCACAATTTGTATGGTCTACAATATATTTAAGGGTAAAAAAGATGGAGCAGACTTTGAGGGACAGGCCAACCCATGACTGGCAGAGCGAGACTGATGGCATGAGAGAGAGCCCACCCTCACACTATTAATGATATTCTCCTATACTTACCTACAGGAGTCTGGCATAACTGTCATCAAAGAGGCTTCACACAGGAACTGATGGAAACTAATGCAGAGACCCACAGCCAAATATTAAGAGGAGCTTGGGGAATCTTGTTAGAGGGGAGGAGGAAATAGAATAGAATTTAGCGAGGAAGGGCTGGAGAGATGTCTCAGAGGTTAAGAACATTTCTTCCATAGGTCCTGAATTCAAGTCCCAGCAATCTCATGGTGACTCCTAACTATCAATTATGAGATCTGGTACCCTCTTATGGAATGCAGGCATACATGCAAATATAACACTGTATACATAATAAATAAGTGAATCTTTAAAAATATACATTTTATGGATGGACTGAGGGCATGAGGGGACAGGAACAGGAGGATTGAGTTGAAAGGAAAATGGGGTGGAAAGAGAGAATGTGGAAAGAGATAGCTGGAGTTGGGGAGTGTTTGGGGGAGATGTGGAAATCAAGAGCAGTGGTAACTTCCTGGGATCCATGAAGGTGATCCTAATGAGGACTCCTAGTAATGGGGAATTCTAAGTGTGAAATAGTCATCTATTGTAGTCAGGTGAGGTGTCCAGTGGCCAAACTGGGCTGCATTCAGTTGAGTTTTTTGCTAAGTATGTCCTACAAAAATATCCCAAAACACAGGTGACTGCTAAGACAAAGGGGTGCTCCCTGAAAACTGATATCAGAGCCCCATTTGCCAAGAACAACACCCACAAAACTCACTGAACATAAAGACATTGAGCTGGTGTGTGCATGGAGCCTTCATCCCTATATTCTAAACTCTTTGGTGTGAGAGACAAATATGGCCATCAACTCAACCAACAAAAACTATGACTTACAATGTGTCCTGCATAAAAAATGTGTCAGGGCACTGGTGACTTGAAACTTATGGGAAAAACCAATCAATGTCCGATGTTACTTAAGGCCCCACTCCAAGAGAAAGGAACCCAAACCAAAAACTGATCATGTGACAACCAGAGAACATATTGCCCATAATCCAAGGGTAAAACAAAGAATCAATAAACTGACTCCTAATAATAGTCTTCTATCATCATAGATCATTGTATTATCTAGTTATCATCAGAGAGATTTCCTCCAGTAGCAGATAGAACAGATGCAGAGCCCCACAGGCAGGTATTAGGCAGAAAGGGAGTCTATCTGGGAGGTCTCCATCAAATCCCTCCCCACAGAGCACAGGGAATGTTCTGGAAGAGGAGGCAGAGAGATTGTAAGAGCCAGAGAGGATGCAGGGAATCTGAAGAACAATGGCCTCTGAATCATCTAAGCAAGGAGCATATGAGCTCACAGAGACTGATGCAGCAAGCACAAAACCACAGTGAGTATCCACAGGTCCTCTGGAGATGCAGGAAGCTCACTACACAGAACTTGGTGTTGTTCATGTTCTCACCTCACGTTCTTCCTCTCAAAATAGTTAAACCCTAATTAAGCTGAAAATAACTTCTGAGCAAAACAGATGCTGTAACTGTGGGAGAGAGGGAAGCTGTACTTCAGGGACTGAGATCCTGCAGTGGCCTTCCTTTCCCCTGATACTGTGACAACACGAAACTTGATGTCTGCAATACTTGATGGCAGACAAGAGCCCCACAGATCCAGACAGTACAAATATGACCTGGCAAGTGTCACCTTCCCAGAGCTGCTCCAGAGCCTGTCTGCACCACAGAGGTCCAGGTGAGTACATGGAGGTAAGATCTTAGATGCCCTCAGCTGTGCCATGGATTCATTAAAGTTGACTGTCTCTCTCTGACTAAGCCAGGCAGTAGTTGAGAAGCTCTGTGAGCCTTGGGTCCTTGACTTTCCTTCTGACCCTGACAACGCTGGTCCCTGTGTCCAGAGAGATCAAAGGATATGAGTTGTAGGAGATAAAGAAATGCTGAGGCATTGCTGTCCATTCTCAGGCTGGAGTCAGGACAGAGCTCTGGGTGGAGCTGTGCCTAAGGTTACCTCCTTATAGTTTTTAAAGGAATCAGAAAGATCAAGACGATTTTCAGATGTCTCTCAAAAATGGGAGACAATAATGAAACACATAGGCAATATCAGCCCTAGTGAGACTCTCAACTTAAGTCATTGTATGTCTGCACCATGTGGAGAATTATAAAACCACAAGTGTTAACAGTTATCACCTTGAGAAATCCTGCTATAAGGATCCAGACTGTGAACTAGCACATCCTGAAACAGCTCATCTTAACTATATTCTACAACTAAACAGAAAAGAGCAACAATCTTTTTTGTTTTGTTTGATTGTTTGCTTGCATGCTTTTAGAACATCAGCGTGAATGGATATAATCTACCTCAGGCTCTTGGGAGTTAAACTCATCATGAGAACATCCATCTAAAGACAAATCAATCCTGTCTTCTAAATTAATTTCCTTAAATATTTCCCAAATAATGTGGGTGATGAGTCAGCTCTTTCCTCTGAGAGTCTACTTCAGTGGAAATGAATCACTTACTAGAAGTGCCAGAGGCTTGTCTTATGTGTGATTTAAAGTTTGGAAACAGGAATAGAGGAGTTGAAGTGAAGATTACCCAGGAAAACTAGCATTAAACAGAAAATGTTAATATTTTCCACCAGGATTTGAAGTTATTGATTGTGGCAATTTTTTACAGACTCCAGTCTTTGATAGAACAGTTAAAGTGCATGTTAAATTCAGTAACAAATGCTGCTGAGCTTCCTATTAATGTCCAGAGCATTACTCATTATTTGCAGATATTCAGGATGGCATTATGATTTCTAATATTCCCTGTTACAAGCAATACTTAGCTGCTGTTCAGAGGGACAGTTGAAAGGCAATAACATAGTTTTAGAGTCTTGAAGCCACCTGGAACAAAACCTGGAAACAAGGATAAGTTCCTCTATGTTCCATATGAGATTATGAGAATAAAGACATTTAAGGCAATCCTGTGAATTAGTCAGCTCTGTCCAAAGCTGATCATAAATCCCTGAGAAAAGAGAATGCAGTCCCAAATTATGAATAATAATGTCCTGCTGAGTCTACAACCTAAAATCAGTATGGACTGGTGTAGAAAAAACCAGCCTGTCTGAAAAAACAGGTTGGAAAAGAAACAGGAGAAGCAGACTATAAAACAAGCTGACATAACTGCTGCTCGCACAGCCCCATAAAGGCAAATGCCACTATAACCTCTTAGATGGGAGAGTCCAAGCTCTCAAAGGTATGTCCCAACCCACTGTGCCACATGCAGGATAACTCAAAAACTCCAGTCATCTCAGGGCAGCATCTAATTGTTATTAGATGCTTATTAATTCTCCTTCTGCCATCTCTCTCATCAGCAACAGCTCATCCATGGGTGTTCCATGCTCTCTTAGAAGTCCTGAGGTCCCTCAATGGGGTCAGAAATGCCCTGGATCATACAATGGGATCACAGCACCCTCATACCCACTCTCCTTGGAAGCATCCCAGGGTTCTACAGGGCACTGTCCCTGGCTGCATCCTGGTGGTTACATGAATTATTCACATAAGAGTCTTTTTCAGGACATCATCTGGTGATTCATCTTTAACTGTGGGGCTTTATCTGGAAATGTTGCAAAACTTGACTTGACAGTGAGGACTGTATTAAAAAAATACCTAGTAAACCTTCACAGTGAGGGAAATCACACTGTGTAATGGTCACCATAAAAACTTAACATATTAAGATGTATAAATTGAAGTTATAAAGCTTTGAAGTCGAATGCCATTCTAAAAATTGTACTATTCAAGATGCATATAAGAAAGGGTTATCAAACAAAGGAAGAAAGATGTGGAAGGTAAAGTTACTAAATGTGAGAGATGATACAGGTATTGAGCAGCAGGATTTCTCAGTGTCTACATGTGATTTGGGGAAGGATTTGGGAATTGGGTTGAAAAATCAAAAGGAATAAAATGAGAAACAGAGGAAAAAATTTTGGTAAAGGGAACTTGGGATAAATTCAACAATGGTGAGTGACAACAAGGACAATATGTGCATGCAGGCAGAAAGATACAAATACACTCTCTCTGACACACACACACAGCAACATGAACAAGGTAATTTTGCTAATGTAAAGCTCAAAGATATTTCTTTTAAATTTTAGATTAAATACCAGCTACCAAACTCCCTTCTCTGTGCACTCAAAACATCCTAGAGACATCAAGAAGAAGGACAGAAGGACAAGTTTCAGGGACCCAGCCTGCAACATTACATGTCTCTGTCCCAACTTTGTGAACTTCAGAAAATGCTATTGTGCAAAATGTGCTGTCCAGATCCATGCCTAGAACTGCAGAGGCTTCCTTCAAAAAGTGTTTACATCCTGGATACAAGTTTTTCTACCTAGGAAGGAAAAAATGGTTTTGAATTATATTAATAAAATAATTTCTCTCTTTATGACTGTGGCTGGCACTCTGGGGAACATGTCTGTTTCTGTGAACTACATGTTCAGTTGGTGGGGAAGCTCTGAGAAGAAACCCATACACTTTATTCTGATCCACATGGCTTTTACAAACATCCTAATCCTCCTTGCAAAAGGATTGCCGAAGACTATTTTAGCTTTTGGTTTGAGAAACTTCCTGGATGACATAGGCTGTAAGACCATTGTTTACCTGGAGAGGGTGGCCCGGGGCCTCTCCATCTGCACCAGCAGTCTCCTCACTGTGGTCCAGGCCATCATCATCAGTCCCAGAGCATCTGGGTGGAGGAGGCTCAGGCCAAAGTCTGCATGGCACATCCTTCCATTCTTGTCATTCTTTTGGATACTCAATGCTTTAATCAGTACGAACCTAATCCATTCCATTAGAAGTACAGGTCTGAATATATCACAACATGATAATGATGACAATTATTGCTATTTCATGCTAGAAAATGAGAAAATAAAATGGATTGTTCTCCCTCTCATGGTCCTGAGAGATGCAGTGTTTCAGGGTGCCATGGGAGGGGCCAGTGGCTACATGGTATTTCTTCTCCACAAACATCACCAGCATGTTCTCTACCTTTTCAACTCCAAGCTTCTCTACAGAACTCCCCCTGAGCTGAGAGCTGCTCAGAGTGTCCTCCTTCTAATGCTCTGTTTTGTTTTCTTCTACTGGACAGATTGTGCCTTTTCTCTAATTATAAGCATCTCTGCAAGGGACAATAACCTGATGCTAAATACTCGAGAATTTTTGACCCTTGGTTATCCAACTTTTAGCCCCTTTGTGCTGATTCACAGGGATGGGCTTCTGGTTAAATTTTGGCATGCTCAGTGGGAGAAATTGAGAAAATGTCTCTGACTTTTATGTCCAAAAGTGTCAAAGAAATCTCCGTTCTACAATACTGTGGGTAAGACAAACCCCACAAGGCAGTTTAAGCATGTGTTTATCTATTTTTTTTTTCACAGCCTTGAGCTGAGAGAGAAAGGCCTTAGCAAATTAGTTATATACACATCTTATTCTCCGTTTGCCACTCTTTTGAATGGATTCTTTTTTACACCTTCCTATACTTGTATGAAGTTATTGTGTATGAATAGTTTGTCTTCATCCATAACTGTGTAGCACATGGCCACTCTGTGCCGGAAGAGGCTCGAGCAGATCCAGTGACTGACTGAAGTTACAGGGATTGTTCTGATCCAATGTCTGGTTGCTAGAAATGAACCTGGCTTCTCTGAAAGACCAGACAATGCTCCAGCACTGAGAAAATGGGTCTAACAAAGATTTGAAAAACTGGTTTTCCTACTACCAAGATTTTATAAATTTTATCAAAATTCATAGTGCTCTGATCTTGCTGGTCCAAGAAATTCCATAGCTTGTATTAGAAATTGTGCTTTCTAAATATTAATGCTATAATGGTATTTTGGACTTCAAAGTGTCTGTTAAGTATCCAACCACAGAAAATATTTTATAGAATTATGAAAGAATTATGTCTACTCTAAATTCAGTCCATAAAAGCCAAATGCACCAGTCATAGAATTTAAATACCCTGGGTTACTTCATTGGTGTAATATTTGTGAAAGTTCTTTGCAGGTATAAACACTAGATATCTGAAGTAAATTACATAACACATACACAGTACAGTTTTATTTTATACTCTACTGTGGTTACTTTGGTGATTTAAATGTGTGCTTTTGTCTCTTTCAAATTGAACCCGTAAGTGTGACTGAAGCCAAGCAAGCCTGCTTTGCTGCTGCCCTTTGTTACTGCCTAAGTGCTCTCCACAGCTCCATGCAGTTCTGTATCACCAAGGAGCTCTGGAAGGATCTGACTCTACATATATGTAAATGAAAATTCGCTGCTTATGTACTTAAATTGGATACATACAGTAAGAAGGTGACAAGTTTCTAAGAATTCGATGGACACATTCTGAAACATACTTATTGGTATAATTACTGACCATGAAATGTTTTAATCATTAGAGGCAAGTTTTATCTTATTTTTAAATTTTTTTCTGTTATATCTGACTAGAAACACTGGGAGATGCCTGGCTCTACTTTACAATGATGAACACTATAATTTGTTTGGTGGCACTGAATACACAAAACAATTTAAGTTACTGGTGTGCACTATATTGTGCTACAGATTATTAAATAGCTTGTTTTCTAATTATATTTACATGTATGTGCCTGTGTGAGTATATGTCTCATTTGTACAGGTGTCCTTACAGACCTGAAGAGAGCATTGGGTCACTAGGAATTGGAGCTACAAGCTGTCATGTATGCTATGATGTGGGTGTGGGGTAAGGATCCAGAGTCCCCTGCAAGACAAGCAAGTCTTTGCATCATTCCCCACTTCCTCGTCTGATGTAAATGTGACTTCTCCATAGGGAACATCCACTGCTTCTTAGTTTCACAGCTCTTTTGTTAGAGCTCTTTTATTTCTAGTGTCTGTCACAGAGGACCAGACACAGACAAACCAAGCACCTTCTATATCAATCTACATAAGTTGACTCTAAAGAAGTGATGTATAAACATGGAGAAGGGGTGAAGAGAGATGTGCTGAGTGATGGAGAGGTTTTTCAACATTAGGAATAGACGGGCTGGCGAGATGACTCAGAGGGTAAAAGCATCTGCTGATACCCATATAGGCTCATCTGTCCCTGAAGAAGAAAACTGACGCCCACATGCTGTCCTCTGACCTCCACAGGCATGCTGAGATGCTCACATGGACCCAGGCAGGGACATACAAAATAAACTTTAAATTTAATTTTAAAAATTGAAAAACTGGTAGACAGGAGATGTATAATTGTTGATACAGCATAACCAAGTTTGCCTGGACTCTGAGTGGCACATGCGGTTGATATTTTTAATTTCTCTGTAAAAGTAAGAATAGATTAGAAAACAAAAAAATAACATCTTGATCAGAAAATAAATTTAAAACTTTAATTCATAATTAAAATTAGTTACAAATCTAAATATGTAACAGATAGTAAAGGGATTCTGGAAATGGAATTAAACTAAGTCCTTCTAATACCTTACCAGAGATTTGGCAATTGGATAAGTATAAACATCTCCTCAAAGTTTTTAACTTCTATATGCAGGACACATTACCTGTCACTAGCATGGACCTGTGAGACATTATGCTAAATGTAATTGTTTGGTTTTAGACCCTGGAACAAGGAACTGAGGTGTATATTTTCCATACCAAAGCAGATCTGGACTTAAGGTTCTCCCAGAATCCCTCAGTCCCTACCTGGTATGCTCTACCCACAACCCTGAACTTTCCAGCCCAGGAGCTGGGTTGTCCCCAGAGGCTCTTCCCTATGTAATCCAGACATTTTGGATTCTCTCTCTAATTTCCCTTCATGCTTGCATATTTTTCTTTCTCTCTCCCTCCATACACCCTTTTCCCCATAGTGATATACCGGTCCTCAATCTTTCTTTGGGTTCAGTGAACTCGCCCACCCGAGAGCAGCTTCCCAAATAAACCTGACTGTAATATAATCTAATCTGACTTGAACTGGCTCATTTCACCAGTGGTGGAAAAATAACCTATCAGTGTTAAGTCAGCTGCATGTAGACAAGTACCATATGATTTCACCAATTAGGGGAATGAAAATTAAGAAGAGAATAGAGTCTTCAGTGTGTGGTTTGCAGCCTTCAGCCCTCAGAAACCCCCTCCATTTGTGAGCCTTGATTGTAGCTGGTTCTTTATATATTTAGTGATTTTTTTTTTTTTTTATAAAGCCAGCGGTATGTTTGGAAGAACGCGGTATGGTATGGTGAGAGGGATACCTCAGTAGGCCCATACTGAGGCACTCCCAACCAGGTACCAGCCATATGACAAATTTAATATAGAATAGAGTTTATTTGGGTACATGGAAAGGAGAGTTGGGAAGGGGAGTTGAGGAGTGAGCAGAGGTAGAGAAAGAGAAGGGGCAGATAAGGAGAGAGTGAAAAGGGGAAAGGGAAGAGGCTGGCCAGAAACTCATGGAGAAAAAGGGGAGAGGGGAAGGATAAAGAGGGAGAAGGGGTCAGAGAAAGAAGAGAGTCAGAGAGTCAGAGAGAGCAAAGGGAGGCCAAACAGTCCCTTCTCTAGCAAGCCGGGCCTACCTGGTTGTTGCTAGGGAACCGTTGGGTGAGGCCTAGAAGGAATGCTAACATGCTAACAATCACATCACTCTTAAAGAAAATGAATCCATCACAAAAGTTCTATGTTCCTCTGGTTCATACATTCACTCCTTCCAAAATGCTCTCTTATTGTCTTTAGATGCTGAATCTCAAGCCCAAGTGGGCCCCTTAGCTGGTTTGTAGCTTAAAAATGTGGGCAGAGGAGGATGGCTCTTGGGAAACTAGAGACTGGTTCAAGAAGCTAGTTGGGCTTTTATGTTGTTTTTCTTTGTTTTTCATTGTTTGTATTGTTGGTTCACATCTTTGTTTGGAAAAGTTAAACCCTAATCACTGCTAGGATAAACTCTGTCCCAAGCAAAGGTAATAACTATGGAAGAAGGAAGCTGCACTTCAAGGGCCAAGACACTGCACACTTTTCTAACAGAGTAACAGTGACAACTGAAGTCTCTGCCATGCTTCCTTGAAGCTGAGAACCACAGGATTCCTAAAGTACAAATACCAACTGGGAAGCTTTCCCCTGGCAGGCCTGACCCAGCACTCACCTTCAGCAGGCCTCCCAGTGAGGAGAACTGGCAGCCCTTTCGTTCTTTCTTTTGTACTACATGATTCTGTTGTAGTCATTTCTTACCTCAATAAGCCCTTATAAAGAACATACAACCCAGTTATTATATTTATAAGCTATATGCATAGATTGGGCAGATCTACCATGATACTAATTCATTCCCCTGCTATGAAACCCCTCGCTACTTTTGGCTTCTCCAGTCCATGTGGTTCTGCTCCATCTTCCTTCAAATTCCTATTTCTCCATTCTTCTCTCTCTCCCCCTCCTTCTCTGAGACCTCACACCCAACCTTTTCGTTCCACTACCCAATCATTGGCCCTAACCTTTATTTGTACAATCAGAAGGGGAGAAGATTTAGTGAGATCACCTGAGTATGTTGTAGACAACCCTTCCTGAGGAAGCAGAATTGATATCAGAATACAAACAGGTCCAGGGCAACCCACAGCATGATTCTTCTAAAAGGCAACATTTAATTCTCTTTACTATGCAGTGGAGGTTCTGAGTGTCTTTGAGCCTTAGACTCTCAACTCCTTTGATACCAGAAAGATTGGGAACAAGACTACCAGCTGTCACCCCACAAATGCAAGAACCTTCTCTATTCCCATGTTCAGCAACAGACAACCCTAGGGTGTCTTTCCCTGAGTTTTTCATATTGTGTCTCTAAAAAGCTTAGATAGATGGAAGTACCTTTCATGAGGTAAGAAAGCCTCTGGAAGCATGGCCTGATCTTCCATGCTTTTCATCCCAGAATTTAGGAGGCTGACACAGGTGAAATTCTGAGTTTGAGGCCAACCTAGTCTTTAGAGCAAGGTCCAGGACACACAAAGTTCACAAAGGAACCACGGGCTTTCAGATTTCACAGAAATAATTCTTAGGGTTCTATTTAGGGTTCTATTCAGGCATGCTGGTTATCAATATGGATGGGAAAGATAATAACCCTTGCTAGTGGGTCTGGAGATATAGTTTATCAATTAAGAGTCCTTGAAAGTCAGACAGAAGACTCATGTTGGGTTCTTAACGCCCATATGTTCGTTCACAACCTCCCATAACTACTTTCATAGGATCCCATGCTTCCTTACAACCTCTGTGTGGGAAGATGCCCTTCCAGGCTTCAGATAGAGTAACTTGGGCAGCAACCCTGGCACAAAATCTTGATCTACAATCTATCCTGCCTGAAAATATGCCAAAGCAATGGTGGAAGAAACTTGTTAGGAAACTAAAATGTGCCAGGTTTACTTTAAGGGCAGATTTTTCTTTTTCACTAGACTTACTAGAGAGTCCACATACCTAAGGTAACCCCAAATATGACTGGCATTTTTTTTTAAAAGTACCAATAAAATGTCTCCTCATGATATTTTCTATGCCCATATAAGTGGGGTTTCCAGTCATCATCATAGAGGATTCCTCCAGCAGCAGATAAGTACACAAAGCATAATTTTAGTAAGAAAGTGAGTCTGTATGGGAGGTCTCAGTTAAATTTCTCACATCAGAGCAAGGGAAGTTCTTGAAAGAGGAGGCAGAAACATCTTAATAGCCAGAGAGGAGGAAGATTGCCAGGGAAACAAGGGCCTCTGAATCACCTAAGCAAGGTACATTTGAGCTCACAGACACTGAAGGACCAAGCACAGGGCCTAAATGAGCATACACAGTCCTCTGGAAATGTGGGAAGCTCAGTACACAGAACTTGGTTAGTTGTTCATTTTCTCACCTCTCATCCATCCTCTCAAAATAATTAAACCCTAATGAAGCTCCAAATAACTTCTGAGCAAAACAGATGATGTAACTGTGGGAGAGAGAGCAGTCCCTTCAGAGACTGAGGCTCTGCAGTGGCCTTCCTTCCCCTGACACTGTGACAACAGGAAACCTGAAGTCTGCAGTACCTGATGGCAGCCAAGAGCCCCACAGATCCAGACAGCACAAATATGACCTGGCAAGTGTCACCTTCCCAGAGCTGCTCCTGACCTTGTCTGTATCACAGAGGTCCAGGTGAGTCCATGGAGGTAAGATCTTAGATGTCCTCAGCTGTGCCATGGAGTGATTCATTAAAGCAGAAGTCTCTCTGATTAAGACAGGGAGCTGTTGAGAGGCTCTGTGAGCCTTGGGTCCTCCACTTTCCTTCTGACCATATCAAGCCTGATCCCTAGATCCAGAAAGATCAATAAAGACAAGTTTGGGGGGATACAGAAATGGGACAGACATGGTGAGGCAACTGTTGTCCATCTATGAACTGTATCAGAACAGAGCTCCAAGTGGGTCTTTATCTCCTGACCTTTATTAGAGGAATCATTATGATATACAAGATTTTCAGATGTCTATAGTCAATGTGAGACAGTAATGAAACATCCCAGGAATGCCAACACTAGAGAGACTGAGGCAAAAATAATTGTTTTTCAATGATTTACAGAGGTAGACTTTGTCTCAAAAAAAAAAAGATAAATAAATTACAAAAAAAATTTTAGATTAACGTTTATGACTCCCTTTACCTTTACTGTGACTCCAACAGACTCAGTTCTATTTGTAAAGTTTGTACTTTTCACTTCGGATGCATTTCTAGTTTTCAGGTATGGGCACATGTTTTCTTTCACAAGTTTTATAGTTTTTCATTTGAAGGATTTCCTTCTGTATTCATCCTGAAGTCTCTTGATTCTATCATCTAGTATTATAAATACTTATTTCAACTTCAGTCATTTTATGCCTGGTGCATGTGAAGAATTATAAATGACAAAGTGTAGCAGTTATCAAGACCATCTTGATAACTCCTGCAATAAGGATCCAGGCTGTGAACTAGCACATCTGGAAACAGCTCATCTTAACTTTGCCCCAGAACCAAGCAGCAAAGAGCAACAATCTTTTTGTCAGTTTGTTTGTTTTGTATGATTGGTTTTTGGCTTGCTTTTAGAAAATCAGGATCGATGAATACAGCCTACCTCAGATTTGGGAGGTGGGGTTGAACCCACCATGAGAACACCCATCTATCTTAAAACAAGTCCATCCTGTCTTTCAATTTAATTTCCTTTAGCATTTCTGACAGACTACTTCAGTAGAAATGAATCATTTATCAAGAGGTTCAGAGGCTGAACTCAAATATGATTTAAATTTAGGAAATGGACAACTTGAAATAGAGGATGCCCCAGGAAAGCTAGTGCTAAACAATGGAATGGAGCTTTTAGACATGAATAGTAACATCCTGCAGAGATCTGCATCCTTGAATCAGCTTGGACTGATGTAGAACAAAGCAGCCTTCCTGACAAACAGGTTGGAAAGACAAAGGGAGAAGGAAGGTGTAAAGCAAACTGACATAACTGCTTCTCACAAGGCCCCACAGAGTCAAATGCCACAGTGACCTCTTAGATGGGAGAGTCCCTGCTCACAACTGTGTGTCCCAACCTATTGTATGCTATTGCATACAGACAGATTAAGAACCAGTAACTCACAAACTTCACTCATTTTAGGGTAGCACCTAACAACTCATTAATCCCCCTTTTCCACCTTTCTCAGCATCAACAGCTAGTATAAGTTTGCTCCAAGCTCTATTAGATGTGCTGAGGTCCCACCTTAGGGTCACAGATGCTCTGAGTCATCCAATAGGATCACAGCCACATGCTGCTCACTCTCTTAGGAAGCATCCAGAGTTCTACAGGACACTGTTCCTGGCTGGAACCTGGTATTTACATACTTTTTTCACAGGACTATTTTTTTTAGGACATCTTTTGGTAATTCACCTTTAACTGGGGGCTTTATTGGGAAAGGTTACACAATTTGAGTCAACACTAAGGCCTGTCTTTAAAAATACTTAGTAAACATTCATTCAGATGGAAATCACATAATGGTTACTACAAAAACTTAACATATGAAGATGTAAAAATTGGACTTATAAAGCTTTGCTGTCAAATGGAATTCTGGAAATTGTACTACTCAAGTTGCTAATAAGGAAGGAATATCAAACAAAGGAGGAGAGATGTGAAAGTTAAAGTAACTGAATGTGACAGATGCTGCAGGTGTTGACCTGCAGGATTTTCCTGTTTCTACATATGATGTGGGGAAGGCAGGCAGGATCATCCCAAGGCTTTGGGAATTGGCTGGGCAAATATAAATGAATAGAATGAAAATCATAGGAAGATTTTTGGGGGCTAGGAGAATTTGGAATTCAATTTAACAATCCTGAGTGATAACAAAGGTAATACATGCATTGAGACAGATAGACACACAAACACTAACACACACACACACAGAGAGAGAGAGAGAGAGAGAGAGAGAGAGAGAGAGAGAGAGAGAGAGAGAGAGAGAGAGAGAGAGAGAGAGAGAGAGAGAGAGAGAGAGAGAGAGAGAGAAGCAAACTTGAAGAAGTCAATTAAGGTGCAAACCTCAATAATCATTCTCCTTTCAATTTTGCTTTGAATACCAGATACCTATATCACCTGTCAATGCACACAAAATATCCCAGAGACCACGGGAAACAGGAGAAATTTCAAGGACATAATCTGCAACATTACCTGTTTCTGTGGCTGCTTTGTGAACTTCAGAAAACGCTATTACAAAATGTACTGATTGGATCCATGTCTAGAATTACTGAGGCTTTCTTCAAAAGTGTTTGCACCCTGGATACAAGTTTTTCTACCCAGCAAGGCAGAAATGGTTTTAAAATATACTAAAAAAATTATTTTCCTCTCTACAACTGTGGTTGGCACTCTGGGGAACATGTCTGTTTCTGTGAATTATATGTTCAATTGGTGGGGAAGCCCTGAGAAGAAACCCATACACCTTATTCTCATACACTTGGCTTTTACAAACATCCTAATTCTTCTTACAAATGGATTGCCAAAGACAATAGCAGCTTTTGGTTTGAGAAACTTCCTAGATGCCATAGGGTGTAAGATCATTGTTTATCTGGGGAGGGTGGCCCGGGGCCTCTCCATCAGCACCAGCAGTCTCCTCACTGTGGTCCAGGCCATCATCATCAGTCCCAGAGCATCTGGGTGGAACAGACTCAGGCCAAAGTCTGCATGGAACATCCTTTTATTTTTCCTATACTTTTGGATAATCAATGCTTTAATAAGTATGAACTTAATCCATTCCATCACAAGTACAGGTCTGAATATATCACAGTTGAAGAAGAGTGACAAATATTGCTATTTTATGCTAGAAAGTCAGGAAATCAAATGGATTTTTCTCCCTCTTATGGTCCTGAGAGATGCAGTGTTTCAGGGTGCCATGGGAGGGGCCAGTGGCTACATGGTATTTCTTCTCCACAAGCACCACCAGCATGTCCTCTACCTTCAGAACTCCAAGCTTCTCTACAGAACTCCCCCTGAGCTGAGAGCTGCTCAGAGTGTCCTCCTTCTGATGCTCTGTTTTGTTTTCTTCTACTGGACAGATTGTGCCTTTTCTCTAATTTTAAGTCTCTCTTCAAGGGACAATACATTGATGGCAAATACTCAAGAATTTCTGACTCTTGGTTATGCAACTTTTAGCCCCCTGGTGCTGATACACAAGGACGGGCTTCTGGTTGAATGTTGGCATTCTCAGTGGGAGAAATTGAGAAAATGTCTCTCTCATTTAAATGTCTAATAGGTGTCAAAGAGATCTCAATTCTCCAATATTGTGGGTAAGACAAAATTCCACAAAGCAGTTTAAGCATGTGTCTGTTGTCAGACAGTCTTCCAGGTGACTCACAGCCTTGAACTGAGAGAGAAAGGCTTTAGCCAATTACGTTGGTATAGATATCTCCTTCTCCACTTGCCACTCTTGAAGAGATTTTTACAAATTTTTCTATGTTTGCATTAATTTACTATAAATGAATATTTTGTCTGCATTGATGACTGTGCAACATGTGCATGTCCTGTGCCTATAGAGACTGGAGAGAACACCAAACTTCTACTTGCTGACTGGAGCTAGAGAGATTGATCTGAACCATTGTATGGTTTCTAGATGAAGACCATACAATGTTCTTAAACCCGGATCCATCTCTCTAGCACTGAGGAAATAGGTCTAACAAAGATTTGTGGATCTGGTTTTATGGCTACCATGACTGGAAACATGGAGATGAATTTTATAAATTTTATCAAAATTCATATTATTTTAATTGTTTTTGTTATTTTAAGAAATATCATATCTTGTACTTGGTGATATGTTTTCATAATATTAATGCCCAAGTGTATTTTCGAGTACTTTAAAATATCTAAGTATCTACCCATGAAAAATATTTTACAGAATTATGAAAGAATGACATTTACTGTGTATTCAGTCAATGGCGGCCCACAGTCACAGATCTTAAATGTCCTGAATCATTTCATTAGTTTTATATTCATAAAAGTTCTGAGCAGGAATAAACACTGGAGATAGGAAATAAAATAGATAATGATTTTTTAAAAATTTATTCTTGTCTATAGTTTCTGTGCTGTTTTAAAAATGTGGATATTTCTTTTTTCAAAGTGAATAACACATGCATAAATATAGAAAATAAATTTTAAATTCAACTTAAAAATTAAAAGAAAAGGTAGACAGGAGATGTATAATTGTTGATACAGCATAAACAAGTATGGTCTAGTCTCTGAGTGTAACATATGGATAGCTGCATGTAGAAAAATACCATAGGGTTTTTTACTAATTAATGGAAGGTAAATATAGAAGAGAATAGACCCTTCAGAGTGTGCAATGCAGTATACACCCTTAAGAAATTAATTCCATTTGTGAACCCTGCTTGTGGCTGGTTCCTCAAATAATCAGAAATATGAAACTGTGGCTACTCAGAGCTTGACATCTTTCACCTGCAATTTTTTCCTGTTATCTTCTTATCCTAAGACATTTCCTAAGACTTTTCCTAAGACATTAAACACATGTGTTCAGCCCAGATGTGGTGAAAAGAGTGTAAAGAAATGAGTCTGCCTAAATTGAGTTTACTGAAGTAGTATGCATAAATCACCTGGGGACATCATCATTATAGGAGCATAGCAGACACAAATGCAGCTGCATCGCCAGGACATCTGAATCTAACGTGGTAATAATCCCCAAAATTGTGTACAAGAAAATATCCCAACCCTCTATAAAGCTATTACATCCTATGTGTCTCCCCAAGATAATATGCAGCTGTGGCAGCAAGAAGTGAGACTAGAATCTCAGGTGCAGATGTGAAAACAGGCTCTGTCCATAACACACACACACACACACACACACACACACACAAACACACACACACACACATGCATTAGGCTTTAACTATTTTCTTTTCTAGTCCCAAAAGACAACTACTTCTCTACCATTTGTTTCATTGCTGTGACTGGAAGCAAATGTACTCTGTGGGACACATAGTCAGTGCTTCACGGTGGCCAATGGCCATGTCACTCGTGATGGAAATAGAGTCACCCCAAATGTCCAATAGTCCTCTGGTTCATATATTCTCTGCACTCCTTCCAAAATGCTCTAATATCTTTAGATACTGAATTCCAAGCCCAAGTAGACCTGTAAGCTGATTCATAATTTAGAAATATGGGTTAAAGAGATGGCTCTGAGGAAAGGGGAAACTATTTTAAGAAACTAGTTGGGCTTTTATGTCATTTTTTTGTTTTTGTTTTTTTGTTTGTTTGTATTGTCATTTCACATCTTTTTTCTGAACTATTATACTCTAATGACTGCTAGGATAACTTATTATTATCACTTCAAATGTTCTAATCATGAATTAAACATATTCACTACCACGTTTTGCTCAATGGTATTCATTTTCCTATTTATTTATTTAGTTATTCATTTATTTACTTTATATTCCAATCACTATCCTCCTTGTCATGTCACACATATCACACAGTCCCACCCCATCACACCCTCCGTGTCTCCTCTAAGAGGGTGGAGAATCCCACTTCCCACCCCATAGAGTCCCATCCTGACACATCAGGTCTCTGCAGAGCTAGGCATACCCTCTAGATTCACAAGCAGTCAACAGATTTAGGAGCCCCTGCTTGAGTTGTTGGGCGATCACATGAAGACTGAGCACTATATGTGCTACATATGTGCAGGGGGTCTAGGTCCAGCCTGCACATGCTGTTTGGTTGGTGGCTCAGTCTCTGAGAGACCACAAGAGTCCAGGTTAGTTGATTTGCTTGGTCTTCCAGTGGAGTCTCTGCCCTCTTTGTGTTTTGCAATCCTTCTTCCAACTCTTCCATTAAGACTCCCTGAGCTCCGTCCACTGTTTGTCTGTGGGTCTCTGCATCTGTTTCAGTCAGCTGCTGGGGAGCTGTCTGCTGTAAGAACCTGACCCTGGGTCAATGGTACATACTTAGAGTCACCCCCAAGTGAGACACCCTAGAGGCAGATCTCAGATTGATGTAAAAGAAAGGTTTATTTTCTGGGGAGTTGGTGTCAACCTTCAATTAGTCCCCCAAGGCAAGCGACTAGAAGGCGACCCTGAATGGCTATTAACAAGCAGCTTTTATCCTTTTTAGGAGGACAGGATAAATCAGCAAGGTTAGAGTTCAAACTTATTGGGTAATCATATTGACCTTTAAATCTATTGGCGAGAAAGCATGATGCGCTTTGAACTCTACCTGGGACTTTCCAGAGGGTCATGTGACTATCATAGTACATTCTGAGAATTTTTTACTCAAGAATGTTCCTGTGGGTGGAGAATGGAACTTGGCCTAGCCTTGACCCCAGGTGGGAGGGGGAAGCCTGGGGGAAGCTGTAAGGAGGGTGTGGGACTGGAAAAGTCTTTAGGGTCCCTCACTGCAAACATAACAAAGTATCATTAATAGTGTCAGGAAATTGTGCTGTATCAAAAAATCATACCTCATTACCAAGGATAGATGTTACTTCAGAGTATAAGGTGAGGGAAAGATATTGCTAAGAAATGGCAAGGCAGTAAATCCATTTTAATATCTAACAAAGTAGACTTCAAGGCAAGATTAATCAAAATAGATGGGGGAAAGATACTCTAAAATCATCAAAGGAAAAGTCCGCCAAGACGATATCTCATATCCTAACATCTATGCCCAATACTTATGTTTGGGCAGCTACTTTTGTTAAAAGTAGCACTGCTACATCTTAAATCATATATTGACCATACATACTTATATTGGTAGATTTCATTATCCCACTCTCACCGATGAAAATTCATCCACACAAAAACTACACAGAGAAATACTGGAGCTAACAGATAGTGTAAACCAGTTGGATCTAGCAGATATTTACAAAACATATTATCCAAACATAAAAGAATAGCCTAGTTTTCAGCACCTCATGAAACTGACCTCATCCTCAAACACAAGTCTCAACAGATACAGAAAAACTGAAATAAGCGCCTGCATCCCCCTCTGACTGCCTCAGACCACCCCCTGCAGACCACCACAGATTAAAGCTAGATGTCAAACACAACATAAATTTTCTGAACTCACATAAACTGAACAACTTTCTACTGAGTAAAAAATGGATCAAAACAGAAATGAAAAATTAAAGATTTTCTAGAATTTGATGAAAAAGCATATTCAGCATATACGAACATATAGGACACAATGGAAGTGGTGCTAGTAGGAAATTTTATAGCATCAAGTGCCTACACAATAAAAATTTGAGAGCTCTAATCCTTGAAACTTAACTGCATACCTGAAATCTTTATTTCAAAAAAAAGAAAGAAAGAAAGAAAGAAAGAAAGGAAGAAAGAAAGAAAGAAAGAAAGAAAAAAGAAAGAAATCACACTGAAGAAGAGTAAATCCAAAGAAATGATCAAACTGAGAGCTGAAATCACCAAAGTAGAAACAAATACAACAATATAAAAAATAACAATCACAAACAATAAAATGAGTTGGGTTTTGAGAAACCTGCAAAATAAACAAACCCTTATCTAAACTAACTAAAAGGTGGAGAAAGATTATTCAAATTAGCAAAATGGTGAGTTTGGCATAAGAGACAACAAAGAAATCAAGAGAATCATAGGACATACATTTAAAACCTATACTCCACCAAACTAAGAAATCTAAAAGAAATGGATAATCTTCTTGATAGGTATTACTTACCAAAGTTACATTAAGATTGGGTAAACAATTTAAATAGACCTATAATGCTTAGTAGAATAGAAGCCATCTTTAAAAGTCTCCCTTACCCTCCTCCCCCATCAAAAAGGGGGGGGCTGGGGCTAGTGTGCTTTAGTGCACAATTCTAGCAAAATTTTTTCAAAGGCCCTTTAAGCATCTAATGAGATGAGAATGATGAGATGAATAAACATGTTGTAGAGAGAAGGAAAAGACGGAGTATATGGTGGAGAGATGGGAAAGATAGCAAAGCTGAGTGGTTCCTACACTGTAGAGGGAGGTGGATACTCAGTGCTGAGGAGCAGGCAGATATAAGGAGTCTGTGCAACCACCTGGGTCCAAGATTTTATCTAAGTCTAGGCTGCCATCCAGGTCTGAGACCCTTCCACAGCTGGGTTTTGTACTGATGTCTGTGGCCCATGTGACTATTGAAAGCCATCTGGTGTCTCTCAACAGAAGAATGGATACAGAAAATGTGGTACATTTAAACAATGGAGTACTACTCAGCTATTAAAATTATTAATTTAGGAAATTCTTAGGCAAATGGAGGGATCTGAAGGATGTCATCTTGAGTAAGGTAACCCAATCACAAAAGAACTCACTTGATATGCACTCACTGATAAGTGGATATTAGCTCAGAAACCTAGAATACCCAAGATACAATCTCCAAAGCACAAGGAAATCAAGAAGAAGGAAGACCAACATGGGGATAGTTCATTCCTTCACAAAATAAGGAATAAAATACCCATGGAAGAAGTTGCAGAGACAAAGTCTGGACCATCCAGAGACAGCCCCACCCAGGGGTCCATCTCATAATCAGCCACCTAACACAGACACTATGGCATATACCAGCAAGAACTTGCTGAAATGACCCTGATATAGTTATCTCTGTGAGGCTATACCAGTGCCTGGCAAATACAGAAGTGCATGCCCACAGTCATCTATAGGATAGAACACAGGGCCCCCAATTGAGGAGTTAGAGAAATTACCCAAGGACCTGAAGGGGTCTGCAACCCTATAGGTGGAACAACAATATGAACTAATCAGTATCCCCATAGTTCGTGTCTCTAGCTTCATATGTAGCAGAAGATGGCCTAGTTGGCTGTCATTGGGAAGAGAGGCCCTTTGGTCTTGCAAACTTTATAACTTTATATTGAACTTTTTTTGCCCCATACAGGGGAAGGCCAGGGCCATGAAGTGTGAGTGAGTGGGTAAGGGAGCAGGGCGGGGAGAGGGTATAGGTGACATTCGGGATAGCATTTGAAATGTAAATGGATAAAATATCTAAGAAAATAAATTAAAAAAAAAAAAGAAATCCATGTGGATGTCATTGGTCTGGACTGCTGCCTGAGATCATGTTGATGACTGGAGCCTGTACTGTCACTGGTGATTATACTGATCTGGGTGGGCTATGCTGCTACCTGAGGCCTTGTTGAATTCCTGGCCAGAGCTGCTGCTGAGGGCTATGTCTGGTTCTGTGGTTCTGCTTCAGCTAAGGGTTGTGACATTGTCCTTGTCCTATGTTACCAACAATAGCCAGTCAGAAGACAAAACAGAGGACAAAACAGATCCAACAACAAAGTGTACAGAATCGATTTTTCAAAACATCAAGCCTAGCAAATTCTTAGCTAGATTAACCAAAAGAAGAAAAAGGTCCAACTTAAAACATTATAAGTGAAAACAGACATTGCAATAGACCACCAAAATCCACAGAACCATAAGTACGCACTATAAACATTTGAATTCCAACAAACATTACAACGTTTAAGAAGTGGTTGAATTTCTTGATATTTTTAACTTACCAAAATCAAATTAACATCAAATAAACAATTTAAACATACCTAAAAAGCCTACTCAAATAGAAGTAGTTATTAAAATAGTGCTAACAATAAAAAGAGTCCAGGAACACATGAATTCAGAGCAGAATTCTTCCTCATTATTAAAGGACTGAAGCCAAAACACCTGGAAGTATTCTACAAAATAGAAACTAAAGGAACATTTCCTAATTCTTTTGATGAAGCCTGTATGATACTGATGCAAAATCTTCACCAAGACATGTGGGTATTCACTAGAGAATACTGCTCAGACATGGGTTTAAGCCAATAGAATGTCTTTACTAGCTGGACAGTGACTAAATAGAAAGTGTAGCACTGAGCCTCTTATTGTAAGCTTTTAAGCAGAAAAACAATATCTTGGGTCGACATGCTTCAGTTAAAAAGAACAGTTAGCCAGGAGTAGAACTATAGAAGCCCAAAGGCCTGGGTAGCATATTTTGAGACCTCTCAGAACCATATGGACTTTGCTGAAGTAGGCCTTTCTTTTAGTTTTGGGAAGTGGTGCTGTCTACATGGTGAGTTTTACAACCTGAATCATATTTCTATGATTGTGCTAAGGTTTGGGGGCCTGTTACAGACCCAACCAAGCAAAAAAAAAAAAAAAGGAAATTATAGACCAATATCTTTATGATCGTGGAGACAAATATCCTCAAAATTTACAAATTAAATCCAAGAATACTCCAAAAACAATATCCACAATGATTATATTGACTTCATCCAAGGGATAAACAAATATTTTTTACTTATATAACACTTTATTGCTTTAAATCCTTAAATGCAACCCATCACATAAACAAACTGAAAGGCAAAAACTATGTGATATCTGATTAGCCTTTGACAAAATCCTCCATTCCATTCTTAATTAAAGTCTTGGAGAAATAGAAAGACAAGGGACATATGTTAATATATTAAAAGTGATTTACAGAGAACATACAACCAATATCATTCTAAATGGAAACTCAAAGCAACATCACTAAAATTGGTAACAAAACAAGACTATACACTCTCTTCATGATGATTAAATAAAGTACTTGAATACTTACCTGGCAGGGGAGATACCATGATCATGAAGGTGGTTTTCCCAGGGCAAGGCTCACCCATTGCACTTCAGGGTGTGCTGACCCCTGCGATTTCCCCAAATGCGGGGAAACTCGACTGCATAATTTGTGGTAGTGGGGGACTGCGTTCGCGCTCTCCCCTGAAAAAAAAAAAGTACTTGATATCCTATCTAGAATAATATGAGAGCTGAGAAATATTAAGGGATTACAAAAAGGAAATTAAGAATTCAAAGTATATTTATCTAGAGGTGATAAGTTTTTATGCATAAAAGACCTTAAAACTCTAACAGGAAACATCTACAACTTATAAACACATTTAGTAAAGTGGTAGGATTAAGAAAACACGCAAAAAATATTAGTAGCCTTCCTATATACAAAAGTCAAACAAACAGGGAAACAGTACCTTTTACAGTAGACTAAAAATATCTTGGGAAAATTCTAAGTATGGAAAAAATTTGGTCCTTTCCCTTCTTAAAATCTTTAAGACTCTGAAGAAAAAAATTGAATTAAGATTAAAATACACTCCCATACTCATGAATGTGAAGTGAAAAGTGGGCATCCTGCAAAAAGCAAGCTACAAATTCACTGCAATCTTACCTTTCTGCTTCTTCTCTTTCTCCATCTTGTTCTGTCTTCACCTGTGTTTGTTCTCTCTGACACCTGTCTTTGTAACATTGTCCCATGAATACTGCCATACACACAACACACCATCCCCCTTTTCTTCCCCAGGTGGCTCTAAATTACCCTCACATTCTTGTGTTCTTTTTGTGAGAGTTGAGCATATTCTGTCTCTCACTCATTCTGTCAAATATTTCTCACAGTAGACATGTTGTCATTTGATTAGATATCACTTTCAAACATGGATGCTTCCTTCTATAAATTAACTTTATCTTTATTGTTAGAGATTAAAGCTGAGTACTAAGGGCATGTCTGTATTTTAGTCAGAGGATACTGTAATCCAAAGCATAACTACATTAAAGCTGAATTGTATAGATCTAGAAGATTTTGGGGTTTTCTCTTTCCAGAGCTTCCATTTTACTAGATTAAAATTTCTCTACAACAAGGCAAGACTTCCAATGGAGGGATTGGGAAGCCAATCCAGCTACAAAACTCTTAGACTTACAATTTGCTCTGTATATAATATGTTCAGGGGTAAAAAAAGACGGAGCAGAAATTGAGGGACAGGCCAGCCAATGACTGGTCCAGCTTGAGACCAATGGCGTGAGAGAGAGCCAACCCTGACACTATTAATGATATTCTCCTATACTTACCTACAGGAGTCTGGCATAACTGTCATCAGAGAGGCTTCATACAGTAACTGATGGAAACTAATACAGAGACCCACAGCCAAACATTAAGAGGAGCTTGGGGAATCCTGCAAGAGGGGAAGGAAATAGAATAGAATTTAGTGGAGAGGGACTGGAGAGATGGCTCAGAGGTTAAGAACGTTTCTTCCATAGGTCATGAGTTCAAATCTCAGCAATCACATTGTGGCCCGTAACTACCAATAATGAGACCTGGTGCCCTCTTATTGCATGCAGACATACATATAAGCATAACACTGTATAGATAATAAATACATGAATCTTTTAAAACATACATTTTTATGGATGGACTGAGGGCATGAAGGGAAAGGAATATGAGGATTGAGTTGAAAGAGAAATGAGGTGGAAGGAGAGAGTGTGGAGATAGATAGCTGGAGTTGGGGAGTGTTTGGGGGAGATGTGGAAATCAAGAGCAGTGGTAACTTCCTGGGATCTATGAAGGTGATCCTAATGAGGACTCCTAGTAATGGGGAATGCTAGGTGTGAAATAGCCATCTATTGTAGCCAGGTGAGATGTCCAGTTGTCAGACTGAGCTGTATTCAATTGAGGTGTTTGCTAAATATGTCCTATAAAAATACCCTAAAACTCTGGTGGATACTAAGACAAAGGGGTACTTGCTGAAAACTGGTATCACAGCCCCATTTGCCAAGAACAACACCCAGACAACTCACTGAACATGGAGACATTAAGCTGGTGTGTGCATGGATCCTTCACCCCTGTATTCTAAACTCTTTGGTGTGGGATGGTACTTTTATAGGTTTCAAAGAGAGAGAAACGTGGCCATCAACTCATCCATACAAACTTTAACCTAGAATGTGTCCTGCCTGAAAAATGTGCCAGGGCACTGGCGGCACAGAACTTATGGGAAAAGCCAATCAATGTCTCATGTTATTTAAGGCCCACTCCAAGAGAAAGGAATCCATACCCCAAACTGCTCGTGTGACAAAAACACCAGAGAAAAAATTGCCCACATACTTAGGGTAAAACTAAGCATTACTGATAAACAAAGAATCAATAAACTGACTCCTAATAATAGTCTTCTATAGTCATAGATCTGTGTTATTTAGTCATCATCAGAGAGCTTTCTTCCAGAAGCAGATAGAACAAATGCATAAACCCACAGGCAGATATTAGGCAGAAGGAGAATCTATGTGGGAGGTCTCCAACATATCCCTCCCCTCAGAGCACAGGGAATGTTCTGGAAGAGGAGGGAGCAAGATTGTAAGAGCCAGAGAGGATGATGGGCATGTGAAGAACAATGGCCTCTGAGTCAACTAAGCAAGGAGCATATGAGTTAACAGAGACTGATACAGCAAGCACAGAGCCACAGTGAGTATCCAAAGGTCTGGATATGTGGGAAGCTCAGTATACAGAACTTAGTTGTCCATTTTCACACCACACATCCTTCCTCTCAAAGTAATTAAACCCCAATTAAGCTAGAAATAGCTTCTGAGCAAAACAGATATCATAACTCGGGGAGAAAAAGAAGGTATATTTCAGGGACTGAGGCTCTGCAGTGGCCTTCCTTCCCCCTGATACTGTGACATGAAACATGAAGTCTGCAATGGCAGATGGCAGCCAAGTGTCCCAGAGATCCAGGTAGTACAAATATGACCTGGCAAGTGTCACCTCCCCAGAGCTGCTCCAGAGCCTGTCTGCACTACAGAGGTCCAGGTGAGTACATGGAGGTGTAAGATCTTAGATGCCCTTAGTTGTGTCATTGATTCATTAAAGTTGAAATGTCTCTCTCAGACTAAGCCAGGTAGTAGTTGAGAGGCTCTGTGAGCCTTGTGTCTTTGACTTTACTTCTGACACTGACAAGGCTGGTCCCTGAGTCCAGAGAGATCAAAGGAAACAAGTTCTAGGAGACACAGAAATGCTGAGGCATTGCCATCCATCCTCAGGCCGGAGTCAGGACAGAGTTCTGTGTGGAGCTTGACTAAGGTTGCCTCCTTATAGTTTTTAAAGGAGTCTGAAAGATTGAGAAGATTTTCAGATGCCTATCAAAGACTGGAGACAATAACGAAACACATAGGTAATGTCCGCAATAGAGAGATTATGTCAGTATAAATATTTTTCAATAGTGGGCATAGGGAGACTCTGTCTCAAAAGTAATTAGACAAAAGAAAATTTGCAAAAATACATGTTTGCCAACATTATGACTCCAACAGACTCACTGATATTTGTAATGTTTGCATTTCCCATTTACGATGCATTTCCCTTTTTTAAAGTATTTTTGCACATGTTTTCTTTACAATACCTTTATTACTCCTAAATGGAAAATTTCCCTCCTGGATTCTTACTTATAAGTACTATGGTCTCTTGATTATATCACTTAATAGTATAAATACTTATCTCAACTTCAGTCATTGTATGTCTGCAACATGTGGAGGACTACAAACCACAAAGTGTAACAGTTATCATTATCATCTTGAGAAATCCTGCTATAAGGATCTGGGCTGTGAACTAGCACATCCTGAAACAGCTCATCTTAACTTTATTCCACAGCTAAACAGCAAAGAGCAGCAATCTTTTTTGTTTTGATTGAGTGTTTGCTTGCATGCTTTTAAAAGATCAGAATGAATGGATATCATCTACCTCAGGCCTTTGAGAGTTAAACTCATCATGGGAACATCCATCTATCTAAAGACAAATCAATTCTGTCTATTAAATTAATTTTCTTTAACATTTCCCAAATAATGTGGGTGATGGGTCACCTCTCTCCTCTGAGAGTCCACTTCAGTAGAAATGAATTACTTACTAGAAATGCCAGAGACTGGTCTTATGTGTGATTTAAAGTTTAGAAACTGGAATGGAGGATCGTAGGAAAACTAGCATCAAAATAACAGAAAATGTTATTATTTTCACCAAGACTTGAAGTTATTGATTGAAGCAAGTTTTACAGACTCCAGTCTTTGATAGAACAGTTAAAGAGTGTGTTAAGGGCACTAACAGATTCTGATGAGCTTCCTATTAACTCCAGAGCATCCTTCATTATTTGCAGATGTTCAGGATGGTATTATGATTTCTAAGATTCCTGGATAGAAGCAACAATTAGCTACTGATCAGAAGGGCAGCTGTAAGGCAATAACTTACATTTTTAGAGTCTTGAAGCCACATGGCACAAAACCTGGAAACAAGGCTAGGTTACTATGGGGCCCATTTGAGATAGTGAGGATAAAGACATTTAAGGCAATCCTGTGGCCTGGAAGACCCTGTCCAAAGTTGATCATAAAGTCCTGAGAAACTAGAATGGAATTCCAAAACATGAATAATAACATCCTGCTGAGGTCTAAGTCATAAAATCAGTATGGACTGGTGGAGAACAAAGTTGCCTGCCTGACAAACAAGTTAGAAAAGAAACAAGAGGAGCAGCAGAGTGCAAAGCAAGCAGACATAGCCTCTGCTTACAGAGCACCACAAAGGCAAATGCCACCATGACCTCTTAGATAGGAGAGTCCCTACTCACAATGGTATGACCCAACCCACTGTGCTGCATGCAGCTATACTGAGAATTCATAACTCAAAACCTTCAATTATATCAGGGCAGCACCTAACAACTCATTAACCCCCTTCTGCCATCTCTCTCACCAGCAACAGCTTACCCATGAGTGTTCCATGCTCTTTTAGAAGTCCTGAGGTCCCTTATTGGGGTCAGAGATACCCTCGATCATCCAATGGAATCACAGCACCCTCGTACCCACTCTCCTAGGAAGCATCCCAGGGCTCTACAAGACACTACCCCTGACTGCATTCTGGTGGTTATAGGAATTTTTCACATAAGAGTCTTTTTCAGGACATCTGGTGATTCAGCTTTAACTGTGGGGCTACACAACTTGACACTGAGGACTGTATTAAATAATATCTAATAAACATTCACAGAGGGAAATCACATAAAGGTCACTATCAAAACTTAACATATTAATACGTAGAAATTGAAGTTTTAAAGCTTTGAAGTCAAATATCATTCTAGAGATTGTACTATTCACGATGCCGCTAATAAAGGGATATCAAACAAAGGAAGAAAGATGTAGAAGGTAAAGTTACTAAATGTGAGAGATGATACAGGTATTATTGAACAACAGGATTTTTCAGTGTCTACATGTGATGTGTGAAAGGATTTGGGAATTGGGAGGCTAAATAGAAAGAAATAAAATATGAAACAGGAAGAATTTTTGGTATTGGGAACTTAGAATTCAGTTCAACTATGGTGAATGATAACTAGGACAATGTGTGCATGAATACAAACAGACTCTCTCTCTCTCTCTCTCTCTCTCTCTCTCTCTCTCTCTCTCTCTCTCTC
>NC_034605.1:26199379-26210973 GCF_900095145.1 Mus pahari | reverse complement strand
CACACACACACACACACACACACACACATACACACACACACTCACACACACACATACACACATACACACACACACACACACAAATTGAACAAGAAAATATTTCTTTTAATTTTTAGATTAAATACCAGCTACCATATTCCCTTGTCTGCGCACTCAAAATATCCTAGAGACCACACAGGAAGGACAAGTTTTAGAAATCTAATCTGCAACATTACCTGTCTCTGCCCCTGCTTTGTGAAGTCCAGAAAATGTTATTGTTCAAACTGTGCTGTCCAGATCCATGTCTAGAATTGCAGAGGCTTCTTTCAAAAAGTGTTTACATCCTGGATACAAGCTTTTCTACCTAGGAAGGAAGAAATGGTTTTGAAGCATACTAATATAATAATTTTTAATATAATAATTTCTCTCTTTACGACTGTGGTCGGTACTCTGGGGAACATGTCTGTTTCTGTGAATTATATGTTCAGTTGTTGTGGAAGCCCTGAGAAGAAATCCATACACCTTATTCTAATCCACTTGGCTTTTACAAACATCATAATCCTTCTTGCAAAAGGATTGCCGAAGACTATTTTGGCTTTTGGTTTTAGAAACTTACTAGATGACATAGGCTGCAAGATCATTGTTTACCTGGAGAGGGTGGCCCGGGGCCTCTCCATCTCCACCAGCAGTCTCCTCACTGTGGTCCAGGCCATCATCATCAGTCCCAGAGCATCTGGGTGGAGGAGGCTCAGGCCAAAGTCTGCATGGCACATCCTTCCATTCTTCTCATTCTTTTGGATACTCAATGCTTTAATCAGTACGAACCTAATCCATTCCATTAGAAGTACAAATCTCAATATATCACAACATATAGTTGATGAGAATTATTGCTATTTTATGGTAGAAAATCAGGATATAAAGTGGATTTTTCTCATCCTCATGGTCCTGAGAGATGCAGTGTTTCAGGGTGCCATGGGAGGGGCCAGTGGCTACATGGTATTTCTTCTCCACAAGCACCACCAGCATGTCCTCTACCTTCAGGACTCCAAGCTTCTCTACAGAACTCCCCCTGAGCTGAGAGCTGCTCAGAGTGTCCTCCTTCTGATGCTCTGTTTTGTTTTCTTCTACTGGACAGACTGTGCCTTTTCTTTAATTATAAACATTTCTTCAAGGGACACTACCCTGATGCTAAATACTCGAGAATTTTTGACCCTTGGTTATCCAACTTTTAGCCCCTTAGTGCTGATTCACAGAGATGGACTTTTGGTAAAATTTTGGCATGCTCAGTGGGGAAAATTGAGAAAATGTCTCTGAGTTATATGTCCAAAAATGTCAAAAAAATCTCTGTTCTGCAATACTGTGGGTAAGACATACCCCACAAATCAGTTTAAGCATGTGTTTATCTTCAGACACTCTTTCTATTGTTTCACAGCCTGGAGCCAAGAGAGAAAGACCTTAGCAAATTACAGTGATATAGATATCTCAGTTTCCGTTTGCCACTGTTTTTAATGGATTTTAAACACACACACACACACACACACACACACACACACACACAGGTTTTTTGATACAGGGTTTCTCTGTGTAGCCCTGGCTCTCCTGGAACTCACCCTGCAGACCAGATAGCCTTGAACTCAGAAATCCACCCCTCTGCCTCCCAAGTGCTGGGATTAAAGGCGTGCACCACCACTGCCAGGCAAAAGCTTTCTTTATTTGTATTAATGTGTTGTGTATGAATAGCTTGTCTGCATTTATAAGTGTGTATCACATGGATGCCCTCTGCCTGTAGAGGCTCGAGGAGTTCATCAAACACCCAGTGACTGACTGAAGTTACAGGGATTTTTCTGTATCAATGTTTCGTTGCTAGAAATGAACCTGGCTTCTCCGGAAGACCAGAAAATGCTCCAGCACTGAAAAAAATGGTTCTAATAAGGATTTGTAAAACTGGTTTTACTACAATCGAGATGTTATAAATTTTATCAAAATTCATAGTGCTCTGATCATGTTAATCCAAGAAATTCCAGAGCTTGTACTAGACAATGTGCTTTCTGGATATTATTGCCACAAGGGTATTTTGGACTTCAAAGTGTTAAGTATCCATCCATAGAAAATACTTTATAGAATTAGGAAAGAACAGTATGTACTGAGAATTCATTCAATAGAAGCCAAATGTACCAGTCATAGCTTAAATGCCCTGGATCTATTCATTGGCATCATATTTGTGAAAATTCTTTGCAGGTAAAAAGACTAGATATATGAAATAAATTAGATAACAAATACACAGTACAGTCTTACATTATATTCAACTATGGTTACTATGTTGATTTAAAAATGTGCATTTGTCTTTTTCAAAATGAATCAGTTAGTGACTTAAGCCAAACAAGCCTGCTTTGCAGTCGCCTTTGTTACTACACGGGTGTTCTCCACAGTTCCGTGCAGCTCTGGAGCACCAAGGAGCACTGGGAGGATCTGGCTTTACATATATTTAAATGAAAATTTTCTGCTTATGTACTTAAATTGGACCCATACAGTAAGATAGTGACATGTTTCTAAGAATCTGATGGACACATTCTGAAAAATACTTATTGATATAAATATTGACCATGAAATAATTGAATGATTAGAGGTATGTTTTTACCTTATTTGAGACAATTTTTCTGTCATTTATGACTGGAAACACTGGGAATTTCATGGCTCTACTTTACAATGGTGAACAGTGTTTATAATTTGCTTGGTGGCACTGTATATACAAAACAATTTAAGTTACTGGTGTGTACTATATTGTGCTACAGATTATTAAATAACTTGTTTTCTAATTATATTTACATGTATGTGCCTGTGTGAGTATATGTCTCATTTGTACAGGTGTCCTTACAGGCCTGAAGAGAGCATTTGGTCACGAGGAATTGGAGCTACAAGCTGTCATGTATCCTATGATGTGGGTGTAGGGTAAGGAACCAGAGTCCCCTGCAAGACAAGCAAGTCTCTGCATCATTCCCCACTTCCTCTTCTGATGTAAATGTGACTTCTCCATAAGGAACATCCACTGCTTCTTAGTCTCACAGCTCTTTTCTTAGAGCTCTTTTATTACTAGTGTCTGTCACAGAGGACCAGACACAGACAAACCAAGCACCTTCTAAATCAGTCTATATAAGTTGACTCACAAGAAGTGATGTAAAAACATGGAGAATGAGTGAAGGAAGATGTGCTTAATCTGAGTGATGGAGAGGTTGTTCAGCATTAGGAATAGACAGGGGGCTGGCAAGATGACTCAGAGGGTAAAAGCATCTGCTGACACCCATACAGGCTCATCTGTCTCTGAAGAAGGAAACTGACGCCCACATGCTGTCCTCTGACCACCACAGGCATGCTGAGATGCTCACATGGACACATACAGGGACATAGAAAATAAACTTTAAATTTAATTTTAAAAATTGAAAATCTGGTAGACAGTAGAAGGATAATTGTTGATATAGCATAACTAAGGATGGCGTGGACACTGAGAGACAAATAGGTTGATATTTTTAATTTCTCTGTAAATGTTAGAATAGATTGGAAAACAATAAAATAATATCTTAATCAGAAACTAAATTTAAAATTTTAATACAGTACATTTACACAATGGAGTATTACTCAGCTATTAAAAACAATGAATTTATGAAATTTTTGGGCAAACGGATGTATCTGGAGGATATCATCCTTAGTGAGGTAAACCAATCACAAAAGAAGTTACTAGATATGCATTCACTGATAAGCAGATATTAGCCCAGAAACTTAGAATACCCAAGAAACATTTTGCAAAACACAAGAAAACCAAGAAGGAAGACCATCGTGTAGATACTTCATTCCTCCTTAGAATAAGGAACAAAATACCCATAAAAGGATATAGGTACAGAGACAAAATTTAGAGCTAAGATGAAAGGATGGACTATCCAGAGACTACCCTATCCAGGGATCCATCCCATCATCAGCCACCAAACACAGATACTATTGCACATGCCAGCAAGGTTCTGCTGAAGGGACCCTGATATAGCAGCCTCTTGTGAGGCTATGCCAGTGCCTGGCAAACACAGAAGTGGAAGCTCACAGTCAGCTATTGGATGGAACACATGGAGGAACTAGAGAAAGTACCCAAGGAACTGAAGGGAACTGCAACCCTAGAGGTAGAACAACAATATGAACTAACCAGTACCCTCTGAGCTCGTGTCTCTAGCTGCGTATGTAGCAGAAGATGGCCTAATTGGCCATCATTGGGAAGAGAGGCCCCTTGGTCTTGCAAACTTTATATGACCCAGCACAGGGGAATGCCAGGGCCAAGAAGTGGGAGTGGGTGGGTGGAGGAGCGGGGGGGGAGGGTATAGGGAACTTTCGGGATAGCATTTGAAATGTAAATAAAGAAAATAGCTAATAAAAACCATAAAAAAAGAAAAAATAAATTTAATACATGATAAAATTAGTTGCAAATCTAAATACGTAGCAGATAGTGAAGGGATTCTGGAAATGGAATTAAACAAAGTCTTTCTGATACCATACCAGAGACTTGGCAGTTGGATTAGTATAAACATCTCCTCAAAGTTTTTAACTTCTATATGATGGACACATTACCTGTCACTAGCATGGACCTGTGAGACATTATGCTAAATGTAATTGTTTGGTTTTAGACCCTGGAACAGGAAACTGAGGTGCATAATTTACATACCCAATCATATCTGGACTTAAGGTTCTCCCTGAATCCCTCAGTCCCTACCTGGTATGCTCTACCCACAACCCTGAACTTTCCAGCCCAGGAGCTGGGTTGTGCCCAGAGGCTCTTCCCTATATAATTCAGACATTTGGGTTTCTCTCTCTTCTGTCTCTATATTCTTGCCTGTTTTTCTTTCTCTCTCCCTCTATATACCTCTTTCCACATAGTGATTTATCAGTCCACAATCTTTCTTTGGGCTCAATGAACTCGCCCACCTGAAAGCAGCTTCCCAAATAAACCTGCCTGTAATATAATCTATTCTGGCTTGAATTGGCTCATTTCACTTGTGGTGGAAAAATAACCTATCAGTGATAAGTCCGCTGCATGTAGACAAGTACCACATAATTTTACCAATTAGGGGCATTGAAATAATCATTGGCCCTAACCTTTATTTGTACAATCAGAAGGGGAGAAGGTTTAGTGAGATCACCTGAATATTTTGTAGGCAACCCTTCCTGAGGAAGCAGAATTGATATCAAAATACAAACAGCTCCAGGGCAACCCACAGCATGATTCCTCTCAACGGCAACATTTCATTCTCTTTACTATGCAGTGGAGGTTCTGAGAGCCTTTGAGACTTAGATTCTCAACTCCTCTGATACCAGAAAGCTACCAGTGGTCACCCCACAAATGCAAGTAACTTCTCTGTTCCTACGTTCAGCAACAGAGAACCCTAGGGTGGGTTTCCCCTGAGATTTTATATTGTGTCTCTAAAAAGCTTATTCAGATGGATGTACCTTTCATGAGTTAAGAGAACCTCTGGAAGCCAGGGCTGACAGTCCTTGCTTTTAATCCCAGAATTTAGGCATCTAACACAAGTGGATTTCTGAGTTTGGGGCTTACCCAATCTTTAGAGCACGGATCAGGACACTTAAGGCTACACAGAGAAACTCTGAGCTTACAGGTTTGCATAACTGTACACGGCAAGGTGGTCATTTTTGGCAAGCTCTAGGTTTGTTTAGGGAGGGCTTGCTTGTTGTTCTGGTTTTTTTGTTTTGTTTTGTTTTGTTTTTTTCTCTTCTTGTTCATTTTTTGAAACAGAGTTCTTATTTCACCGTGGAAGGAATAGAACTGGCTATGTGGAACAGCCTGGACTAGAACTCACAGAGATCTGCCAGCCTCTGCTTCCCAAGTATGAGGACTAAAGGTATTCAGTACCACATCTGGCTTACGGGTAGTCATTTTTTAAGAACTTCAATCTTTACACAATCATTAAGCATTCACTAGTTTACCTTTATTAATGAACACCCCTAGGCTTGTGATTGAAGATTATAGCATAATTCAGTAAACATTATCCTTGGGATTTTATACTGCTTCCTTTAGGGCATTGATGGAATCTAGTCTCCTCATGTGTAATGATATAGAAAGGAAGTTTAAAGGCAATAATAACTACAGTCAAGCATTACCTGTCATCAGCCTTAGGTGTAAGCTAGTGTTCTAGTAGGATAGGCTTCCAGAAACAAACAGGGCAGAAAACTCTAAAGCAATCATGTAATAATAACTAGGATGTAGAAGATGAAAGGCCATGTTGATGTCTGAGTATTGTGCTAAACAGAGTTGTTCCATCCCTTGCTTGCCATGGCAGAGCTGCCCCCACCTCTTTCCAGTCACCACACTCAGGAGAGTTGGCCTCGTCTCTTGCCTAGGCAGCCAGGGAGAACTGGCTCTGGTGGGTTAGCTACAGGACAACTGGCCCCACTACTTGCCATCTATGGCACTCCAGATTTCTGGCCCCACACCTCACCTGAACAGCACAATACAGCTGGCTCCATACCTCATCTGCTACATCGTGGCATGGGTGTAGGATAAATACCTCCTTTATCAGCTGCCACCACCTGCTGCAGGTGGGAGAGCTAGCCCAGAAGGCATGAGCACCAAAAAACTGGTCCCACCCCTCACCTGTGCCGTGTGGGAAAGCTGGTCCTGGGGGCAGGTGATCAGGAGAGCAAGAGGACTGACTAACTGAGCCCAGGTTCTAAGTTGGCCCACCCCAACATTTACCCCATCTTTGAACTGCTGGAACACATCAAGCGGCTGGTCCTGAAGATCCAAAGTTACAGGATCTCTATGACCGAGGGCAACAATAATATATTCAAGAGGCATCCTGGTGAGAATCCAGTGTTAATACTGTAGCAGAAGTCAGAGGCCTCAACCAGACCAATGACTCATGGCAACGAACATTTCTAATTAAAGCTGTTTGAGCAAAAGGGTATACTGTGTAACACTGTTGGAGTTCGTCAAAAGACCCTCACTCACAAAGACCACAGAGACCCGCCATCATTGCAAAATGTATGAGGTTTTTGTTTTGTTTTGTTTTTTATTGATCCAACATGTTAGGGACTCCCCTTTCAGCATGCAGGCCAGAGGAGAGACACTGAACAAAGAAAGAACATACTTTTTATACCTTTGTAAGGAGCAGATTTGAGCAACAGGGTTTTCATTGGTGTAGTAAGTAACCCTTTCAGGCATTGGTTGGTTTTTATAGGGTGACACTCATTTTGTTGTCCTTGTGGTTTTAACGTCATGGGGAATTTTGGCAGCACAGTTAGGGGAGTTTGTGGCTTATCTCAGAATACAAACTGAGGCAGGGTTTTCAAGGACCCTTATCTCTGTTGTTGAGAACAGTTAATCTTGCTCCGGCCAGCTGCAAGCATAATTATTTTGACCATTAAAACTATGCTTTTACATTTGTTTAGTCAGCCAGCTTTTTTTTTTTTTAATCTGGCTCTGTACTTGGCCTGCTAGTACAGTTTGGAAAGTCCTTTTCCAAGGGGGAAGGTAGCGGGTGGTCTTGGATTTACCCTGGATATTACAACACTTGTCTGCAAATTATGCAGGGAATATCAGCATGTTTAATTTCATGCCAATTTGACATACATTAGGATCATCATGGAAGAGGAATCTCAATTGAGAAAATATTCCTATCAAGAATGGACTATAGACAAGTTAATGGGGTATTTTCTTAAGCAATGGTTGATATGGGAGGGTGCAGCTCTTACTGGGTGATACCCAATCCTGAGTGTCTAGCACTGCCTTGTATAAAGAAGCAAACTGAGGGAGTCATGGTGAGCTGGCCATTCCTCTGTTTTTCTGTGTCAGCAAACAGACCCACTCATGCCATTCTCAAAGGTCCTGATGAAAGGATGAAGGAAACTTTGGTTGTATATCTTTGTCCAGGAACTTAATTGCATGACCAATCTAATGCTGAAGCCAGTGCCTCATGGGAACCAGGGTTAAGGGTTCTAGGAACTCAATCCTGTTCCTTGGGCTGTGGCTAAACAGTAAAAAAATATTTTGGGAACACCCTAAGTAAGGAAAAGTTTTGTATGCTAAAGGCATAAAGATGTTGAAGAAAGAAATGGAAAAAGACACAAGAAAATTGATTCTCCCATATTCATGGTTGTGCAGGATTAATATGGTGAAAAGCGGGCATCCTGCCAAAAGAAAACTACAGATTTAACACAATCTTCCTCAAAATTCCAACACAATTCTTCACAGAAAGAACATTTTTTAAAACTTTATTGGAAATTACAAATTTATTGGAAATTATAAAACAAAAGACAGGATAGTTTAAAACAATTATGAATAATAAAAGAACTGATGGAGGTATCTCTATCTCAAATTTCAAGTTGTATTACAGAACTATAGTAAAATTTAAAATGTATGTATGTGTGCACGCACATGCATGCACACACAGGCACACACACAAACACACACAAACACACACAGTGGGTTTTTTTTTGTATAAAAAAGCATGTTGATCAGTGGAATCTATTTGAAGACTCAGACGTAAGTTTACATTTAAGGACAACTGATTTTTCACAAAGAAGCTATGGTGGTTTGTATATTCTTGGCTCAGGGAGTGGCATGTTTAGAAAGTGTGGTCCTGTTGGAATAGGTGTGGCCTTTTTTGAGTAGGTGTGTCACTGTGGATGTGGGATTTAAGACCCTCATTCTAGCTGCCTGGAAGTCAGTATTCTACTAGCAGCCTTCAGATGAAGATGTAGAACTCTCAGCTTCTCCTGTACCAAGCCTGACTAGATGCTGCTATATTCCAGCCTTGATGATAATGGACTCAACTTCTGAACCTATAAGCCAACACCAATTAACTGCTGTCCTTATCAGACTTACATTGGTCATGGTGTGCGTTCACAGTAGTAAAACCCTAACTAAGATAGAAGTCAAAAATAAAACTGAACAAAATACATCACATTCAACAAAAGATGGTGGTCAAACTGTGAAATGAAAATATATTTATATTTACCATCTTAAAAAAATTAAACTCCTAATGGATCAAGGATCTCAATGTAAGCCTTGATATGCTGAAGCTGATAGAAGAAAATGTAAAAAATAGACTTGAACTCATTGGAACAAAAAGGGCCTCCCTAAACAGAATACCAATAGCACAGGTATAAAGACCAAACAATAATAAATGGATCCTTTTAAAGCTGAAAAGGATTTAGCCAATGTAGCTTACCAACTGTCAAATGAATAACAAAAATGCTGTGCATTTACAGAGTAGAATATTACTCAACTGCTAAGAAAAATGAAGTTTGCAAGTATTAAATAGATGGAGCCTCAGAATCACTGGTTTGATGTTTTATGTAAGTCTTAGTGTAGTGCCTGTTCAAAAGTTCTTGGGTTGCTCAGGAAAACTGTTGGTTTAAAACTGCGCTTTAATCACAGATATAAACTGTCAAAGCAATTTGCAGAAACATTTGAGTTGGGCACTTCCTGAGGATTGATAAAGCTCAATATTCAGGAGAAGTCAATTCCCTTTGCATGGCATAGTTGGTAAGTATTTAGCACTTATTCCATTTTGTAATGTTGTGAGCTTTTAAGAATTTTACTAAAGAGCATGGGTTATCCTTGAAGTAACTTAACCAACAATGCTCCATTTTTTTTTATCAAAATATCTCTGTATTAATCTGTCTATAATTCAATATTTTCTAGTTGTACCTTTGTGATCTCTAACATGCCAATAGCAAGACTTAGAATGACACACACACACACACACACACACACACACACTCACTCACATGTACATAAACACAACCCTCATAATAGTTAAGAAATAATGAGAGCAATCTGTGTAAGAATTATCAAGTCAACATATTCTTTCAGAAGTAAGTAATGGACATTAGGAGCTGCATACAAGGTCCAGATTTGAGGGAGAGAAATCAGTAAACTAGAGAATTGTAAAATCGACAAGCTCATGCTTTGCAACCATTTATTCAGTCTGTTAAAGGCTGTATTTCCTAACTGTTATGTGCTAGACTTAGAATGCTTTACTTGGTCCCTTTAAGACTCACTAATGTAGGGAAGGTGCTTTGTACCATTCAGGTGTATTGTGAGGATTCAGTGGAGCAGAGGCACATAGTGCTTAGGACAGTGTCTGCCCAATGTTAAACATGCTCTAATAGCCATTGCTCTAGGATTTTGTGTCATGTCTATTTCCTGCACAGCTGTGTTATATTCTGAATCAGGAGAAACTTTAGAAACAATAAAACCATGAAAAAAAAGAGCAAAGTCCCCCATTGTGAGAAAGCTAAAGAGCACCTGATATAAGACACTGTTGAGTAGAGCCTTTCTCCTGTGAGGACAAAAACACAAACTAGAGAAACTGCAAAGAAAAAAAGCTTCCCTACAAGCAAGCTGAAACTTCAGCCCATGTCTCCTGTACCTTCCTGGGCTGTAATGAGCATCTCTGGCTCAGTGCACCATACACAGCTGCACTTGGTTCCCTCATGGTCATGGAAATAATTCTGGATGGCAGGTGGAAAATGAGAGACTCCTTTCTTCCTGGATCTTGTCACCTTCTTCTTTCACAGTGACAGAGGAGCCCAAACTTTCTCTTCAACCACCTCCCCTAACTATACCTACCTCACAGTGTCTCTTTCAATGTGAAAGGCTACTGCAATCCACTGTGACATAATGGGATATTCACCTGCAGAGTCTGTGGAGAGCTTAGGGTTGTCCTCAGAGCATATCCAGGCCCTAATTATAATCCTTGAGCCCTGAGCTCACAAGAAATTTTACTGCTGCCAGGGTGTCACCAGCAGGAGTTTGGCTTCTTCAGGGAACAGGCTCCTTCTGCATATCTCCATCCTATATGTCAGGTCTGTGTTCTCCCTGGTGTCCTGTCATTTGCTGAGACAGAAACTTTCTGCTTTAAACTGCAGTTCATGAGTTTCCTGGTCTCTAGAACTTTTTTCCTCCAAGGAATGGAATTGGCAAAACTTCTCTGAAACTGAAACATTTGCTCTCTGAATACTTCAAAGTTTAATAACATTATTGCTGAAGAGATGGCTCAGTGGTTATGAGTAATTGTTGCTCCTTCAGAGGATCCATGTTTGATTCCTGGCACATGAACCATGTGCTTTAAATATGGTGGCTCAAAAACATGTATTTCTAATTCCAGGGCATCCAATGCACGCATAGTACACATACATATATGCAGACAAAACATGCAGAAGATAAAATGAATCTGTCTAATAAAAGTAAATGTTTAACATTAAACAAACAAACATAGAAAGCCCAGAAACACATAGAGTAAAAGATACTCTAGGACCAAAGTCAGAGGCTGGTCTTATGATATGGTATCCAGGGCAGAGCAGCGATGGGGATTTTTAGAGGTTGTGTCTGTTTTTTGCTCTGAGTGCAGACTTTATGCAGAGGAGTCAACGCCTCTCCTGCCTGAGTTCTTCATTTCTCCTCTTGTTTGTAGCTAGCTCTTTTTGATATGTTCACTGTCAAATGGTCCTATCTCCTGATCAGATTGTTCAGTTATTGCCAAGATCAGTTAGAGCAGGGTTATATGTAATTCACTCTATGGACTACACATCAGTTCTGGGACTCTAACACCAGTTTT
>NC_034605.1:26175491-26198789 GCF_900095145.1 Mus pahari | reverse complement strand
TGTGTGTGTGTGTGTGTGTGTGTGTGTGTGTGTGTGTGTAAGACACAGCATATGCAGAGCTCTCATGGTGCTTTTATGGTGTGTAGGATATAAAGTTTCTTAACCAATGACTTATAGGTGTTCAATTTTGATCATAAAATTTCTTGCTGGCTCAACTGGCAGTTATCATGTAGAAGAATGTGAATGAATCCATTCTTATCTCCTTGTACAAAGCTCAAGTCTAAGTGGATCAAGGTACTCCATATAAAACCAGAGACACTGAAATTTATAGAGGAGAAAGAGAGGAGAAAGTGGGGAAAAGCATTGAAGATATGGGCACAGGGGAAAAATTCCTGAACAGAACAGCAATTGCTTGTGCTTTAATATTGAGAATCGACAAATGGTACCTCATAAAATTGCAAAGCTTATGTAAGACAAAAGACACTGTCAATAAGACAAAAAGGCCACCAACAGATTGGTAAATGATCTTTAACAATCCAAAATATGACAGGGGACTAATATCCAATATATACAAAGAACTCAAAAAGATAGACTACAGAATATCAAATAATCCTATTTAAAAATGGGGTACAGAGCTAAACAAAGAATTCTCAACTGAGGAATTCCAAATGTCTGTGAAGCACCTGAAAAAATGTTCAACATCCTTAATCATCAAGGAAATGCAAATCAAACCCCTGAGATTCCACCTCACAACAGTCAGAATGGCTAAGATCAAAAATTCAGGTGACAGCACATGCTGGCGAGGATGTAGAGAAAGAGGAACACTCCTGCATTGCTGGAGGGATTGCAAGCTGGTACAACAATTCTGGAAATGAGTTTGGTAGTTCCTCAGAAAATTGTACATAGCACAACCGGAAGATCCAGCAATACCTCTCCTGGGCATATGCCCAGAAGATGCTCCAACTTGTAATAAGAAAACATGCTCCACTATATTCATAGCAGCCTTATTTATAATCGCTGGAACCTGGAAAGGTCCCAGATGTCCATCAACAGAGGAACGGATACAGAAAATGTGGTACATTTATACAATGGAGTACTACTTAGCTGTTAAAAACAATTAATTCATGAAATTCTTAGACAAATGGATGGAGCTGTGTTGGACATTGTTAAAATTTAGCAAAGAGACACTATTTGAGAAATCCACAACCAAAACTGTTGAATGCATTCCTTGAGAGAATTTCAACTCTTGACCAGGGAGAAGACAAGGGTGTGTGTGTGTGTGTGTGTGTGTGTGTGTGTGTGTGTGTGGCCTCAGCTCCCCTGCCAGGTCCTGTTTGGTACTCCTTCAGTGACTGTTGAGATGTTTCCACTTCTCAGGTAGGAGCTGCAGTGAACTGAAGGAGAACTCTGGTGAACAGTATACAGGGTGCGGACAGGAGCCTCCCTAGGAAGCCTGCAGCATAGGGGGCCTGGAGGACAAGGGCCCAGGGAACTTTCTGGATTCTTCTTGTCCTCCTGAACTGGAGGCTGTGGAATTCTAAGACCTGCAAAGTCCTGTCTCTGGACAACGCCACACTGCATGGGCTACATCGAGCATTGCTATTCTGGGTCTGACCATGGCAGTCCTTCCATCAGCAGCTGAACCCCATGCACCTGGGCAGCAGTGAGAAGATAGAACCCAACCATGGCTGGTGTTCAGGGGTGTAATCACCTTGAAATGCCAAATGTTCTGTGTACACCCTAATGGGTAAATGTAAGTGGGAGCCAGCTGCTGTGGCTCAGTTTACACAGCCCTAGACCTAGGAACTGTCCCTCTCAAGTGGTACTTGTTTTCCTAACCATAATGACAATCTCTGAACAGTGACATTTCCCCTGTGTTTTCTTTTTAATTCTGTTACCACACATCAATGTCATGAAAGTGTTTGGAATTGCCTTACATGTTTTAGTTTTATCCATTCTTTAGATATTGGGACCCTGCAATGCCAAACACTAAGGTCAGTGAATTAGTGTCTTTTCTTGGTCCTCTCCCCTTGGTAAGAGATCCTCAGATAAATGGTGCTTTCTGACATCATTCTTCTTCACTTGTTTTCCTGCTTACTGGGTTAGAAGAGCCAGTACTAAGTGCTTTGTAGATAAGTGGAGGAGTCAGTGATGATGGAAGAACAGCAGAAGGAACAAGAAGAGAGGAAAGGTTTGTGGGTCTTTATAAGGCTAAAACTCTAGCATATGGAACAGCACAATTCTAATTTTGGGTGACAGCATACCCTTCACATTTCCCTATGTAGGATGCAGCATGCTAAACTGCATGACAGGAATGATGGATGTTGGGGACAGCATACCATGACGTGTATGGCATCTAGGACACTGAGAAGCAGTAGATACATCCCTGAGAAGCAGGAGACACATCCCTCCAGGGAACCCTCCATCAGGAATAAGGAACTACCTACCCACAGAAGGCCTGGATGGTGACATCTCAGAAGTCCATAGGCAGCTTGTTTGTAGAAAAGTTGCTCCCGTTTCTCCTGACCTCAGCCCTGGACTACAGCTGTATAGATTTCATTTGTGTGTGACTGCTCTTCAGTTGGCCTTAGTGTGCATAATTATTCTGTTAACATCTGATTTTCCTATTTCTTTCTCCTTCTGCTCTGTGAATTCTGTGAAAGTAGATGTTCCTTTTTTATAATAATCATTAAACAGTCAAAAATTGAGGCTTAGGGGACAGCACAGAACAGTCCTAATGGCCCAGGTGCATGCTGTAAAAGCAATTCTGGAAAATTAACCTAAGAATCCAGGAGGAACTCTCATTTTTGAGAACAATGGAGTAACTGCACAATGTTAGTTTTTGATTAATGTTTGACTTGCAAAGAAACTTTGAAGAAATTATGTCCAGAAATAAATTAGAAAATGTAACAGAACCACATACTGCTAAAGTCATACAAGGTCCATTACCAGAAAGTGAAGGGATTTACTGGAATTATGAAAATCATTAGTATGAGAGACACAATCATGGGATAAGGGAAAAATGGAATAAGGTATCACAAACATGGGATACTTTGGTTCAGAAAGAAAAAAGGTATTGAAGTTATGAAATGAGTTTTGCACAACATTTGAGAGTGGTTCCTGGTCTCTTTTAGATATGTATGGATAAGCAAGTAACAATTAGACTCCTGAAAGAAGACAGAACACATAAAATAATATGCTAGTAAAGCTAAATCTAAATACTGGGGCTCTTATGAGGGTCACTTTGTGCAGCGTGCAAAAGAAGATTGTGGATTGCTGAGTTAAGGGTTAACCTGAGTCTTTCTAACCACTGTTTGACACTTTTGCCCATGTTGTGTGTATCAATAGAACTTCACAGTAAACCGCATGTCATTGTCCTTGGAGCTTTGAGTTCTGAAGTATAATAAGTTTAATGTTAGAGTTTAAATAATGATAAATTTGCAATTTTTATTTTGGCCACTGGCCTGGGAAAAGAGGAAGCTTGACACTTTGGGGAATGATTGTCATTCTTAATTCTTTGTGAGATCTGCTCATTCTTTTGAATTTGACACATGTGGTAATGGTTATTCAATGTCTCTCTTTCTACTTCCTCTTTTGAGTGGCAATAAAAGACAGGGGTTAGTTAGAGGGGACAGGGAACAGAACCACTAGCCTGAGAGAGTGCCTGGGATAGTGCTACAAGCAAGTGCAAGTCTGCAAGAGATGGAGAAAGCACAACCTCAATCCTTGAAAAGGCCCACCAGCTTCTACCCACCAGCTTCTACCCATCAGCTGCACCCACCAGCTTGTACCCATCAGCTTGTACCCCCCCCCCAAAATTAGTTTCCTGTGTATTCCTTAAGCACGTTCCAGATATACCTGCTTCCAGTTGAGAACCCTGATCTGTGTCCAGGCTAGACCCCACATGCAGGATCTTAGGATGGGGAGCATCCCTGCCACTTCCTAGAGCCTGAACCAGTCTTTAATTATCTAGGACAGGCTGTCTGAAAATCAACAACAACAACAACAACAACAACCATAACAACAAACAAAACAAAAACAAAACAAAAGAAACAAGCAAAAAACTCTACAAAATAAAACAAAACCCAAACCAAACATTTATTATCATAACCAATTATTGCTATGGTACATTAGAATGGCAAAGCACAGCAATTCCAGTGTTTATAGCTTTGTTCACAAAGAAGTCATTGAGAAAAGGAATATTTTATTGCTCAGGGGACACAACAGGGCTTAGGAACAAAAATATCCCAGATGATCAGGACAAAGGGACTGAGATTAACATAACTAAGTACTAAAAATGCTTTAATATATAGTATTCTGGAGTCATGTGTCACTGTGGAACCTGTGTAGAAGGAGAAAATGAAATCTGCCCAATAAAAGAAAAGAAAACAGGTCATGAGAGTGAGAACCCTCTGGGTAGCTCTGATTTCTGGCCTAGAATTGTTTGCAGACCTGGAACTGTGAAGATAGAGACACGGACATGATGTTTGTACAGACGGAGAGCCATAGACACACTGCTTCAGCCCATGAGACTTTGGAAAATGACATCACGAAGAGCCATGAGAGAGAGGAACAGCCACTTAACTGTGTGCCTGGATGGCAGCATATAACAATATCCAGTAAACATCCCAACTTCAGACCTGTTCATGCTACTGCCTGCTATGATATAGAGCAGCAAATTGGAGCTTATCAGGGAATTAAAGATTCAAAAGAGGAGGAGAAAGGCAAGAACATGCCATGCTGTCTGTGGTTTGAGTTTTCTCTACAGTGTGGTCCTGAAACTGATGGTGACAGCCTGGACCACGCTGAGGAGAAAGGTGGTACAGATGGAGAGGCCACGGGCAACCCTTTCTAGATAAATTACAGTTTTACAACCATCATCACCTAGAAAGTTTCTGATGTAAAAACTTGTGGCTATTTTTCTGACCCCTATGCAATAAGTAATGATTGTGTTTACAAAAGCCAAGTGGATGACAATGACATCTATTATTTTCTTCTCCGGACCCATGATGACTACATATAAATGTCTCACAAATAAGATGTTGTTTCCTAAAACTCCAAGTCCAATAAGTGAAAGGAAAACTGTTCCCATGATGAGGTCACTCCAAATCATCTTCATGCTCAGAACTAGGAAAACCTTTTCAGAAACATAAGGAAGTAAACATGATATAGTTCATGCCTGTGGGTTTTCTGGGTTTTTTGTTTGTTTGTTCGTTTTGTTTTGTTTTTAGTGAAATGAACAGTATATTATTAAATGCAGAGTTCTTTGCTTAAAGTTTTGTGATCTTGTTCTTGGATCCTTGGATCTTCTGTTTTTGCTTCTACAGACATAGAGTTGATGATGTTGACAATGGGACATGAGCACCATGCTGATGTCTGCACATAAGGTAGTTCTTTATATTCTTCATATCTAAACATTTTCCCATGAGAACACCCAAAGAAAGAATGGAATCATAGAGTTTCCAAATCATGATATTGAACATTAGATGCTGATTCCCATCTCAGATCCTCTTTGCAATCTTGTACACACTCATCACTCAAGTATGCACTGGCTAACAACAACGAAAAAATGTGATGGTTTCTCCAAGCTTCTGTAATACATGCTCAAACAGTGTTGCTTTCCAGATAAGTATATGTGGCTTTTCCTTGTCTGCAATTCTGAATTTATTTTAGAAATAAATAATAAAAAGATTAATTAGTTATAATAGTATATAGCTTATCATTAATTTTAATTGGAAGGGTTTCATTAATTCTTTTCCATTTCATCTTATTTGTGGGATCATGTGATAAGTAAGCTATCCCCTTACTTTTCTTGACCATTCTCTAAGGACAGTCTCCAATCTCAGCTTGCAGTTTTGGCTTTGTTCCTCTGGACTCCAGGCAGAAGTGTTTCTTACCACGTTGATTTCTAAGGTTCACCAAATCAGTGATTTTATCAATCAAGTATTCCATAAATGACAAACAACCTACTACCTCATACTGATTTGGGTGATTTTCTCCATTTTTTATTCTCCCTTTTAAAGTTAAAGTAAGGATTAAACATAAATATCTTCATTTTGACCCCATTTTCACAAATCATAAAGTGTTTAATGTGGGAACCTTAAGTCTATCTGTCTTCCACACTTTAGTTTTCTTTGCTGCTCACTGAATTTATCTGGGAATCACTTTGAGCTTCTCCTGAGCAGGTGTAACACTTGTACTTACTCTGCGGCAATGGTACACTACCACACCCACTCTAGTAGTGACTCACATCAGGTCTAAAAACCTGGAGGAGTCCTGAGGAAAAAGNGTCTCAAGGAGACTCAGCCTCCTGGAGTCCTGGCATTTCCAATAATCTATATACAGGAACCCTATCCGCATGTTAGTATGGTGTATGCTCTCTCTCAGTATTATTATTGCCTCTAAAGATTGAATTTTTCCATAGGTAAAGTTTCTACCAGTGTTCCAAAGTCCTAAAAATTCCTTAAAGCCAGGAGCTCAGAATTCAGTATTTACCAAAGCCTAGGAAATAGGTGGGTTGTGGTATTGCATTATTCATGAGAAGGTCTGCTAGTGCGGAACCCCCTGGTGCTAGTAGCTTTCACAAGGCTCAAAGGAGTAGCACAAATTGTGACTAGGGTGTGAAATCCTTACCTGTCTTTAGCTGACCCTAGGCAGAACTGCTTTATCTTAACTGAAACATTACCTGGCTCCTATAAGTCCCTTTGAAATCATTCCTCTGTTTTGTGTCAAGTGACTTCAATGTACTTTGCCTGCTGTGACATCCTACCCCTTTGTTCTCTGTACTTTATAACACTGGTGTTCACTTTATGAGAATGCATTCAGTTTCTCTCTCTCTCTCTCTCTCTCTCTCTCTCTCTCTCTCTCTCAAACTGTCTGTCACTCATTCCCTGAATCCTCACTCACCTGCAACCAAGAGACCCATTCCACACAGATCAGGGATCCAAAGCGAGGTCTGTCTGTGACAGTACATGTGAAGCTGTTAACCTTCATAGCTCAGTGCTGCCCACAAGTCACTCATGTGTCTCCTACAGTTTTCCTGAACCCTAAGGACTATGCTCTGTATTAGTCAGTTTATATCAACCCCTCTGTGCTGAGAAGCCTGAACGATGCTTTAGCACATGGCTTACCTTGTATACACTGTTACAGAATGCTAGAAAATTACTTATGTATAAGTCACTGAGTGCTATGGTTATACAATCCTGTGTAAATCACAGAGATGAAGTGAGTGAAAAGATGCCTTGGTTGCTCTCATTCCTTAAAGCTCTGGAAAAGTCTATCCAATATGGAATACTCATTCAGTAATGTTTTCTCTATTTCCTTGCATACACAGGGGAAATAAATTTCCAAGTTTCCAAAGATTCACTGAATATCATGGGCTATCTTAAAAGTAATTTATCAATGTGGCTAATTTTTAGTTGAATCAACTCTGTAATGACCTTTTTTATGACTGTATTTTTAAAGATAAACCTATTGGTTCTGTAAGATACCATAATATTTATTGAAATAAAGAAACGTTTTCTTTGGTGAATAGTGTCACTCCTGCACTGAAAAATTGTTCAATAATATCTATTCAAGGAACTATCAGACTGACATTTCTATGACTATTTCATTTTGTTAGTTACTTTGTGTGTGTGTGTGTGTGTGTGTGTGTGTGTGTGTGTGTGTGTGTGTGTGCATGTATTCCCGGGACCAGCTTGTGTGCCTAGTGCCTTCAAAAGTTAGAATAAGGCATTAGATTTCTTGGATATAGAATCATAACTTATTGTTAGCTGCACTGTTAGTGCTGAAAATTGAATCAGGGAACTCTACGAGAGCAGTAGGTGCTTTTAACCACCGATCCAGCAGTTCAGTCCACATACGGATATTTTAATTAGCTACCACAAGCTTCTTGCCGTCACAATGTTAGTGTCAATCAATTTAATTAAATGATGAGTTTTGTCACATGTGATGTGGTGGAGGGTTATACATATTCCAGAAGCTTGAGTGATACCAAAACATTAGTAATAAAAAGTTTAGGATTCACAAGAAGATGTTTTATGAACACCCAGACGCAGATGTAAATTCTGTTTTCCCTAATACATGTATTCATCAGTTTCAGGATATTATTGGACTTCTATAAAAAGTATTGTTATATGCAAATTATGTTTTTTGCAATATAGGTATATTTTAGGAAGTCAGTGAGCTGACATACTTAGGAAAGTTCATAGCATGCTTTAAAGATCCATTTTCTAAAATTGGTTGTTACTATATGGTCTCATATCTGTTATATTTTATTCTCACATTGCATAGTTTACATTGGAACTAGGAAAGGAGAAATTCACAATAAATAAAATCATGACAAAAGAAACAAAGAGTACACTATCCACAAAGGATTGAAGTTACCAGAAGTTACCAAGCTCAGATTAAAGTTCTCAATCTTTAGAGGGAAAATCGCACAGATGGTGCAGTATCTATGGGAGTAAGAGCTTCCTACTCCAGGCTGCACTGCAGCTGCCTCTGTCTCCTACTCCTGCTCGTCCAGTGTAAGGAGCGGCTCATGCCCAGTGACCAGAAATACTGTCCTTTTGGACACAGAAACAATTCTGGATTGCATTTAGGAAATGATCTTCTCCCAGAATCCTGCCACTGTTCCCTCTCAGAGTGACAGGGAGCCCACATCCTTCTCTCCCATACATCAGTCCTCCATGATTTCTTTCAGTGTTGAATGCAGCCCCATCCCCCATGACATGGCAGCACTCACCTGTGCAGTCTGTGCAGGGCTCAGGGTCAGTGTCCTCACAGCACAGCCAGGCCCTGTTTATCAACCTCAAATCCCTGTGCTCAAGCAAGGTGTCAGGATGTCCCCAAAAGCAGTTTGGCTTCCTCAGGGAAAGGCTCTTCTGTCTCCATCCCTGAAGGCAGCTCTGCCTTCTCCCTGATGCTCTGCCATTTGCTGAACCCAGAAGATTTATGATCCCAATTACAGTGTCTGTGAGTAAGGAGAAGTGTGACCAAGGGATTCTGTCCCTGTGAAATAACTCCAGTTTTGCCTCTTTCCCTCCATGTACCTCCAAACCAAGAAATACTTGGATAGTACAAAATGATCACTTTCTGAATAATTTTCAAGCAATTATTTAGCAATAACAAAGTATCATTGAGTACTTCAGCCAAGGGCTATCTTCAATGTCATGTTCAGACACAGTAACGAGTAGACTATGGATCTGCTGTGCTCTTAGCACTACTTTAAATGCCTGCTGCATGCTTCATAGTTGTTCTTGGGGATTTATTTTTTTCTCATCTATTTTCTTTTTGTTACTTAATTTTGTTTCATATAATATGTTTTGATCATGTTATTTCCATTATCCAATACCTTCCACATAAACTATTCCACCCTACCCACCTAATTTTAGGTTTGCTCTCCACCATAAAAACAATAAAACAAAACACCAGAATGAAAAATAATGAATGGAATCAAACAAAAATATCAAAAGAAAAAAAACCACAAACAAAACAGGAACATGGATGATTTCCTTTTCTGTTAATGTTATACCTGGGCATGAGACCTATCCTATAGTGTGGTTGAGTGTCACTTAGTGACATTTCAGTGGAGTAAATTGATTGCCCCATTTCCAGCAGACATTAGTTGCAAATAGGTTCTTGGATGGCAATGGTGTCTCCTTCCTCTTTCAGTTCTGGGACCCCCATCTAACTTGAAACTGTGTAAGTCTTGTGTGTGCTTCCTCAGTCTCCTTGAATTCACATGTGCATCAGTCCTGGTGTATGAAGAAACTGTAATCTATCACCTCTGGCTCTTCCAGTATTTCTGCTTCCTCTCCTGAACAGAGATCTCTGAGCCTTGAGGGGAGGAAGATGATGAAAGCATCCCATTTAGGACCAAGTGCTCCAAAGTCTCTGCACATTGTCCAGTGGAGGATTTCTCTTTTAATCTCATCAACTGGAAGAAGCTTCTCTGATGAAGATTGAGCAATACACTGATCTATGGGCACAACAATATGTCACTAGGAGGTATTTTATTGCTATGTTCCTTTAGCGGAATAATTGTAGTAGATTTTCCCTTAGACCCATGACCTATCTAGTCTCAGGTTATTGTCCATTTTAGCAGTGTCAGGTATGGATTCCATGGGTTTGTGGAGAGGGCCTTTGAATACAAACAAAAAGTGGTTGGTTACTTCCATGCGATTTGTGTCACTATTGGAGTTTGTACTGCAAGCATGTCACTGTTGCATGGATCAGCATTTGTAGCTATATGACAGTGATGGTTACCTTCTTGCTCTAGTGGTATGCAGCAATAGGGCCTAAACACCAGGTTGTGGAGAGCAAACAACAGCCATGGTAACATCCTGTGATGTTTTGAGAGGGACCATGGGCCCCCCTAGGTCAATGACTAAAGAAGATGTAACCCACTCATAGCACAGGATGTTTTACTTACGGTCATAAGATGACTAGTTATGGCACTGTTTTCTCCATTATATGGTGATTCTGCTTGAATTATTTTATATGTGTACATAATTTACGGAGCATCTATAGTAGTAGGTTTCTGTACAGCTTTTTAAAAGACTGTTTATGTTAGCTTTACCTCTGTTTTTTTCTTTTACCTTTTACCCCACCTCCCTCATTATTTATTTCTTTTATCTCCTTAAAACACTATGTTCTAATTCCCTTTACTTGGGAAATCAAATTTTCTCCCCTGATCCATCACTAGGCACTTAACCCCTGTAGTTATACACAGCTTGTGGCTCATATGGTAAAAACTACCATACACATATAATAAAAAATATGTGACATTTGTCTTTTTAGATCTGGTTCACCTCAATTAGGGTGATTGTTTCTAGCTCCATCTATTTAATACTTTCAAATTTCATTTTTCTTAACAGTTGAATAATTTCTCACTCTGTAAATGCACAGCATTCTCATTATTCATTTGTCAGTTGATAGACATCCAGCAATGAACATGGATGAACAAGTATTTCTTTAGCAAGTTGCAGAGTCTTTGTGAATATGTGCATGGTTGAGAGAGCTGGATCTTGAAATAGATTAATTCTTGACTTCTTGAGGAACCTTTATACTGATTTCTGTAGTGGTTGCACACATGTGGACAGCCATTAATAATGACCAATTGTTCGTCTTTCTGAAAAATCCATGTCAGCATATATTGGTAAGCTTTTACTTGATCTTGGTCATTCTGACTGGAAAAAGATAAAATCTTGAGTAATTTTGATTTGCATTTCCACGTTGGTTAAGGGTATTTAACATTTCTTTGTTTCTCAGTCATTTGTGTTTCATCATTTGAGAACTCTCTGTATCAATAGTTCTCAATCTGTGGGTCAGAGTTCATTTGGAAAACTCCAATCTCCAAAAACATTTACAATATTATTCATAACAGTAAGAAATTTTATAGTTTAGAAGTAGCAACAAAAATAATTTTATGGTTGTGGGTTACCATAACATGAGATATATTAAAGGGTCACAACTCTGCTCTTTATATTTCTTCCCCCTCTAACCTTTTTTTTTTTTTTTTTGGTTTTTCGAGGGTTTCTCTGTATAACCCTGGCTGTCCTGGAATTCACTTTGTAGACCAGGCTGGCCTCGAACTCAGAAATCCGCCTGCCTCTGCCTCCAGAGTGCTGGGATTAAAGGCGTGTGCCACCACGCCCGGCCCTCCTTCCCCCCTTTTAAATTGAGTTATTTGTCTTTCGTTTTATTGTTTTAATTTTTTTTCTTTATTCTTCTTTAATGCAATATATCCTGACTGTAGCCTCTCCTCCTTCCAATCCTTCCAGGCCCTCCACTTCACCTCTCCTCTTCTGCAGGTCCACTGTTCCTCTTTCCTTTTCAGAAAAGAACATCCCAGTGATTTCAGCTGAACCTGTCATAAAAGCTGTTATTTTTGATGTCTAGGTTTTTTAGTTCTTTGTATAATCTATATGCTGCATACTTTGTATAATCTATATACACTGTCAGATTATACTTTGTAAAGACCTTTTCTCATTCTGTAGACTGTCACTTTGACTGAATAATAGTAGCCTTTGCTCTACAGAGCTTTCAGATTTTAAAGCATCCATTTATTAATATTTGGTCTTAATACCTATGCTGCTGATAGTCTGTTTAGGAAGGCCCTTTTTTGTGCCAATGAGTTCAAGTCTATTTCTTACATTTTCTTCTATCAGGTTAAGCATATCAAGCCTAAGTCTTATGTTGAGACCCTTGATCCATTGAGAGTTTGGTTATGCAATGTTTAGCCCCATGGTGCTGATTCACAGGGATGGGCTTCTGGCTGAATGTTGGCATGCTCAGATAGAGAAAATGAGAAAATGTCTCTCTCATTTATATGTCCAATAAGTGTCAAAGAAATCTCAGTTCTTCAATAATGTGTGTAAGACAAAATTACACAAAGCAGTTTAAGCATGTGGTCCGTGAATTGTATCTTGGGTATTCAGAGCTTTTGGGCTAATATCCACTTATTGTGAGTGCATAACGTGTGTATTCTTTTGTGATTGGGTTACCTCACTAAAGATGATATTTTCTAGTTCCATCCATTTGCCTAAGAATTTCATGAATTCATTGTTTTAAAAAAACTGAGTAATACTCCATTGTGTAAATGTACCACAGTTTCTGTATCCATTCCTCTATTGAGGGACATCTGGGTTCTTTCCAGCTTCTTGCTATTGTAAATAGTGCTGCTATTAATACAGTGGAGCATGGGTTCTTGTTATATGTTGGAGTGGTATAGCTGGGTCCTCATGTAATGCTATGTCTAATTTTCTGAGGAACCACTAGACTGATTTCCAGAGTGACTTTACCAGTTTGCAATCCCACAAACAATGGATGTGTGTTCCTCTTTCTCCATATTGTCACCAGCATCTGCTCTCATCTGAGTTTTTGATCTTAGCCATTCTGACTGGTGTAAGGTGGAATCTCAGGGTTGTTTTGATTTGCATTTCCCTGATGACTAGGGATGTTGAACTTTTTTTTTTTTAGGTGTTTCTAGACCATTCAACTCAATATTCATCAGTTGAAAATTATTTGTTTAGCTCTTTATCCCATTTTTAATAGGGTTATTTGATTCTCTTGAGTCTAACTTCTTGAGTTCTTTGTATATATTGAATCTTTTCCCAATCTATTGGTTGCCATTTTGTCCTATTGACAGTGTCCTTTGCCTTACAGAAGCTTTGCAATGTTATAAGGTCCCATTTGTCGATTCTTGATCTTAGAGCATAAGCCATTGGTCTTCTGTTCAGGAAATTTTCCTCTGTGCGGATGTGTTTGAAGCTCTTCCCCACTTTCTCTTCTATAATTTTTAGTGCATCTTGTTTTATGTGGAAGTTCTTGATCCACTTGGACTTGAGCTTTGTACAAGGAGATAAGAATGGGTTGATTTGCATTTTTCTACATGCTGCCTGCCAGCTGAATCATCACCATTTGTCAAAAATGCTGTCTTTTTTCCATTGGATGTTTTTAGCTCATTTGTCAAATATCAAGTGACCATGTATGGGTTCATTTCTGGATCTTCAATTCTACTCCATTGATCTTCCTGCCTGTCTGTACCAATACCATACAGTTTTTATCACTATTGCTCTGTAATACAACTTGAGGTCAGGAATGGTGATTCTCTAGAAGTTCTTTTATTGTTGAGAATACTTTTCCCTATCCTGGGTTTTTTTTGTCATTCCAAATGAATTTGCAAATTGAGATTTCTAACTATATGAAGAATTGAGTTGGAATTTGATGGGGATTACATTGAATCTATAAATTGATTTCAGCAAGATGGTCATTTTTACTATATTAATTATGCCAGTCCATAAGCATGGGATATCCTTCCATCTTCTGTGATCTTAGATTTCTTTCTTCAGAGACTTGAAGTTACTGTCAAATAAACCTATCAATTGCTTGGGTGTAGTCACACCAAATTATGTAATATTATTTGTAACTATTGTGAAGAGTTTCCCTAATTTCTTTCTCAGCCTGTTTATCCTTTGAGTAGAGGAAGGCTACTGATTTGTTTGAGTTAAATATCCAGCCACTTTGCTGAAGTTGCTTATCAGGTTTAGGGGTTCTCTGGTAGAATTTTGGGGTCACTTAAGTATACGATCATATAATCTGCAAATAGTGATATTTCGACTTCTTCCTTTCTAATTTGTATCCCTTTGACACTCTTTTGTTGTCTGATTGCTCTAGCTAGAACTTCAAGTACTATATTGAATAGGGAGATAGTGGGCAGCCTTGTTTAGTCCCTGATTTTAGTGGGATTACTTCAAGTTTCTCTTGGTTTAGTTTTATTTTGGCTATTGATTGGCTATATATTGCTTTTACTATGTTTAGGTATGGGCCTTGAATTTTTAATCTTTCCAAGACTTTAACCATGAAGGGATGCTGAATTTTGTCAATTGCTTTTTAAGCATCTAATGAAATGATCATGTGTGTTTTTTTTTTCCTTTGAGTTTGTTTATGTAGTGAATTACATTGATGGATTTCCACATATTGAACCATCCCTGCATTCCTGGGATGAAGTCGACTTGATCATGGTGAATGGTCATTTGATGTGTCCTTAGCTTTGGTTTGTGAGAATTTTATTGAGTATTTTTGCATCAATGTTCATAAGGGAAATTGGTCTGAAATTCTTTTCATTGTTGGGTCTTTGTGGGGATTAGGTATAAGTGTAATTGTGGGTTCATAGAACGAATTGGGTAGTGTTCTTTCTGTTTCTATTTTGTGGGATAGTTTGGAGATTATTGGTAGTAGGTCTTCTTTGAAGGTCTAATAGAATTCACCACTAAACCCATCTGTTCATCAGCTATTTTTGTTTCGGAGATGATTAATGACTGCTTCTATTTCTTTAGGGGTTATGGGACTGTTTAGATGGTTTATCTGATCCTCTTTTAACTTTGGCACGTGGTATGTGTATGGGAAACTGTCCATTTCATCCATATTTTCCAATTTTGTTGAACATATGCTTTTGTAATAGGATCTGATGATTTTTTGAATTTCCATGGTTTCCCTTGTTGTCTCCCTTTACATTTCTTATTTTATTAATTTGGAAACTGTCTTTGTACACTCTGATTAGTCTGGCTAAGGGTTTATCTATCCTGTTGATTTTCTCAAAGAACCAGCTTCTGGTTTTGTTGATTCTTTGTATATTTCTTTTTGTTTCTATTTGGTTGATTTCAGCCCTGAGTTTGATTATATCCTGTCGTTTACTCCTCTGAGGTTTATTTGCTTCTTTTTGTTTTAGAGTTTTCAGGTGTGCTGTCAAGCTGCTTGTTTATGCTCTCTCCAGTTTCTTTTTGGAGGCACTTAGAGCTATGAGTTCTCCTCTTACCACTGTTTTCATTGTGTACCATAAGTTTTGGTACGATGTGCCTTCATTTTCATTAAGTTAAAAAAAGTCTTTAATTTCTTTATTTCTTCCTTCATCAAGTTTTCATTGAGTAAAATGTTGTTCAGCTTCCATGAGTATGTGTGCTTTCTGTTGTTTTTGTTGGTATTTAAGACCAGTTTTTGTCCATGGTGATCTGATAGGGTACACAGGATTTTGTCACTTTTCTTGTATCTGTTGAGGCCTGTTTTGTGACCAGTTATATGGTAAATTTGGAGATGGTGCCATGAGGTTCTGAAAGGAAGTATATTCTTTCTTTTAGGATGAAATGTTCTATAAATATCTGTTAGATCCATTTGGTTCATGAGTTCTGTGAATTTCATTCTGTCTCTCTTTAGTTTCTGTTTCCATGATCGGTCCATTGCTGAGAGTGGGACATTGAAGTCTACCACTATTATTGTGTCAGGTGCAGTGTGTGCTTTTAGTTTTATTAAAGTGTCTTTAGGAGTGTGATTGCCCTTGCATTTGGAGCATAGATATTCAGAATTGAGAGTTCATCTTGGTAGATTTTTTCCTTTGATCAGTATTAAGTGTCTTTCCTTATCTTTCTTGATAACTTTTGGTTGAAAGTCATTCAATATTAGAATGGCTACCTCAGCTTGTTGGCTGGAACCATTGGCTTGGAAAATAGTTTTCCAATCTTTTACTCTGAGGTCTGTCTTTATTACTGAGATGTGTTTCCTGTATACAGCAAAATGCTGGGTCTTTTTTACATATTCAGTCTGTTAGTTTATGTCTTTTAATTGGTGGATTGAGTCCATTGATGATAAGACATATTAAGGAAAAGTGATAGTTATTTCATGTTAATTTTGTTGTTAGTGGTGGAATTAGGTTTGTATGGCTATCTTCTTTTGTGTTTTTGAAAGAATATTTCTTTCTTGCTTTTTCTAGGGTGTAGTTTCCCTCCCTGTGTTTGTGTTTTCCATCTATTATCCATTGTAGGGTTTGACTTGTGGAACGATATTGTGTAAATTTGTTTTTGTCATGGAAAATATTGTTTTCTCCATCTCTGCTGAGTGTTTTACTGGATGTAGTAGCCTGGGCTGGCATTTGTGTTCTCTTAGGGTCTGTATGACATCTGCCCAGGATTTTCTAGATTTCATAGTTTCTGGTGAGAAGTCTGGTGTGATTCTGATAGGTCTGCCTTTATGTTACTTGATCTTTTTTCCCCTTACCACTTTTAATATGTTTTATTTGTTTAGTGCATTTGGTGTTTTGATTATTATGTGAAGGGAAGAATTTCTTTTCTTTCTTTTCTGGTCCAGTCTTTTTGGAATTCTGTGGGCTTCTTGTATGGCTCTTTCTTTAGGTTAGGGAACTTTTCTTCTATAATTTTGTTGAGGATTTTGTTCCCTTTAAGTTGGGAAGCTTAGCTCTCTTCTAAACCTATTATCCTTAGGTTTGGTCTTCTCATTGTGTCCTAGAAATCCTGGATGTTTTGGATTAGGAGTTTTTTTGCCTTTTGCATTTTCTTTGACTATTGTGCCAATGTTTTCTATGGGATTTTCTGCACCTGAGATTCTCACTTCTATCTCTTGTATTCTCGTGGTGATGTATCCATCTATTACTCCTGATCTCTTACTCCTGATCTCTTTCCTAGGTTTTCTATCTCTAGGGTTGTCTTTCTGTGATTTCTTTCTTTCTTTGTTTCTTTGTTTCTTTCTTTCTTTCTTTAGTTTTTTTTTGTTTGTTGTTTTGTTTTGTTTTGTTTTTTTCAAGACAGGGTTTCTCTGTGTAGCCCTGGCTGTCCTGGAACTCATTTTGTAGACCATGTTGGCCTCAAACTCTGTGATTTCTTTATTGCTTCTATTTTCATTTTTTGGATCTAGGTTGGTTTTGTTCATTTCCTTCACCCGTTTGATTGTGTTTCCCGTAATTCTTTAAGGGATTTTTGTGTTTCCTCTTTAAGGGCTTCTAGCTGTTAACCCATGCATGTATCCTGTATTTCTTTAAGGGAGTTATTTATGTCTTTCTTAAAGTCCTCTATCTTCATATGAGAAGTGATTTTTTTTTATCTGAAATTTTGCATTATCTGGTGTGATTGTGTATCCAGGACTTGCTATGGTGAGAGAATTGGGTTCTGGTGGTGACAAGTAACCTTGGTTTCTGTTGCTTATGTCCTCATGCCATCTGATTATCTCTAGTGCTACCTGCCCTAACTATATATGACTGGAGACTGTCCTTCCTGTGATCCTGGTTGTGTCACAACCGGCTGTCTCTGTGATCCTGTGATTTTGTGATCCTGTGATCCTGTGATCCTGAAATCCTGGGTTTGTCAGAGCACCTGGGAATCAAGCTGCCTCTGGGAACCTGACATCCTGGTGTGACCATGCTCTTGTGATCCTTTGGTCCTGGGCATGTTAGAATGTCTGGGAGTGGAACTTCCTCTGCTTCTTAGGGGCTGGCTGCAGAATTCTCTCCCCAGGTTCTGCTCCGGGAACTGACCCAGACTGGAAGTCATCAGTTCCTCTACTATTCATAATTGTTTTAAAAAATCCTGTCATTTTTTAAATTTCCATATAAATTTGATGATTTAAGGTTTTATTTCCAATTTTTTATTAGTTATTTACTTCATTTACATTTCAAATGCTATCCCAAAAGTCCCGAATACCATGCCCCCCTGATCCCCTACCCACCTACTCCCACTTCTTGGCCCTGGTGTTCCCCTGTACTGAGGCATATAAAGTTTGCAAGACCAAGGGGCCTCTCTTCCCAATGATTGCTGACTAGGCCATCTTCTGCTACATATGCAGCTAGAGACATGAGTTCTGGGGGTACTGGTTAGTTCATATTGTTGTTCCACCTATAGGGTTGCAGCCCCCTTCAGCTCCTGGGATACTTTCTCTAGCTCCTCCATTGGGGGCCCTGTGTTCCATCCTATAACGGCTGTGAGCATACACATTTGTGTTTGCCAGGCACTGGCATAGCCTCACAAGAGATGGCTATATCAGGGTCCTTTCAGCAAAATCTTGCTGGCCTATGCCATAGTGTCTGCATTTGGTGGCTGATTATGGGATGCACCCCCAGATGGGGTAGTTTCTGGATGGTCCATCCTTTCATCTTAGGTCCAAACTTTGTCTCTGTAACTCCTTCCATGGTGTTTTGTTCCCAGTTCTAAGAAGGGGCGAAGTGTCCACACTTTGGTCTCCATTCTTGAGTTTCATGTGTTTTGCAAATTGCATCTTGGATATTCTAAGTTTCTGGGCTAATATCCACTTATCAGCGAGTGCATATCATGTGAGTTCTTTTGTGATTGGGTTACCTCACTCAGGATGATACCTTCCAGATCCATTCATTTGCCTAGGAATTTCATAAATTCATTGTTTTTAATAGCTGAGTAGTACTCCATTGTGTAAATGTACCACATTTTCTGTATCCATTCCTCTATTGAGGAACATCTGGGTTCTTTCCAGCTTCTGTCTATTATAAATAAGGCTGATATGAACATAGTGGAGCATGTGTTCTTATTACCAGTTGGAACATATTCTGGATATATGCCCAGGAGAGGTATTGCTGGATCATTCAGTAGTACTATGTCCAATTTTCTGAGGAACCACTAGACTGATTTCCAGAGTGGTTGTACAAGCTTGCAATCCCACCAACAATGGAGGAGTGTTCCTCTTTCTCCACATCCTTGCCAGCATCTGTTGTCACCTGAATTTTTGATCTTAGCCATTCTGACTGGTGTGAGGTGAAATCTCAGGGTTGTTTTGATTTGCATTTCCCTGATGATTAAGGGTGTTGAACATNTTTTGAAGTGCTTATCAGCCATTTGATATTCCTCAGTTGAGAATTCTTTGTTTAGCTCTGTGCCCCATTTTTTAATGGGGTTATTTGGTTTTCTGGAGTCCATCTTCTTGAGTTCTTTATATATAATGGATATTAGTCCCCTACCTGATTTAGGATTGGTAAAGATGCTTTCCCAATCTGTTAGTGGCCTTTTTGTCTTATTGACAGTATCTTTTGCCCTACAGAAGCTTTGCAATTTTATGAGGTCCCATTTGTCAATACTCAATCTTACAGCACAAGCCATTTCTGTTCTATTCAGGAATTTCCCCCCTGTGCCCATATCTTTGAGGCTTTTCTTAAAGTTTTTTTTTTTCCTGAGAAGTATTGTGTTGGAATTTTTAGGGGCATTGCATTAAATTTGTAGTCTGCTTTTGGCAGGCTGCCCACTTTTCACACTATCCTGCACAACTATGAATCAATTTTCTGTCTTCTTTAGTTTCTTTCTTCAATATCTTAAAACCTTTAGTATACAAATCTTTTCCTTACTTAGAGTGTTCCCAAATATTTTTTATTGTATAGTCACAGCCTAGGGAACAGGGTTGAATTCCTCGAACTCTTAACCCTGGCTCCCATGAGGCACTGGCTCCAGAATTAGATCGGTCTTGCTGGTATGTTCCTGGACAAGTATACACAACCAAATTTTCCTTCTTCCTTTCTTCAGGACCTTTGAGAAAGGCAAGAGTATGTCTGTCTCCTGACACAGAAACTCAGAGGAATTGCAATCTCACCATGACTCTCTCAGCTTGCTTCTTTATACAAGGCAGTGCTAGACACCCAGGGTTGGGGATTACCCAGTAAGAGCTGCACTCTCCCATATCAATCATCACTTAAGAAAATACCCCAATAACTTGTCTATAGTCCATTCTTGATAGGAACATTCTCTCAATTGAGGTTCCTCTTTCTGGATGATCCTAATGTGTGTCAAATTGGCATGAAATTAAACATGCTGATATACCCCACATAATTTGCAGACAGGTGTTACACAGTATACCCTTTACCAAACAGCTTTACTTACAAATGTTCGTTGTAATGAATCATTGGTCTGGTTGAAGTCTCTGACTTCTGCTACAGCATTAATACTGAATTCTCACCAGGATGCCTCTTGGATATATTATTGGTGCCATGTGTCATAGAGATCCTCTAACTTTGGATCTTGAGGAGCAGCCCCTTAATTTGCTCCAGCAGTTCAAAGATGGGATAAATGTTGGGGTGGGCCAATTTAGAACCTGTGTCTGGGCCTGGTGTAAGCTGAGTTAGTCAGCCCACCTGCCCCCCCCCCCAGCACTTGTCCCAAGTGTCAGCTTTCACATATTGCCCAGGTGAGGTGTGGGGCCAGCTCTCTGGGGCTCTCATGCTGAACATGGAGACAGAAATGCTTCTTTGAATTTTGGTGACAGCTGGTAGTCTGGTTCCCAATCTTTTCTGGTATCAAAGAATTGAGAATCTGAGTCTCAAAGCCTCTCAGAATCTCCATTTCCTAATAAAGAGAATGAAATGCTGACTTTTAGAGGAATCATGTTGTGGGTTGCCCTGGAGCTGTTTGTATTTTGATGTTAATTCTGCTTCCTCAAGAGGGGTTGCCCACAACATACTCAGGAGATCTCACTGAAGCTTCTCCACATTCTGACTGACTAAATAAAGGCTAGAGCCAATGATTGGGCAGCGGAAGGAAAAGGTGGGATGTGAGGTCTCAGAGAAGGAGGAGGAGAGAGAACAGAGGAACAGGAAGATGCATCTCCCAGTGTTTCCAGTCAGATATGACAGAAAATTGTTTAAAAATAGGGTTAAAACTTAACTGTAATGATTCAACAATTTCATGGCCAATAATTATATCAATAAGTATGTTTCAGAATGTGTACATCAGGTTCTTATAAACATGTCACTATCTTACTGTATGGATCCAATTTAAGTACATAAGCAGCAAATTTTCATTTAAATATATGTAGAGTCAGATCCTCCCAGCGCTCCTTGGTGCTCCAGAGCTGCAAGGAGCTGTGGAGAGCACCCGCTCTGTAACAAAGGCGACTGCAAAGCAGGCTTGCTTGGCTTAAGTCACTAACTGATTCATTTTGAAAAAGACAAATGCACATTTTTAAATCAACATAGTAACCATAGTTGAGTATAATGTAAGACTGTACTGTGTATTTGTTACCTAATTTATTCCCCATCTCTAATGTTTAAACCTTTACAGAACTTTCACAAATATAACACCTGAAGTGATCCAGGGCATTTAAGTTCTGTGACTGGTACATTTGGCTTCTATTGACTGAATTCACAGTACTTATCATTCTTTCACAATTTTATGAAATATTTTCTATGCATGGATACTTAGCAGACAATTTGAAGTCCAAAATACCCTTGTGGCATATATATAAAAAAAAAAAGTGCATCATCTAGTAAAAGCTATGGAATTTCTTGGGCTAACATGATCAGAGCACTAAGAATTTGATAAATTTTCTAAAATGCATCTGCATGCTTACAATTTTGGTGGTAGTAAAACCAGTTTTACAAATCCTTGTTAGACCCATTTTCTCAGTGCTGGTGTGGAGCTCCAACTTTAACACTTCCCCAAAACCTGTTCCCCAGATCATTAGAAATGTGGCTAGTAAAGAGCCTTTGTTCTCTTAGGGCAGCTGAGGGTCTTCTGTTNCTCNNCCTGACAGCTAGCTAGGCAATTATCTCAGTTGCCTCAGCCAGGCACCCATCTTCCCATGTTTGAGACCAAGAATGTTTACCAAAAGATAGCTTATGACCCTTATGCCATAAGTGAGCCATATGTTACCAAGGACAGCTCCACTGGAGAAAAGCTGTAAACTCAACTTTCTTTGTGAACTCCCCCGCCCCTCCTTATGGCCTTTCCTTTAAAAGCCCTCAGTTAAAATGAAAAGAAATGAAATTCAGGGCCTAGGATTCATGTAACTTATGAGTTGTTTTTTTGTGAGCTTAGAAGCCTGAGGCTGAGAATTTAAGGTTCAAATAATGTAAGACATAAAGGGTTCTTTTAATGTAAACTTAAGGTAAAAATTACCCAGGCAGGCCCAGGCTGCCTTGAAACTAAAATCAATTCGCCACCAAGATAAAAGAAAGGAATGCAGGAACTGAGTTATCTTGGTTGACTCAACTGCCTTCCTCTGCTCATTAAAAACAACAACAAAAAAAGCTTAAAGTGCCTGAAGTTGTAAATTACCCAGATGCATGGTCCCCCCCCCCCAGAAGCCTCAGGCCCTTTGGAACTTCCTGCCGCCCTAAACATGCACGTACTATTCTGCTAACCACCTTGCTATGTTTAAATGAACCAATTACATGTAACCATGCCAATTCTCCCCACGCTCAGACCCTTACCCTATAAAGACCCCAAGCTTTTGGGCCTGGTTGTCGACTTCCTCTGTCTCCTGCATGAGATATGAGTCCACCCAGAGCTCTGCCATTAAAGTACCTCATGTGTTTACATCAAGAAGGCTTCTCTGTCATGTTTCGCTGGGATGCCCTGACTCCTGTGACCTGAGGACCCGAGGGAGTTCCTCACGAGGGGGTCCTACACTGGAGCATTGTTTGGTCTTCCAGAGAAGCCAGGTTCATTTCTGGCAACCAAACATTGGTACAGAACAACCTCTGTAACTTAAGTCACTCGTTTGATGATTTCTTCAAGCCTTGAGAGGCATAGGGTATGCATTTGCTACACAGTTATAAATTGAGACAAACTATTTATACACAATAAATTAATAAAATATAGAAAGGTTTTTTTTTAAATCCATTCAAAAGAGTTGCAAATGGAGAATGAGATGTCTAAATCATTGTAATTTGCTAAGGTTATTCTCTCAGATCAAGGCTGTGAAACAATGGGAAGTGTCTGAAGATAAGCACATGCTTAAATTGCTTTGTGGGGTATGTCTTACCCACAGTATTGTAGAATGGAGATTTCTTTGACACTTTTGAACATATAAATCAGAGACATTTTCTCAATTTCTCCAACTGGGCATGCCAAAATTTAACCAGAAGCCCATCTCTGTGAATCAGCACAAAGGGGCTAAAAGTTGGATAACCAAGGGTCAGAAAATCTTGAGTATTTACCATCAAGGAATTTTCTCTTGAAGAGAGACTTAAAATTAGAGAAAAGGCACAATCTGTCCAGTAGAAGAAAGCAAAACAGAGCATCAGAAGGAGGACACTCTGAGCAGCTCTCAGCTCAGGGG
>NC_034605.1:26170348-26175211 GCF_900095145.1 Mus pahari | reverse complement strand
TGGAAGGATGTGCCATGCAGACTTTGGCCTGAGCCTCCTCCACCCAGATGCTCTGGGACTGATGATGATGGCCTGGACCACAGTGAGGAGACTGCTGGTGCAGATGGAGAGGCCCCGGGCCACCCTCTCCAGATAAACAATGACCTTACAGCCTATGTCATCTAGGAAGTTTCTAAAACCAAAAGCCAAAATAGTCTTCGGCAATCCTTTTGCAAGAAGTATTAGGATGTTTGTAAAAGCCATGTGGATCAGAATAAGGTGTATGGGTTTCTTATCAGGGCTTCCCCAACGACTGAATGTATAATTCATAGAAATAGACATGTTCCCCAGAGTACCAACCACAGTCATAAAGAGAAAAATTATGTCTTTAATATACTTCAAAACCATTTCTTCCTTGCTATGTAGAAAAACTTGTATCCAGAATGCAAACACTTTTTGAAGGAAGCCTCTGCAATTCTAGACATGGGTCTGGACAGCACAGTTTGCACAATAACACTTTCTGTAGTTCACAAAGCAGGAACAGAGACACATAATGTTGCAGATTAGGTCCCTGAAACTTTTCCTGTGGCTTCTAGGATATTTTGAGTGCTCAGACAGGGGAGATTTGTAGGTAGTATTTATTCTAAAATTTAAAAGAAATATTTTTGAGCTTTACACTAACAAAGTTGCCTTGTTCAAATTTGTGTATGTGTGTCTGTCTGTCTGCATGCATGCATTGTCCTTGTTATCTCTCACCATAGTTGAGTTGGATTCAAAGTTCACATTACCGTAAATTCTTCCTCTGTTTCTCAATCTATTTCTTCCTATTTACCCACCCAATTCCCAAATCCTTCCCCACATTACACATAGACACTGAGAAATCCTGCCACGCAATTCCTGTATCATCTCTCACATTTAGTAACTTTACCTTCCACATCTTTCTTCCTTTGTTTGATATCCCTTTATCATATGCATCTTGAATAGTACATTTTCTAGAATGGCATTTAACTTCAAAGCTTTATGACTTCAATTTCTACATCTTAATATGGTAAGTTTTTATAGTGACCATTATGTGATTTCCCTCTGCATGAATGTTTACTAGATAATTTTTAATACATTCCTCAGCAACCGGTCAAGTTGTGTAACCTTCACAAATAAAGCCCCACAGTTAAAGCAGAATCACCAGAAGATGTCCTAAAAAAGACTCTTATGTGAAAAGTTCATGTAAACACCAGGTTGCAGCCAAGGACAGTGTCTTGTAGAACCCTGGGATGCTTCCAAGGAGAGTGGGTACAAGGGTGCTGTGATCCCATTCGATGAACCAGGGCATTTCTGACCCCAGTGAGGAACCTCAGGACTTCTAATGGAATATGGAACACCCATAGATGAGCTGTTGCTGATGAGAGAGATGGCAAAAGGGCATAAATGAGTTGTTAGGTGCTGCCCTGAGATGAGTGAAGTTTTTGAGTTGTGAGTTCTCAATATGGCTGCATGTAGCACAGTGGGTTGGGACATACCATTGTGAGCAGGGACTCTCCTATCTAAGAGGTCATGGTGTCATTTTGCTCTGTGTGGCCTTGTTAGCAGCAGTTATTTCAGTCTGCTTTACAGCCTGCTTCTCCTCTTGTTTCTTTTCCAACCTGTTTGTCAGGTAGGCTGCTTTGTTCTACAACAGTTCATGAGGACTTTAGGACTCATACCTCATCAGGATGTTATTATTCATGTTTGGGAACTCCGTTCTCATTTCTCAGGGATTTATGATTAGCTTTGGACAGGGTTTGCCAGCTCACAGGATTGCCTTAAATGTCCTTTGTCCTCTCGATCTCATACAGGCCCTGTAGGAACCTAGCCTTGTTTCCAAGTTTTGTCCCAGGTGGCTTCTAGACTCTAAAAATGTCAGTTATTGCCTTTTAACTGCCCCTCTGAACAGTAGCTAATTGTTGCTTGTATCAGGGAATCTTAGAAACCATAATGCCACCCTGAATATCTGAATATAATAAAGTATGATCCAGGCATTAATAGGAAGCTCATCAGCATTTGTTATTGTCTTTAACATACACTTTAACTGTTCTATCAAAACCGGAGTCTCTAAAAAAAAAAAAATGCTGCAACAATAACGTCAAGTCCAGGTGGAAAATATTAATTTTCTGCTTGTTTAATGCTAGCATTCCTGGGGAATCCTCCATTTCAAGTTCTCTATTCCTGTTTCCTAACTTTTAACTCACACAGGAGACCAGCCTCTGGCACTTCTAGTAAATGATTTATCTCTACTGAAGTGGACTTTCAGAGAGGAGACTCATCTCCTATATTATTTGGGAAATGTTAAAGGAAATTGATTTGTCTTTAGATAGATGGATGTTCCCATGATGAGGTTAACGCCCAAGAGCCTGAGGCAGATCATATCCATTCATCCTGATTCTATAAAAAGCATGAAAACAAACAATCAAGCAAAATGAAAAAGATTGTTACACTTTGTTGTTTAGTTCTGGGATAAAGTTAAGATGAGCTGTTTCAGGATGTGCTACTTTATAGCCAGCATCCTTACAGCAGGAATTCTCAGGATGATAATGATGAGTGGTACACTTTGAGCTTATAATTCTCCACATGCTGAAGATAAGCCATGACTGAAGTTGAGTTAAGTATTTATAATATTAGGTGAAATAATCAAGAGAGGATAAGGATGAATCCAGCAGGGAAACTTTCCATTTAGGAGTAATAAAGGTATTGTAAAGAAAACATGTTCCAATATTTAAAAAATGGAAATGCATCAGAAGTAAAAAGTACAAACTTTACAAATACCAGTGAGTCTGTTGGAGTCGCCATGCTGGCAAACATTTATTTTTGTGTATTTTCTTTTGTCTTGGTACTTTTGTGACAGAGTCTCCCTATGCAAACTATTGAAAACATTTATACTGAAACAGTCTCTCTAGTGGTGATATTGCCTATGTGTTTCGTTGTTGTCTGCCATCTTTGAGAGACATCTGAAAATTGTATCGATCTCGATCTTTCTGATTCCTTTAAAAACTATAAGGAGGTAACCTTAGGCCCAGCTCCACCCAGAGCTCTGTCCTGACTCCAGCCTGAGGATGGACAGCAATGCCTCAGCCTTGCTGTGTCTCCTAGAACTCCTTTCCTTTGATCTCTCTGGACTCAGGGACCAGCCTTGTCAGGGTCAGAAAGAAAGTCAAAGACCCAAGGCTCAGAGAGCCTCTCAACTACTACCTGGCTTAGTCAGAGAGAGACTTCATCTCTATGACACAGCTGAGGGCATCTAAGATCTTACCTCCATGTACTCACCTGGACCTCTGTGCTGCAGACAGGCTCTGGAGCAGCTTTGGGAAGGTGACACTTGCCAGGTCATATTTGTACTGTCTGGATCTGTAGGGCTTTCGGCTGTCATTAGGTATTGCAGACTTCAGGTTTCATATTGTCACAGTGTCACAGGGAAGGAAAGTCACTACAGGGTCTCAGTCCCTAAAGTACAGTTGCCCTCTCTCCTACAGTTACAGCATCTGTTTTGCTCAGAAGTTATTTCTAGCTTAATTAGGGTTTAGTTATTTTGAGAGGAAGGATGTGAGGTGAGAAAATTAACAATTAACTAAGTTCTGTGTACTGATCTTCCTGCATCTCCAGAGGACCTGTGGATACTCATTGTGGTTCTGTGCTTGCTGCTTCAGTCTCTGTGAACTCATATGCTCCTTGCTTAGATGATTCAGAGGCCATTGTTCTTCACGTGCCCTGCATCCTCTCCGACTCTTACAATCTCTCTGTCTCCTCTTCCAGAACATTCCCTGTGCTCTGTGGGGAGGGATTTGATGGAGACTTCCCAGATAGACTCCCTTTCTGCCTAATATCTGCCTATGGGGCTCTGCATCTGTTCTGTCTGCTTCTGGAGGAAATCTCTCTGATGATGACTGGATAACACAGTGGTCTATGACTATAGAAGACTATTATTAGGAGACACTTTATTGATACTTTTTAAAAAACCAGTAGTGCTTAGTTTTACTTAGGTTTATTGACAATTTATTCCCTGATTTTTTGTTGCATGAGCAGTTTTGGGCATAGGTTCCTTCTTTTGGACTAGGGTCTTAAGTAACATTGGACATTGATTGACTTTCCCCATAAGTTCTGTGCCCTCAGTGCCCAAGCACATGTTTTCAGGCAGGACACACTGTAGGTACAAGATTTTGTGGTTGAGTTGGTGGCCACGCTTTTCTCTCGGAAAACTTCCCACACCAAAGAGTTTAGACTATAGAGATGAAGGCTCCCTACAAACACCAGCTCAATGTCTCCATGTTCAGTGAGTTGTGTGGGTGTTTGCTTGACAAATGGGGCCCTGATATCAGTTTTCAGGGAGTACCCCTTTGGCTTCACAGCCACCTGAGTTTGGGGGTATATTTTTTATAGGACATGCTTAGCAAAAACTCAACTGAATGCAGCCCAGTTTGAACACTGGACATCTTACCTGACTATAAGATATGACTTTTTCACACTTAGCATTCCCCATTAATAGGAGTCCTCATTAGGATCACCTTCATAGATCCCAGGAAGTTACCTCTCCTCTTGGTTTCCACATATCCCCCAAACACTCCTCAACTCCAGCTATCTCTTTCCACATTCTCTCCTTCTCCTCCATTTTTCTTTCAACTCAATCCTCCTGTTCCTGTCCCCTCATACCCTCGGTCCATCCATAAATTGTATTTTTTTTTAAATTCATTAATTTGCTCAGCAGAGGGTTCCAAGGTCCCCAGAGGACTCTCCATGCTGCAAGCACCCTAGCACACCCAGGATCTTGAGATCACTGGTGGGTGGAACACAACATCTGTTCCAAAAAAACCATAGGGTCTTGTGCTAGCAGAAACAGGGTCAAAGGACAAAGGCAGA
>NC_034605.1:26151607-26166843 GCF_900095145.1 Mus pahari | reverse complement strand
GGAAGGAAGGAAGGAAGGAAGGAAGGAAGAAAGAAAGAAAGAAAGAAAGAAAGAAAGAAAGAAAGAAAGAAAGAAAGAAAGAAAGAAAGAAAGAAATTGAGACTTTTTAGAGTTTAATGAAAATGAAGCCACAACATACCCAAACTTATGGGACACAATGAAAACAGACCTAAGAGGAAAACTCATAGCTCTGAGTGCCTCCAAAAACAAACTAGAGAGANCATACACTAGCAGCTTGACAGCATTCCTAAAAGCTCTAGAACAAAAGGAAGCAAATTCACCCAAGAGAGAGTAGACTGCAGGAAATAATCAAACTCAGGGCTGAAATCAACCAACTGGAAACAAAAAGAATCAACCAAACCAGGAACTGGTTCTTTGAGAAAATCAAGATGGATAAACCCTTAGCCAGACTACCTAGAGGGCACAGAACAGTTATCCTAATTAACATACCATAATCAGCCACCAAATGCAGACACTATTGCATATGCCATGAAAATTTTGCTGTCAGGACCCTGATATAGTTTTCTCTTGTGAGGTTATGCCAGTGCCTGGCAAATACAGAAGTGGATGCTTTCAGTCAGCTATTGGATAGAACACAGGGTCCCTAATGAAGGAGCTAGAGAAAATATCCAAGGAACTAATGGGGTCTGCAGCCCTATAGGTGGAACAACAATATGAACTATCCAGTACCCCCCAGAGCTGTGACTCTAGTTGCATATGTAACAGAGGATGGCTTAGTCAGCCATCAATGGGAGGAGAGGCCCTTGGTCTTGCGAAGATCATATGCCCCAGTACAGGGGAATACCAGGGCCAGGAAGTAGGAGTGGGTGGGTTGGGGAGCATGGTGGGGGGAGGGTATAGGGGGCTTTGGGGATAGCATTTGAAATGTAAATGAAGAAAATATCTAATAATAAAGAAATGAGTATAATTTTAAAGATATAAGATCAGAGACATAATGAAAGTTGAAACACCTCTAATTTTTGATATATTAAAACACTTGAAGCAACAGATTCCTCAAGTGTTTCTGTATTGCCATGTGTAAGAGACATGCATTTCTAAGTGTCTGTACATAGGACATAGGTAAGATTCATTAATTTAGCCCCAGTCATTTGGAATTACAAGATGGAAATATGACAGAATAAATTAAGAAAGAAAGGGGCAAGTTAGAAAGCAATTAGGTTCTACAATCAATGCTGTGAATGACCCTTATCATGATAAACAATGATTCAAATTATATGATTTTCCAAATTTGGATCTCAAGGATTTGATTATAGAATTTAGATATTTGTTCTATAATAGTAATGTGGTGGTTTGAATGAGAATGGTCATGGGTCCATCTCTGAATGTTTAGTCATCAAGGAGGGACAAGAGCAAAGCAGTACTAGGAGCTATGGCCTTGTTGGGGGAAGTATGTCACCAGGGGTGGGCTTGGAGGTTTCAATAGGCTACATGGCTACATGTGGCTCTCTCTCTCTCTCTCTCTCTCTCTCTCTCTCTCTCTCTCTCTCTCTCTCTCTCCAGACTAGGATGTAACTTTCAGCTACATTTCCTAATTCTTTTTATGAAACTGGTACCGATGCCAAAATCACACAAAACATAACAAAAAAGAAAATTATAGATCAATAGTCCTGATGATTTTGTATATAACAGATCTTAAGATTCTACCAGGAAATGTCTATATCTGATAAACACTTTTAGCAAAGTAGCAAGATACAAAACTAACACACAAAAATTAGTAGCATTTTTATGTATAAAAGACAAACCTACTAAGAAAAAAAATCAGAGAAACAGTACCTTTCACAGTAGCCTTAAACAAAAATCTTAGAATAACTCTAAGTAAGTGAAAGATTTGTAAAATAAAAACTTTAAGACATTGAAGAAATAAATTGAAGTGGACACTAGAAAATAGAAAGAGGCCCATACTTACTGCTATGCAGGATTAATATTGTGAAAAGTGGGCATCCTGACAAAACAAGTTTACTTATTCAACACAGCCTCCCTCCAAACTTCAACACAATTCTTCATAGAAATCTAAAAGGAACAATCTTTAATTTCATATGAAAAATTTAAAAATCCAGAATACCTTAAAAAATAATCCTAAGTAATAAAAATAGAAGTTATCACCTTCCCACATTTTAAGTTGTGTTGTAGTCCTATAGTAAAAGAAAAAAAAAAAAGATGTATTGCCATGAAAACAGACATGGCGATTAATGAAATTGAACTGAAGACTCAAACATAAGTCTACACAGGACCGACAACTGTTTTTTGACAAAGTAACCAAAGGTAGAAACTGGAGAAACAAAGGACAGCAGGCCCCGCTCTTTACCTGGGCAGCACAGTAGAGCTGACCCTGGTTGTTGGGGTTGAAGGCACACTGAATCCATGGGCATGAGAGCAGAAAAGAAGACAGCCTGATCAGTTCAGATGCCTCTCAGACCCAGAGCCAGGGCTTTGGATTAACCCACAACAACATCTACCCCACCAGTGAATGCTGGAGTTCCTGAAGAGGCTTGTTCTATAGATTCAAAACTATAGTATCTCCATGACACAGAATAACAATAGGATGCTCAAGGACTTCCAGTGAGGTTCCGGTATTGATTGAATAGCAAAAGCCAGAGGCCTAGTACCAGACCAATGAGTCATTGCAATGAACATCTGTAAGCAAAGAAGTATGAACAAAAGGGAATACTATGAAACACACATTAACACACTATAGCTTCCACAACAGATTTTTAAAAATGTATTTCAGGGGAGATTTCAAGGGTAAAGGGTAGATACAAGTAGAGAGAAGATGAGTAGGATTAGGGTACAAAGTTGAAAGTTCACAAAGAACTAATGAAAAGCTAAAAAAAGACCATCAACTTCAAATGGATAAAGGATCTCAATATCAGACCTGATATGTTGAATCTAGTATATGAGAGTGAAGAAATAGGCTTAAGTCACTGACACAGGAAGAGACATTTTGAACAGGACTTACACACAGTAAGACCAACAATTAGTAAATGGAAGTTCATGAAACTAAAAGGCTCTGTACAGCAAAGGACACTACAATTCAGTCAAAATGTCAAGTTATAGAGTAGCAAAAGATCTTTACAAAACCTATATATCTGACAGTAGGTTAATAGATAGACTATTCAAAGCACTTTTAAAAAAAACCTGGACATCAAGAAAACAAATAACCCAATTTAAAAATGGGACATAGATCTAAACAGAGGCTTCTCAGAAGAAAAAAATACAAATGGATGACAATCACTTAAAGAAATGTTCAACACCATTAGCCATCATGGGCATGTAAATTAAAATTCCTATGAAATTTCATCTTACTCTAGTCAGAATGAGCAAAATCGACTGAAAACATGCATGCTAATGATGATTCTGGGAAAGGGAACAATTGTTCACTGATGATGCAAGTCCACGCTTATAGAGTCTCTATAGACATCACTGTGGAGGTTCCTCAGGAAACTAAGAATCAATCTTCCTTAAGATCTGGGAACCTCAAGCATGAATATATATTCAAAGTTCAAGTTACTAAAGAAAATGTGATGTTTACATAGTGGAATGTTATTCAACTGTTGAAAAAAAAAATGAAATTTACAAGTAAAAAGATAGAGCTGGAAACAATTATTTTGACTGAGGTAACCCAGATGATAAAGGAAAAATATTACATGATTTCTCTTATATGTGCATATTAGTGCTTAAGCTTTCACTACATGTGCTATAACCTATATAACTACAGATGTCTGGTGCCTAGTGAGAGATAGAATGAGATTTACCAAGGAAAGGGAATTAGAATACCGAATTATTAGGATGGAACAAGGAAGAAGGTGGGAATAAACGGAGAGAATGTAGAGAGGGATAACTAACACTAAAGTCCCTTTGAAAAGCCATATAGAATTCTACTACTACTACACAAGCTTCCTAAAATTCACACATATACGAAAGGAAGTGAGTTACCATGTAATGGGGAAAACCAAGAATGGATAACATCTTGTTGAGTCATTCACCAAAGGTATCCTATGGGCATTCCTCCAAATGTTACAGGATGCTGCTAAGGCTATTGTTTGTATTCTGTAACTCAATGATAAGGTCCTTGCTGAGGGATCCATGTATTTCATCAAAGAGAAGTCAGGCTGGTTCCCAACTAGCTGCATCATGACTCTGAGTTAGCATTCACAGTATTTAATAGCCTGCAAATCACCAGAGAAGAAGCATCCTAAATGGGCTGTTTTCATCAACTCCCACTCTCAAGGCTCAGGGATTCATTCAGAAGAGTTAAACACAAAGACTGGAAGACCCAGAAAAGATGGATTGCTCTGAGGAGACAGTGTGTTCCAAATACAACAGGATTGATGACCAATGAACCAACACAAATATAGCAGCACACAAACCTACACAACTTCAAGTTAGGCAGGGTCATAGCACTGAGAAAAGGAAGTGGACATGGGGTCCCATCACTAAACACAAACCTGTTGGCACACAGTAACTGCTGGAAAGAGGGCACTCACCTCTCTCTAACCAAACTTTAGTTCAGAACCTATTTCCAGGATTAGTTATCTAACACAATGTGAACTCCGTGGTTTATTTTGTTTTCATTTTACGGGCTTTTGCTTTGTTTTGTTTGAGCTTTAACCCCACTTTGATGTATTATTTGATTCCATTGAATTTCTTTCTTTTTTATTTTTTCCTGGTTTTAAACTTTGGGGGTTTTCTTCAGGGGAGAAGATAACACAAAAGAGAAAACAAAATAAGTTGCATAGGGAGGTATGGAGGATTGAAAGGTGTTGAGAGAAGGAAAGAATTTTATCAAAACACATTGTACAAAAATTCTTAAGCAAATAGCATCAGAAAAGAAAATACTCAGGACCAATTGTGAAGCATGTAACAGGCATTCAAAGCAGTGCTGAGAACACAGCAGATCCGCAGTCTCCTCATTACTGTGTCCCAAGCATTACATTGAAGACCGCTCTGGGCTGTATACTCAATGACCTATTATTATTACTAAGTAATATGCTTGGAAATTATTCAGAAAGTGATCACTTTGGATTATGAAAGCAGTCCTATACTTGGGGGTACATGGAGGGAAAGAGGCAAGAGTACAGTTAAGTTCAAAGGGTCAGCTCCACTTAGGCACTGTTCACCACCTTTGTCCTCACTCACAGTCACTTCAATTAAGATCAAAAAGTTTCTGGGTTCAGCAAATGACAGAGCACCAGGGAGAAGGCAGAGCTGGCCTCAGGGATGGGGACAGAAGAGTCTAATCCCCTGATGAAGCCGAACTCCTGGTGGTGACATCTTGACACCTTCCTTGAACACAAGGACTTGAGGTTGATAAACAGAGCCCGGCTGTGCTGTGAGGACACCGATCCTGAGCCCTGCACAGACTGCACAGGTGAGTGCTGCCATGTCATGGGCTATGGGGCTGCGTTTGTCCTTGATAGAAATCCATGGAGGGCTGATGTGTGGGAGAGAAGGATGTCACTTCCTTTTCACTCTGAGAAGGGGCAGAAGCAGGGTTCAGGGAGAAGATGGTCTATCATTTCCTAAGTACAATCCAGAATTGTCTCAGTGTCCACAGGGACAGTGTGTGTGGTCACTGGGCATGAGATGTTCCTTAAAAAGGACAGGCAGGGGTAGGAGACATAGACATCTGCAGTACAGCCTGAAGTAGGAAGTTCTTGCTGCCACAGCTTCTACACAATCTGTGTTATTTGCTTCCAATGACTTAGTACTTTGATCTGGGCTAATTTCTGTTGACTTCAGTCCTTTGTGGATAGAATAGTCTTTCTTTCTTTATCATGATTTCATTTATTGTGAATTTCTTCTTTTATAAACCTAATGTAAGCCATGGAGTATGAGAATTGTGGGTAAAACAGCCACGAGGTTACATACTAACTCTTACAACCTATTTTAGAAAATTGATCTTTAAAACTTTCTGGGCACTTCATTAAGTATTATGAATGCTAGTTCATTGACTCTCTAAAATATATTGTATAAAGCATAATTTACATACAAAGTAGCTTTTAAAGAAGTCAAATAAATAATATGTTCAAAGTGGTGAATATATGAATTGGGAAATCAAAAACTTTAATTCATAGTGGGTGGTCATAAAAGCATGTTCTGGTGAATCTGACATTTCTGTCTAAAGCTCTGGTATTATTATTATTATTATTATTATTATTATTATTATTATTATTATTGTTATTATCATTGGGTTTTTTTCGAGACAGGGTTTCTCTTTGTAGCCCTGGCTATCCTGGAACTCACTTTGTAGACCTGGCTGGCCTCAAACTCAGAAATCCACCTGCCTCTGCCTCCCGAGTGCTGGGATTAAAGGTGTGTGCCACCACCACCAGGCACACAAGTGGTACCCAGACATATATGCAAGCAAAACACACAAACACAAAAAATGACTAGCATTAAAAAGAAAATATAAATCTCTCTCTGATAGTTCTTGCATAGAAGAAAATGTATAATTTTTGTCATCCAGGAGTGAGGCTATTCAGGAAAGAAATGCAGCTTCCTCATTTCAATATGTATTATTGGTATCTCAAAAAATCTTTAAAAATACAAGGTAACTGATGTACGAAAGCATCTGCCAGGTCTTCCCAGCATAGAGTTGATATAAGCAGACTAACAGACAGCACAGTCCTGAGGTTCAGAGAAATTGTAGGACACACACATGTGACCTGTGGGCAGCACTGAGCCAAGAAGGATCATAGCTGGAAATCAGATTACAAAGAGAACATTACATGTACCATTGTCACATTGCACATACCCTTGTCACAGGCTAAGTTCCAGTGTTTCATGGGCTTAGGAGAAGCTGCAAATAATTCAGAAATAAATTTGATAAACAGCATCGAAGTCTAAAGTGAGGAAGACTCACTCACTTGAGTATGAATAAGATCCCCCACATGAAATGATTTTATAATTTGTAAAAATGGAAGCAAAAATAATACATTTATGTTTTATTCCTCATTTTAACTATAAACAGAATTAAAAGAAAATGGTTGTCATGTATAAAAATACACAAATCAGGATGAGGTATTAGATTGCTTGTGCTTTATAGGATGGATCATTACTGATAGATAAACTCAGTAGATTTGCTGAACACAATCTGTGTGATTTGCCTCCAAAGACAGGGTACTGTGGTCCAAGCTGTGTAACTTCTTGTTTGGAGTCCAAAATAATAAAGCCTAAGCTGAGACTTGATGATTCCTTGGCAGAGTGTTTACAGGGGATGGTTGTAAATAGCACCTAAGTACTGGAGTAGGTAATTTTTAATACTATCCCACCAGCAAGATGATAGAGAACAAAAATGATTCATATCATCCCACTCAAGTAGAGTGTATATACTACCTGCTACCCTCCCTAATTAATCTATGTGTTGCTTATTGCCAAGGTTATTTCAGAGTTGGAGACAAAGAAAAGTCACATGACTTTCCCTGGAAAGGAACATTTGACCAAGTATTGTCCTTCTTTGGATTAGCTGCAGTTCTTTATTAATGCAGTGTGCTTCTTAAGGGATAAGTTTGTACAGAACTGCTAAGAGAATCTGGGAAAGGAGGCATCTAAGGCAATGCATAAATATCATGGCTTGGAAATGGAATGAAGACATCCTTTGTTTGGATTTTTCATAGAAAAACATTTAGATATGGAGGACATAAAGAACTAGCTTCTGTGACAGCTCAGAAAGCATCAGCATGGTGCTCATGTCCAATTGTCATCATAATCACTATCTCCATGTCAGCAGAACCAAGAACAGAAGGTCCCAGAACAAAAATCAGGCATCTGTAAGCAAAGAACTCTGTGCATTTGCATAATACACTGTTGCTTTCATGATGGAAAATCCACAGGCATGAACCATGCCATGTTTACTTCCTTGTGTTTCTCAAACAGGTTTTCCTTGTTCTGAGCATGAAGATAAATTGGAATGACCTTATCCAAAAAGTAATTTTCATTTCACTTACTGGATTTGGAGTTTTAGGGAACATCATCTTATTTGTGAGACATGTGTATACTTTCATCATGGGTCCTGAGAACAAAAATATAGATGTTATTCTCATCCACTTGGCTTTTGTAAACACAATCATTATTTGTTGCATAGGAGTAAGAACCATAGCCATGAGTTTTTATATTAGAAACTTTCTAGATGATGTTGGTTGTAAAACTATAATTTATGTAGAAAGAGTTGCCCGTGGCCTTTCCATCTGCTCCACCTGTCTCCTCAGCATGGTCCAGGCTGTCACCATCAGTCCCAGGACCATACTGTGGAGAAAACTCAAACCACAGACAGCATGGCCTGTTCTTGCCTTTCTCCTCCTCTTTTGGATCTTTAATTCCCTGATAAGCTCCAATTTGCTGCACTATATCACATTGGGCATTAGCATGAACAGGTCTGTAGTTGGGATGTTTACTGGGTATTGCTATATGCTGCCATCCAGGAACACAGTTAAATGGCTTTTCCTCTCTCTCATGACTCTCCGTGATGTCATCTTTCAGAGTCTCATGGGCTGGAGCAGTGGGTCCATGGCTCTCCATCTGTATAAGCACCACAAGCGTGTCCTCTACCTTCACAGCTCCAGGTCTACAAACAATTCTAGGCCAGAAATCAGAGCTACCCAGAGGGTTCTCACTCTCATGACCTGTTTCCTTATCTTTCATTTGGCAGATTTCATTTTCTCCTTGTACACAGGTTCCACAGTGACAAATGATTTCACAATACCAAATATGAAAGCATTGTTAGTACTTAGCTATGCTGGTCTCAGCCCCTTTGTCCTGATTAGCTGGGATGTCCATATTGCTAAGACCTGCTGTGTCCCCTGAGAAATAATAATTTTTTTTCACATCATGATCTAATGCTATATACACTGGAATGGCTTTGCCTGGCCTTTCTCACGTATCACAACAACAAACTGACTGACAAAATAGAATTTACTTTACATGCAGCTGGGGCTATGTAACTGAAGACTGGTTAATGCTCTAAGAAGTAGACAGGGATGCTCACTATCACACCATCCCAACATTAGTAACATGCAGTAACCCACAAATAGAATTTTATTCTTCTGCATGCTAGACTTTTTGCTTATAAGGACCCACAATCTACTCCTGCTTTCATGTTTCTTCTACTTCTCTTTCATGATCTCTGACTCCACTTATTTACAAAGCACTCACTACATGCCAGAGGCTGTTATAAACCAATGAGCAAATGAAGAAGGATGCCAGGAAGCATCCTTTGTTGGAAGATCTCTTACAAAGTGGACATGACCAGAGAGAGAAGCTAATTTACTGAATGTAGTCAGTGCTTGTCATTTCAGGATACAAGGAACTAAAGAAAGGATAACAATATACACTGTATATGAATTCCACACACATTAAAGACATTGACATGTAATTGTGATTGCTAAAGAAACACTACTTTAGGCTGGGAATCCATGATTTTACCAACTAGCCATATGTTTCTGACTCCAGTTCCTGGATGATAAGTTCTCAGCTGGCTTGACTCAGTCACCCCAACACAGAAATGTACAACATGACTTTCTATGTCTTATGATATGACTAAACTGCTATTTTGGCTTCTGTAATTTGTTTATGTAGACACCTAAATATTGTTTTGAGTTACCTTACCCACTCACACTAGCAGCACAGACCATTATTGCTTGTTTATATAGAGACTGAAGGTCTGCTTGTGGTTTTTACCTTAAAATAAAAACCTTTCCCATACCCTTCCCTCATGACATGCTTGAAATTATGCTTTCAGGATGATATCATGTTTAGCAAAGTAATCAATGAATCTTTTAATTACAATTGAGATGCCAGCCTCATGCTGAGTGGTCCAGGATAGGTCCCAGAGACAGCAAGACCAGGGTGGACTTGATAAGTCCCCAAAAACATGGACTACAACTGCCCAAAATTTATAAATTGAAAGCAAAACAAAACTAAGTATAGCCCACCAATTCTTAGTTCCGAATTCTGAAGCGTGGGCTGATTTTTGAGTTGTTGTGTATGTTTTGAAGTCTGGACATTTGTAGTGACAAATGAAATATCAGACACAATTGTAGACCCAACCTCTTGGAGAGAGTTGACACCCGTTATACTTCTGGTTTTGGTGTATGAATGAAGAAGGCCATCATGTGTATGAGCGCATCTGGTCTTCCCTGATTATGCTCTTGTCTGGTCTCTTTCTCTTGTTCTCTGTTCTCTGTTGTATTTATGTTTCCAAGTGTTGTTGCAGAGGTTGTAGTCAGACTGAAAGCAAAGTAAATAACCCCTGAAATGCATGTTGAAACATTTTCAAGGGTTTCTCAAGGCAGAGTGTTCCTCCTGGCTGTTTCCACACTAGCTCTTCCCTGGGGCTTGCTTTATCTCTGTCCCTCTCATTGGCTTACTGGAACCTGCTACATCAGGCATCTCTCTAGGCCCATCTGTTTGGGATCCTTTCCCTTTATTCTGCTTCTGAAGGATGCCTTTTTTCCTGCTTGCTTTACCTCCCAGCTGGTTCCTGTCTCTGACCATGGAGCTCCAGCTGGGGCCACCCAGCACCACTGCAGTGGGGCAAAAATTAGGCTATTCTATTTTGTTTTTAAAAACCTGATCCTGGAGCTGGGATATGAGTTCCTCCTCCAGATTCAAGAATGTTTGTTTAAAATTTTCTTCCAAAATCTCTGTCTTGGGTCAGAAAGCCATCTGACTCTAGGACAAACACAGTTATGAAACACAGTTTTAAATTTTGAATAAAAAAATAGAAACAATCTGATGCTAACATTTTTGAATTCCTGTAGATGTTGGTCTGTTTTTTACAGTTTTCTGCTTGATGGCCTGTAGGTTAGAAATACTTACATTATTCTGCAACTGACTGACTTTATAAGAAAAAATAAATACTAATTAGGTTGCTAGCCTCCATGTGTAGACATGTAAAAACTAGAAATAAAGTAAAATAAATTCCTCTGTTTCAAATCTCTCACTAATCACTCCATATTTGCCAGTCTAAAATAATAGGAGCTAGACTTGTTAAACATTAATATGCCTTCAAAAAGAAGAAGATAGTTATGGTCATTTAACTACACTTAAGTATCCAGTCACCCCTGCAACTGGTTTTGTGCAATTTGACCTGAATTGCATGAACCCAGTAGGTTTTCTGAAACAAACAAACAAACAAACAAACAAAAACCAAAAAAAATCTATGATATACAAGCTAAAAGAGAAGAACAAGGGGAGGGGTCATTTATCTATCAATGGAAAAACTGTTATATATACAGGGTAAAAGTTCCAGTTATTGTCTAACATCTCCTAAGGAAAATTTTCTTACAACCAATGATAAACTTATTTTTCATTGCTATAGCTCATGTTATTTAAATTTTTAATAAAAAGGATTTATATAAAATTTGGGTGATAAATGTATTTACAGACCACTTTGACCTCTTCCCCACTTCTCAGTTTTTGTTTAGAAAAAAAAATTCAAGGTCATGGATATTCAAACTCTTACTTAAATGTAAAATTCCTTTCCTCAGGATCTGTAAAATCATTGTGGAAAGGGCAGGGAGTACTTGTAAAATTCTAAGCAAAAGCCTTAGCTTAAAATTTGTAGCAAAGGGATGGAGAAATGACTCACAGTTAAGACCACTGGCTCGTCTTCCAGAGATCCTGAGTTCAATTCCCAGCAACCACTTGATGAGTCACAACCACCTATAATGGGATCTGATACCTTCTTCTTGTGTTCATGAAGATAGACTACCCATATATGTTAAATAAATAAATAGGACACCCAGACCTCTGGGCACCTTCCCTGCCAATGGAGAGCCAGGCTCCACGGAGGGCTCTGACCCCTGGACGAAAGAGAAAGCACCATCTTGTATCCCTGGTCTCTCAGAGACCAGTCCCCACAGGAGAATGCAGGCTGCAGAAGCAGCAGAGCTTCTTGGACAGGGTCCCTTTGGGCCTTCATCTTCAGCCAGGAGGCAGAGCTGAGCTCCAGACCTCTGTGAACTTTACCTGAATAAGGAGAGCTTGCCTGCAGAGAGTGCTCTGACCACTGGGATTCAAGAGAGAGTTGGACTCCCAGGAGTGCTGACAGAGGCTAACAGAATCAAAGGAGGAATGAGCTCCAGTCAGACACAGCTAGAATGTATAACACCAGAGATTACCAGATGGCAAAGGGCAAACATAAGAACCTTACTAAAAGAAACCAAGAACATTCAGCATCATCAGACCCAGTACTCCCATCACAGAGAGTCCTGGATACCCTCAACACACCCTAAAAGCAAGATTCAGATTTAAAATTATATCTCATGATGCTGTTAGAGGATGTTAAGAAGAGCATTAATAATTCACTTAAAGAAATACAGGAGAACACTGCTAAAAAGGCAGAAGTCATTAAAGAGAAAACAAAAAATTCCTTGATGAATAATAGGAAAACATAACCAAACAGGTGATGGAATTGAACAAAACCATTCAGAACTAAAAATGAAAGTAGAAACAATAAAGAAAACCCAAAGGGAGACAATTCTGGAGATAGAAGTCCTAGGAAAGAGATCAGGAACCATAGATGAAAGCATCAGCAACAGAATATAAGAGATGGAAGTGAGAATCTCAGGTGCAGAAGATTCCGTTGAAAACATGGACACAACAATAAAAGAAAATGCAAAATGTAAAAGATCCTAACTTAAAACATCCAGGAAATCCAGGACACAATGAGAAGACCAAACCTAAGGATAATAGATATAGATGAGAATGAAGATTTTCAACATAAAGGGCCAATAAATATCTTCAACAAAATTTTAGAAGAAAACTTCCCTGACCTAAAGAAAGAGATGCCCATGAACATACAAGAAGCCTACAGAACTCCAAATAGACTGGACCAGAAATTCTTCCTGACACATGATAATCACAACAACAAAGGCTCTAAATAAAGAAAGAATATTAAAAAGCAGTAAGGAAAAAGGTCAAGTAACATATAAAAGCAGACCTAGTAGAAATATACCAGACTTCTCACCAGAGACTATGAAAGCCAGAAGATCCTGGACAGATGTTATACAGATCCCAAGAGAACACAAAGGCCAGCCAAGGCTACTATACCCAGCAAAACTCTCAATTACCATAGACAGAGAAACCAAAGTATTCCATGACAAAACCAAATTTACACAATATCTTTCCAAGAATCCAGCCCTTCAAAGGATAATAAAGGGAAAACTCCAACACAAGGAGGGAAATTATGTCCTAGAAAAAGCAGGAAACTAATCCTTCAACAATCCTAAAAGAAGATAGCCACAAGAACAGAATTCCAGCTCTAACAACAAAAATAATAGGAAGTAACAATTACTTTTCCTTAATATCTCTTAATATCAACGGACTCAATTCCCCAGTTGAAAGACATAGACTAACATACTGGCTACATAAACAGGACCTAACATTTTGCTGCTTACAGGAAACCCATCACAGGAATGAAGATAGACATACCTCAGAGTAAAAGGCTGGAAAACAATTTTACAAGAAAACGGTCCAAAGAAACAAGCTGGAGTAGCCATTCTAATATCGAATAAAATCGACTTCTAACCCAAAGTTATCAAAAAAGACAAGGAGAGGCACTTCATACTCTTCAAAGGTAAAATTTTCCAAGATGAATTCTCAATTCTAAATATCAATTCTCCAAATGCAAGGACATCCATATTCATTAAGGAAACTTTACTAAAGCTCAAAGCACAGATTGCACATCACAGAATAATAGTGGAACACTTCAACCCCACACTCTCATCAATGGACAGATCCTGGAAATAGAAACTAAACAGAGACACATTGAAACTAACAGAAGTTATGAAACAAGTGGATTTAACAGGTATCTACAAAACATTTTATCCTAAAACAAAAGGATATACCTTCTTCTCAGCATCTCATGTTACCTTCTCCAAAATTGACCATATAATTGGTCAAAAAAACAGGCCTCAACAGATAAAAAAAATATTGAAGTTATCCCATGCATCCTATCAGATCACCATGGACTAAGGCTGATCATCAATAGCAACATAAATAATAGAAAGCCAACATTCACGTGGAAGCTGAAAAACACTCTACTCAATGATAACTTGGTCAAGGAAGAAATAAGGAAAGAGACTAAAGACTTTTTAGTTTAATGAAAATGAAGCCACGATGTACCCAAACTTATGGGACACAATGAAAGCATTCCTAAGAAGAAAACTCATAGTTCTGAGTTCCTTCAAAAAGAAACTAGAGAGACCATACACTAGCAGCTTGAAAGCCCACGAAAAAACTCTAAAACAAAAGGAAGCAAATTCACCCAAGAGGAGTAGTCAGCAGGAAATAATCAAAATCAGGGCTGAAATCAACCAAGTGGAAACAAAAAGAATCAACCAAACCAGCTGGTTCTTTGAGAAAATCAACAAAATAGATAAAACCTTAGCCAGACTAACGAGAGGGCACAGGGACAGTATCCTAATTAACAAAAATCAGAAATTTAAAAAAAAAAAAAGAAAAGAAAACGACGTAACAGCAGAACCCGAAGAAATCTAAAATATCATCAGATCCTACTACAAAAGGCTATACTCAACAAAACTGGAAAACTTGGATGAAATGGACAATTTCTAGACAGATATCAGGTACCAAAGGTAAATAAGGATCAGATCAACAATTTAAACAGCCTCATTTCCCCTAAGAAAGAGAAGCAGTCATTAATAGTCTCCCAACCAAAAAAAGCCCAGGAGCAGATGGGTTTAGTACACAGCTCTATCAGACCTTCAAAGTAGACCTAATTCCAATTCTCCCCAAACTATTCCACAAAATAGAAACAGGAGGTACTCTAACAAATTTATTCTATGAAGCCACAATTACTCTGAAACCTAAACAACATAAAGACCCAATAAAGAAAGAGAACTTCAGATCAATTTCCCTTATGAATGTTGATGTAAAATTACTCAATAAACTTTTTGCAAACCAAATCCAAGGACACATTAAAATAATCATCCATCATGATCAAGTAGGCTTCATCCCAGGGATGCAGGGATAGTTTAATCTGTCAGCGTAATCCACTATATAAACAAACTCAAAGGCAAAAGTCACATGATCATCTTGATAGATGCCAAGAAAGCGTTTGACAAAGTCCAACACCCATTCATGATAAAAGTCTAGGAAAGATCAAGAATTCAAGGCCCATACTGAAACAAAAGCAATATATTGCAAACCAGTAGCCAACATCAAACTAAATGGAGAGAAAGTTGAAGCAATCCCAC